>NW_025401063.1:10615506-10676838 GCF_015345945.1 Tribolium madens
TAAAGTATCTATCTTAGAAATTTACATTATATTAGAATTTACATTAGCTTTAATAAATGCTCTTATGTTTAAACGTTCTATTAATACTCACAAAAGATACGCTTTAAATTCAGAATAAAAAAAACTGTTTATTTCAGCAAATTTCTACTTTTCGGCCCCTCGAATTGTTGCATTCTGTTTACAATACGAATGAATCTAAAATCTGCAAAAATTTTACAATGCCTCGATCCGCTCCTAGCCCTCAGTCCTATAGAAAAGTTACGATTCTTCGAACAACATTTTCCCCGGCATTGTTAAGTTAGTCGAGTCATATTTTCTTCTCGCCACATTGCACACACACCAAAGGATCAAAATCACATATGACGATGGAGGAAAGTTTTTATGGTTATAAATCCCGGCGGCGATTTAAATATTTAAGGAGAGATCGTGTCGCGGTCATGTCCTAAGATCTAGGACGAGTACACAAAGCCTTTCGCTAAAATTTATAAGTTTATACGAAGCAGATCGAGTCAACTAGCGAGGACATAATCCCATTAGGGTGACCCGGACGGTAGGATCCCCTAAACCACTTTGCATCTTTGTCCCGGCTTTTTCTGTCCGGTCGCAGCTTCACTTAATCAAGGGAAATGGCCGCCATACATCAGACATGAACACTTTCAAAGACAATTAAAGTTTACGACATTTTTAGAGAAAAAATATAGGTTTGACGAAGAGAGTTTAATCATTCATCGCTGCATTGGAAAACCGAGATATATCATTCACACACAGCTGCTCCCTTTAAAAAACATTAATCGAAATGAGACATTTGCGATATAATTTTCTTGGTGATTGGCGCAATTGAAAATACGGAAAATACACAAATTGAGCAACCGGCAATTTATAAAAGAAACACAAACTTCAAGTTGTTCAATCAATTTTTTTTTGATTGACTATACCGATATCTGGGAGCCGGAATGATATTTTAATCTATATTTTAAACACAGTTGAGGTTTTGAGGGGAAGAAATAAAATTTGCAAATTAGGATCTAACCTAAACTATTGGTTCATATCATTCAGCACTATTTTCACTTCCCTCGTTTTCCTAACCCAATTTTTAATAGTTTGTTTGCTTTGTTCTCAATTCTTGATAAGCCCACTGATCACGTATTTTAAATAGCAGCCACGCACGGTTTACAAAATCGACTAATTAAATTCTAGTTCGATAATCGCGTCGGTTGGAGAATAGCAATTCTTGCACTTTTTTTCCCCATTAAAAGCTGCATTCGCAGCTCCAATGAAATCAGTGCGCAAACTCCATAAAGCTAAATTATCGCAGAAAAAACGGTTTATTTATAGTGTCAGAAGTAAATATTTTAAATCAACACATACGACTATTCTTTGGAAGCGTCCATCACGAATCAATGCACTCTACGATTTGATTAGATTTTCTATTATTCTTTATCTGCAAACACAAATGGTCAGTTTTAATTAAAGAGATTCCAACTTCGGTGACAGTAAATCCCAATATAACGTTGACACGTCGGATACACCCGATGCAATTTTGAATTTATGGTTCACTAACTGAAAAACGAGTTAAAAATGAGAGAAGCTCATTAGAGGATTTTTGAATTTCGGGTAAAATTCAGGAAGAATTTATGAAAAAGGGAAAATAAGTTAGCGTGATTTATACCGACAAGGAATAACTTAATCCGCAAATGCAATTTCATTCTTGCACTTTTCCAATGCTACAAGATTGGGGAAGTTTGGTATATTGACTAGAAGTGGATAAGAAAAGCAAACCCAGTTTGGGGCTAAATAATGGACGTTCGAAAATATTTCGTGTGTTTTATTTTTTATAGAAAGTTTCACTAGAGTTACTACACTAAGAAAAATGTTTAAAAATCAGAATTGTAATTTTCAACAAGCTAAAATGATTTGCATGTCCGACTGCATTTATTTTTTCATAAAAATATATCAAAAAATATGCAAAGAATGTTGAAAATTCGAAAAGCAATTGACATTTCGTGTGCCGACGGCTGGAAGACTGACTGAAATGAGATCACACATTCTATCTGGCCAGCGATTTTAACATTTTGTGAACGAGACTGAGCACTGCATAATATGTAAGTTGTGAAATAATTCAGGCGAATAATTGTGTTATGAAGAAATGAATGCGCCCTGACCTAAAAGGGCTGACTGGATGAGAAAATATTTATTTTTTCTGGTGCATGTTTGCTAAGTATTTAAATTCACTTCTGTTTAAATGAAATTCTTTAAATGTGTTCTTTAAGATAGCTACAATGTAATGGCATGCAACTTTAGCAAATAATAATTTAAATGCAGCTCGTAAAATCCTCTTAAGTAAATTTTAGAGCTGCTTTATTGCCAAGACTTTTTATTAGTCGTTGTTTCCAGATTTTTCAACTAGACTTCATTCTTGGTAAAATCAGATTTTTCAACAATCAAAAATACTTGTTAGAAATTTATATTTCAAAAAATAATAAATTTTACTTACACAATAGGTATAAATCCACTGCCATTTGAACATAAAAAACAAAAAAGCATTAAAAATTTCAAATCCAATGACGACGATTTTACATGATGAAGAATTGGAATTTTTATTTGTTTCTTCAAAACTTTTTCGGAAATTAAAAAAAAATAGTTTTGAAGCCTACTCAACCGATGTTGCGGCATTTTTGAATTATCCTGTATGTACATACAGTGGCGGTCATTGAAAAGTAATACACGGGATTTTGACACATCCTCTCAAAATTTAAAAAACTGCATAATGTAATTTTTTCTAATTTGCGTTTATAATACGTTTATTAACGTCTCCAGTAGGAGTCGTTTATGGCTATATACAAAAGCACACTGTGGTTTAATGAATTTAGGGTTATTTAGTTTTTGGATGCCGCTTTTGACTTGTCAGGTAACAAATTTTGCGTTGTTGCTTCGGCAATTTCGCGAATTTCGGGCGGAGTGCAAACTAAATTCTGTTTCTCATATTTTATTTAATATTATTATGTTGTAACACTAATAACTAATAATTTGTAAATTTTATTTTTATGACAGACGGCAGAAATGACTCAAAAAAACAGGTGGGGGGCGCCGAGTGTTACTAAGCGATACCAACTAACACAAAATTCTCTAGGCGACAAAAAAATATATTTTTTCAATCAAAATAAGAAAAAAGGGGGCGCAAATTAGAAAAAATAGCATAAAATACTTGTTTTATAATGGCATTGGCGCACGAATCCCAAGTTAAATCAAGCCTTATAAAACTTGTTCTTTAATATACTATTTTCGTCGTGATTGTCAGTGTCACTGAAAACATCACTTTTGACAAATCAGTGGTGGACGCCGTCAGGAAAATTTAAAAATGCCGCAATTGTCGAATGTACAGAAATCTACTATTATTACAAGATTAAGGGACAATGTCCCTATACGAGTCATCGCAGAAGAAATAAATGTGAACAAAATGACCGTCCTTAAAGCAAAAAAGAAGATTCTAATGACATTTTAAACATGACAGTGATTGTCAATTTCAAGAGAAGATTTACAACGCCAAAGTTTTTTTATTTGTCAAGTGTATTACTTTTCAATGGCCGCGACTGTACATACATAGGTATGTATTCGTATTGTAATAAAATTTTGGATTTAGTATTTGTTTGGTATTAGAAATATGTGTAACATATTTTCCAAACAATTAATTAATTAAAAGGTGTAAGAATTCTTTGAATAAACTATATGTTGTGTTTGCGTTTTATTTAAAAGAACCGCTAAAAAAATAGACCAATGAGAGGTGCGCTCAGATAAATGGATCAAAGTACAGAGTGGTTATAAATGATTTTCATCTAGCCAGCTGTGAATTTTCCATGTAAAATAAAAAATGCCGCTTTACGAAAATAGGGGTACCTACTTGTTGTTACTCAAAATTAAAAAATCTCCGTTTACTAAGCGTCCACTTCGAAAATAGACTTCATTTATAAACTTGTTTTCTTCCAAAGTATACATTATTATCAATTATTATTGGAAATTAGTTGAAACAATAAAAATTTAATTAACAACAATTTATTATTAATTAATAAGTGACACTAATGACAGAACTAGAGCTTTCAAAAAAGTAGAGCGGCACAAATAAAGTTACATGTAAAAAAATTCCAAAGCTGGCAAGATGAAAATCATTTATAACCACTCTGTATAACCAAAGTATTTGATATTATGGAAATGCTGACTTCAAAAGGAGCACAGGCCGATAAACCGGCAGATTCATTTGAGTTTCCTTCCGAACCTCTTCGGATGAAATCAACAAGACCTCTCTTGGTGGAATAACTACAGGACATTTTCTGAAGGACTGTACTCTTTTGGACATCTTCAAAGGATACGGTCGACGGGACCTTCTTCCGTCGTTAAACCACGCCTACCCCAAGACATCTTCTGGGAGCCGAGTTCATCACGGGCCACGGGATCCCTTCCGTGGTAGGGACTTAACATCTGGGACTTCTTCCAGGTGGTATCATCTCCTGGACCTCTTCAGGAAAAACAACCGACGGGACTTCTCCCCTCAAATTCACCCGCGGAGGACCTCTTCTCCTCTGAGTAAATTTCTCTTTTCAGTCTCCTGTGTTCAATTATATCGAACCAACCCATTCCTCTCCACTATATAAAAGCTGGTCGGAAAGGTATTCTTATGTGGTGTGGACCAGGATTACATCTCCAAGTTCTTTTCCAAGCTTTAGGAAAAAGGTGGTTGCCTGAGTGCCTTTCCGACCAGCTTTTATACAGTGGAGAGGAATGGGGAGGTTCGATTTAATTAAACACAGGTGGGTGAAAAGAAAAATTTAGTTAGTAACTATAACACCAGTAACAACAGATAGAATATGTAATTTTACAAACAGACTCTAATTTGGACCTAGTGAACCCTAGCCCTTGGAGAAGAGGTCCTCCGCGGGTGAATTTTGAAGGGAGAAGTCCCGTCGGTTGTTTTCCTGAAGAGGTCCAGGAAAAAGACACCACCTGGCAGGAGTTCCATATGTTGCTTTCCTGAAGGGGTCCAGGAAATGACACCACCTGGAGGAAATCCCAGATGTTAAGCCCTTACCACGGAAGGGATCCCGTGGTCCGTGTCCAGTGATGAACTCGGCCCTCAGAAGACCGTAGTAGTCGACCATATTCTTTGAAGATGTCCAAAAGAGTACAGTCCTTCAGAAAAGGTCCTGAAGTTATTCCACCAAGAGAGGTCTTAGTTATTTCGTCCGAAGAGGTTCGGAAGAAGACTCAAATGAATCTGCCGATTTGGCGGCCTGTGCTCCTTTATATACTCTTTGAAGTCAGCATTTCCCATAGTATCAAAACAAACACTTTGTTTATACTTTGATCCATTTATCTGAGCGTACCTCTCATTGGTCTATTATTTTAGCGGTTCTTTTAAATAAAACAAAACAAGCAAACAAAACATATTGTTTATTCAAAGAATTCTTACACCATTTAATTAATTAATTGTTTGGAAAATATGCTACACATATTTCTAATACCAAACAAATACTAAATCAAAAATTTTATTACAGTATATAGAAAAAAATTGATTGATGACAAATCTTTTATAACATAAAATAGTACTCCAAGACTGTAAACACCCTGTACACTGTCTACTGTTTAGCATTTCCGGAATTCTTACTAGCCGTCTGTGGGTATACCAAGGATAATTACATCTCACTTATTTATAGAAGTACTATAACTCATCCGACGTCATCCAGCCCCAGTACGCGAAGAAATTCTAGCACTTCTGTTCACCGGCAAGACATTTATTGGGTCGTACCGGTTGTTGTTCTAACTCTACAGAGGTTTTAACTTCAAACTATTTTCGGTTGACAATGTGCCCGAAGGCCATCCGTTTCCATTCAAGAAAAATTCAGTGATCAAAGATATGAATTGGTTAAGTTCGAAATTTACGATATCTTATACGATACGATAATAACCGCTCCAAATTTAATTCGAAATTAATTTAACGTTTGACAATAATGCAAAGTAAATAACAATGTAATTCGGATTACGCTATTTCTGAATTAAAATACGAATAAAATACTGCGGACGCGGCTGAACTCTATTTCTGTGAAAAATTTTACTAAAATCACATGAAATCCTTTACTGTTGATAAATAGTAAACAACCCGTAAGTTTTACATTAATTAATACATTTATTTGTAAATAAAACAATAATAAATTAATTATTTTATGAAATGGTGACTTTGGACATCAAAACCATGAATCAGATCAATTTTTAATTTTAAAGAAACGTTTCAAATATTATTTTATACCTTTCAAAACAAGTCAAATGCGATAAGTGCTTACTCATAGTCAAAATTCTTAATAATTTGAGCAAACGATTTATCAATTTTCGACAACTCTCCATCGACCCATCCCAATGCCGGAAAACCGACAACTGCCGACCATCGGCTCCATCCCATCTGAAAACAGTCGAACGTGCCCGTTCGAGAGACGAGTTTGTGTCATTACTAATGAAGCACTGTGTACATACATACCTATATTATACATAAATGGAAAAGGGTGTATATTATGTTTTGCACTACTTGAGTTAAAAACCTAAGAAATTAAATAAATTCGTTAAAATTACACCATGGCAACAATATTTTTTTATTAACGATGAGCCAATCATGAATGGGAATGATTTAGTAAGGAAAACAAATATTTTTTTCCCTCGGGAGAGAATTTTGATTTCTGTCACAGTTTTGACATAAGAAAAGTTTATTTCTACTCCTAATTTAAATTACGTTGTTGCAAAACTTTTTTTTACAAACACTTAATATAATAATTTAATTTAATAAAATTATTATAAATAATAATAAATACAGGGTGTTTTATAAATAAACCAAAAAAAAAAGAAAAATGCCAAGTAAGATAAGATACCCGAACATTAAAAAAATGTTTAAAAAATTCACTCTGTCAAAAAATTTGACATATTTTTTGACATTTGACATTTTTTATATCTATTTAATGATACTGATGATCTTGTATATGTTTTTTCATAATTATTCAGTAAAGGTACAAAAACTTTATCAATAAAAGCTACAAATAATATTAAACATAATTACAATTCAGAATACAGCTTCTTTGTTTCGTCTTCTAACAATCTGCAACAAAAGAGCATGTAAAATTACTTTTACAACAGAAATAAAGTCAAAGTCTAAATTTAAACTCTCAATTGAAATTTTTATAGATAGATTTTTTTAACGTTCCTGGAATCTTTTACTTGGCATTTTCCGTTTTTGGTCTATTTACAAACACCCTGTATTTTGTTTTTACGTTTGTTTTATACAGTTTGATAAGATTAATTAGACAGTGCTAGTTTGGGTCTGAGGGTGATAAAATTTAGTCCAAGTAGCTTTTAGGCTTTTACCCTATCTTGTCTTTAATTCTTTGCTGCGTTATAAAACAATGAAGAGACATTGAAGAGGGCTTGAAACCCTATTAAAAAACACTCATATAAATTCCCTTTCATTGACTTAATAGTTGCTATTTCAATAGCGCAATGGGTACCCCATAAATGTCGATGCTAATTTTTACTTAATAATTATCTTTCAAATACAGGCGCCAACGATACGATCAAATTGTTATAACCCCTTTTGAAAATCGGCCCCGTAACGAGGTTTGTAATAGTCTTTGAAAACTTTTGCAATTACAGCTCGTAATGCAATTATGTTGCCGGCTTTTTCGACAAATGTTGCTCAATTCCGATGATAAACAATTCTTGAACTTTGACACGGCATTAGAATATATTCGAGTTAGTTGGGTCTATTGGTATTATTTTTGGCTTATCAGATCTGAAAAATGAGAGGAGTAATGTACCCAGCTGCATGAATGTAAATTCTACTAAGGTTAATTTATACACAATTTGCATATAAATGAGAGTCCATCTCCGCTGTCTCGAAAGTGACCATTTATTCACCGGAATAATTATATCACAGAGACTTTGCATACATTTCATTTTGTTTGTCGTGTATTTCTGCGACGAATTATGTAAATTAACTTGAAGGATATAACACTTATTCGGGCCGAATTTTGCACTGGTCGAAACAATTTTGAAAAAATGCCTAGATATTATATTTTTGAATATGCAATATAAATTCCGGAATGGCGACCAAAAATGCTTGAATATGTCATAACGTTATTACATGACCCTTAGCCCTCAAGCTTCGAGACTTACTTGCTTTACGTGCCTTCAGCAAAATGCTTTATAAATATTCAAGCCATGCTTGGCGGTGTAACTAACAGCACAGACGCCTTTTAGTTACTTCGACTCTTCAACGAAAGCAATTAATTTTACCTCCATTTATTTACCATTGTGGAAACTTAACCCGAAAGCACCCCAGATAAGTATCATTTTTCCATTTTTTGAGACAAAACCTAATCAGAATTCTCGTTTCTATAAATAGTTAGATAATCTCAAATCGAATCTCCTATCTTTAATCTCATCTTGCCATCCTATTCACCTTGATGTCAATTTCCAACTCTTCCCGTTACATTATAAAAAAAAACTCAATTTAGTCTAATTACTGTTGTTCTAACTTGACAAAATATTGACACACTTGCTCTGTGAAAATATTTTTAATTTTGGAGTAATTGTGTAGCTCTCGGGTCAGTTATCACATGGTTTAAACTGGAGCGATTAGGGCCGTAAAATAAACATATTCCACCACAATGAAAATATTATAAAAGGGTGTCTTGTAACATCATCGCCTAAACCGGAGATTTAAAATTAACTACAAAAAAATATAAAATCATTTGCGGTTTCGAGCATCTTTCAGTTAGAGAATAAAACGCTTTTATTACATCTGGAGCATATGGCTGAATACTTGCCGCTTCCATTTTTAAGCCTATTTTATTTCGTTTTCGTTGGAGGGATGAAAGAGGGTATTATTGGACAAAAAGGATGACCATGAATTATATTATTGAAAATAAAATAATGTTTGATGGGCTATAAATTGGATTGGCTCATTTTGATAACGAAAAAATCTGAAATAGCCGCACCTTAGCGATTCTTAACGTTTTCCACAATGTGGTATTTTGTAATCTGGTTGCATATAAATATTATTCTTTTCCTGACACTAACTCACTGTTTTTCACAAACCGTCGTCAATGATTCATGCCTGAACTGCTTGGTTAAATTCCCATTGGTATATGGGCAAGAAATTGCCTTTCATGAATATTTTAAACATACCGGAGCTCCGGAACGTATCTTTTAAAGCCTTACGACCGCGACAGGTCGACATGCAGTTAATTTTATTTAATTCGAAATGCTCCTATCGATCGTCACAATTGTCGAGTCTTTTGACCTGTTTGTAAGTTGGGGCATGCTAAAAAATTGAGATTTTATGCCTCTTGACTCTGATCCGGTATGAAGGTTTTGATTGATAGCTTCCTTTGCGAGATGATTTATCGAAAGTGTTTTTGTGCATTTTAAACATCAATACTAACTTTCCCTTAACATTAACTCAAACTTCCTGACAGGACTAATTAAGTACCTGATTAAACCTAATATATCAACAAAATAATTTTTTTCCAATTTTTGAGATAAGGATCAATCATACAATGAAATGAATTTGTCAGATCGGATGATTGAAATTGTAAAATTTTCACCAACTGCTCTGACCCAAGCCGAGAAAGATTTTTTCCGAGATGACACTAAAATATTGCCGGCGGCTTGAAAGAACATAAATTTTGTCAACGAAAAAAATATATTTTAATAAATTAAAAAACAGATATGAAACACGTCTGGACTTTTCTCAAATCTAAGGTTTTTTAATAAGACACTGACCGGAATTCTGACTGGAATTACAACGATTTAAATGAAAAATTCATTTAAATGAATGACTTCAACATTACAGTGCAAATTTAAATTTTTGTAGCGAATGCCAAGCAAAATTCGAGATACATTTCCAGGTAGAGTATTGTCGCAAACCAGGTCACACACGAGATAAGTTTCACGAGAAACAGGAATGGAATATTTTATCCCCACTTAGCCAATAGATAAAAAAATTATTTTTATAAAAGAAATAAATTAATGCAATTTAAAACAAAATTATAGTATATCAATCTCTTTTAATTTTTAAAAATGTTTAATATTTATAATTACTCTAAACACGCATTAGCAAAAAATAAGATACATAGTTTGTCTTTTTGGAAAAGCTGTTACAAGTTAGAAACGAGGTGAAGAAACTAGCTTGGACCACAATATTAATCACACTTGACGTCTTATAATATTGCAATTATAGTTCGGTGACACTTAGATGCCCCAACTTGTCTTGTATTACGCCAGAAGTGCAAGTTTATTAGAAAACAAGTGTAGGAGTTGTTTTAACGATTCAGTTATCCTGTTTTGTTTTGTTTTTTTTTTGTATTTTGCGGAATATGCATTACTCTTTCGTAAATAAATTGAGATCATTGGAGCGATCACTGCGGAAACAGATCTAATTTCGTTCGAATCGTGAATATTCAACTTGAAGGAGCATCGTTGTCCTGTTCGTTCCTCTTTAATAAACCCCTGGAGAAAAATACGTAAAATTCACACTCGAATTGAGAAATTATTTGGAAAATATATGTGCGAAAGGTTTTAATAACGGCAATAATTTATCGCGGCAGCTAAATTAAACCACAGAGAGGCAAACAAGGTAGACGTCCGGTAAAAAATAATGACACCACTTACCTCATCATAATTAAGCCAAAAAAAGCAAGAAAAACTTCAAGACCCCGAGGGATTTTTCTCTTTTAACTCTGTCGAGAAGCATTCAAAAAGAGAAATGCATGGGCTTTCCGACCGCGGCCTCGAGCCCTGATCGATTTCCTTTCAATAAATGCTAGCTAATAGGATTCTACTAGATTCGCATTAATCCCGACTAGTAACTAGGTTCTATTTTTAGTGGCCAAAAATGATTTTCTCTGCATTTGTGACTGCTAACAATGCTGATAAGATTAGAAAAATCGGATTTTCCATTCGTTTGAAAGTTGCGCCCCCGTCTTCGGGCCACAAAATACAATCGATCGGAACTAACCTTTGACACAATGGGTGAGGTCAGGAAATAACTCTAAAGGTGACTTTATTGTAACACTGAAAGGTACTTGTCGATGTGTTCATTGGAAAACAGTCCAGAAATCATTAAGACGAATGAAATAGGATTTTGTGTTTAATACGTGAGACTTATTGTGCCAGCTTAGAGAAGACGATATTACAAATCTCCATGAAAACTCGACTTGTTTATGCTGCTTTCGTCCGTTTTACCGAGACGAAATCTATGATGTGGAACTCTGTGAGGGATTTGGTGTACATTGCAACAACTGCTAAATTAGGTTAGCTCTCCATAATAGAGCATGAAAACGTCCACTTGAATTAGATTCTGAGTTGCATGTTGTTAATGATCGAATTGCAATTTCTAAATGACCTGTTTTGAAAAACGAAACTTCAACCGAAAGTAAAACAAAAAAATTAACTCAATGAAATAAATATTTCGGAAGAACACACCTTCATAAAATTTAAAATATTGACTTTGTTTGTCTTAAACTTCAAGTCTATGAAAATGAAAATTAATTTAGTTAAATTCTGAATTTTTAAATTTCCTAAGTAATTAAAAATGTACCTATTAGGTATTTCTTCTAGACTTATTACTACGAGTATCTTGCAAAACTTTAAAAAAATTGTTTGGTTTATTTACTCGTCCACTTTATTAGATTATATGTAGATTCAAAGCCAATGTCAAACATTGCTCGTTATGCTTCAATTCTCTGCAAGTTTTAATTGGTAGCATCCTCCCTTTTGCTGATATTATCTTAACTTTGGTGCGTGTGTGTAGCAGTTTTGTCAGCGTTGCCTCATCAAGGCAAATGTCATGTCTTCTACGCCTACCATTGGTGAAAATAAGCGTTGTTTGAAATTTAATTAGTGTCAAAAAAATTTAACGCCGGATGATGTTTATAATTACTTACGACACAGTTGCAACACCTACAACTCTTCTGTAAATAAGACGCAGGGCTATAAGGATTTAATTTAATTTTGCCCTTGTTTATATTCAAACACATTTACCAGGCAGGCTGACACTCCTTGCTTATCCTCCGTTCGTGATGAATTACTCTGAATTAATTACATGTAGGTTTTGGGTAATGTATGGGAAGTCAAATATACAATCTTGAGACAAAAAAATAACCGAAAAATGGGTCAATAATAGTAAGTAGTGCGCAAATCTCGGAAAGGGTTTGCTTGTAAACTGATTAGTGTTTTGCCAGAATAAACCTCAAAGAGAAAACTTGAGACATAATCGTCGCTCAAGATGAAATATTTTGTTTGGGAAATATTACAATTAACTCTTCGTCGTGTAAATGAAATGCGGAGAGTCGGTACAAAGCTCTCACTATTACTTAAGGCAAGGACTATCTTTTGTGGATTGTTAACCAGAAGCAAAGCCAAAGAAATTTTTCATTAAAATGGAGTTAGTGTTTTACTTGAGATTAAGCAACACTTTTTCCCCGCGGCACTCACTCCACTCAAGCAAAAAAATAAAGAAGACAGGATTCATAATTAAATTTGTAGGTAGATATACTTTGAAAATTAATTATAATACCCGAAAAAATCTAATCAATCATTTTCAATACTTCACTATGTTATACTTAAAGATTAAATTTTAATTACATTTTGCACATTTATTAAATTAGTTTTTAATAAGTACTCCTTTAATTATACAGAGCGGTTAAAAAGTGGCGCACCAACTCAGTGATTTGTTGTTGAGAAGCATATGCAAATTGCAAAAAACATTAACATTTTTTTAACAAAAAATTCTTGAGATCATATTTTATAAAATTTGAAGCTACGAACTTATTTTGTTAAATTCTTCAGTTCACATTATTTTCTTAAGTTTCCAAATTTGACTTTAAGCAACAGTTTCAATGATCAATTAAAATCAATGATACTTAAATCAGAATTCCATAACGATTAGTCAATAATTTTTCATTGTCTTCTACACATATTTCTTATTGTCTATTAACTCAATTATCACTTTCCGATAGTTACATTGACATTTCTGTAAAATGTAAATAGTTGTTAATTCATTCCTAAAGCAACACGGCTTGATTTATTCAACTGTATTTAAATATCGAAATTCTGTTAGCCTATTTTAATTTGTGTTTATTTCCGCGAGGTCTTTGATGTATTTCGGCGTCATTGAAAGAATGGTTGAAATTGGTTTAATCTTGTTACTCACGGGTCACTTTTAACTTTTTGAATCAATAATTCCGCCTCCAGACTCGTTAATTTTCTAAAGGAAAATGAAGCGGTACGTTTGATTTGTTAAACAAAGAGCAATGCGGCTCCGTTTATAGCATTTCAACACGACAGTCTTATCTCGCGTTTGATTATCTCGTGTTTTAAATAACAGACTTTGGTACAAGTGTCATTACTCGAATTTATGCTAAGATATCGTGTACGATAACAAAGCCACAAACGAAAGAAATTGAGGCGTTCCTGTTTAACTATTTATTTAAACCTAATTAAATAGGAAGCTTTCCGAGCCCAAATTAGTTTTGTCTTGGGAAATGTAAATTCCTAACCAAACTTCGCTTTAATTAGGCAACAAAGCGCAATAAATTTTGGCCTTTTTACCAGTTACTTTCGCGCAGTATTCTCTACCTCTGCATTGCTTGAGATTAACACTCGATGTGATTTATCTGATGTGGATAATAAATTTTGATGATAAGCCAGATTTATATCACATAGATCTGCTTTCAAAGTTCTGGAAGTTACTTCGCACCAGTACTCTGCTACAGAAACCCAACATACAGCTTGTTATCGAAAGTTGTCTAATTGAAACAAAAAAATAAATAGGGCACTTTAGATTTGTTTTCGAAGCAAACTGGTGCGAGTAATCTAATAAAACAACTTCTTCCAACTCGACCAATAAAGAAAACTGATTTGACTCTTGGCTTAAAATTTTAATTAAAAGTGTCTTGCTTAAATGAAACGAAGCGTTTTTGCTATTCTAATTTTTAAGACATATAAAATGAAAACCAAAACTGTATTGTGTTTGACAATATCGATTAAAGCTATTATTTAAAAATGCTTTTCTTATTAAATGAGTAAGCAAATAGTTTTATGGTTAGTAAAGATAAGTACTCTTTTAATTTAGATTCTATCATTAATTATCATTTTTATGGCGCATCTTTTATACTTAAAGCTAAACGAACTAAGACTATTAATCGTTGTTTCCTTAAGCATCAGCTTGACTGTTTTTTACGACACTTTGTGTAACTTTGATAATTTATAAAGGCCGAAAGGATTTTACTTTGTCAATGAGATGAGAAAAAATTACCGCATCGATATAACAATTACGGCAGCAATAATTTTTGTTCGTTGCCTGTAATTTAAACAATAGTGCATTCGTGTCGGTGTGATTTGTATGCTGAAACACGTCAGAACTATCACCAATTTGCATAAAGCAAACGAAATAAGTTACAATGTTTGAAACGATGGTAATTTATCGTAATATTATTGTGCCGTTTTATTTCATTTTTTTTTGCAAGTTTAATAAACACTTTTGCGGTGCTTTCTTTTATAATACAACCACGAGAAAGTCTTTGAAATGAGCATAATGCGACTTTGCAATGATGAATGGAAATATATTAGACGAGTCAGCGACAAGAATTTTATTGCAGTTTGAAAACGAATAGTTATGACACTCTGAATGCATCAAACAAACTTGCGCTTATAAAACTCCCATTTTCGAAAATAAATTTCGCGATGCGGACGTGTAAATTTCATTTGCAACGTTGCACACGTTTTAACCGAAAAAAATATCATTGTGTTGACTTGCTGAATGCGGATTTTGCTAAACTTTTGTAATTAAAATTGTTCTTTTTGCCCGACTTATAGAAAAGTCATTCGCTAATTGCAAACATTTCAGCTTATGCAATTTTGTACAACTGGAAGAAATTGCAAGACTCTTTCAATTCAAGTAGTTCATTCAAAAGTTGTATTTCAACCTGAAATATTGAGCTGAAATAAATATTGCGATTCTATTGTGCTCACACGTCGCAGCATTTACAATAACACGTAAAATTTGATGATTTTATTTGTGATATTTCTATTTATTGCGAGGGTAATAGCAGTAAGGGTTCGTAACTACTATTATATAGCGCTCGAGATAATACTGTGCAGAAGAATGTGACGAGATTTTATTTCCTTTTCTTATGGGGCGCAAAATAAGAACACAATCTAAACTACTAGATATTGATTAAGTATCTGCAAAACTTTGCTCGAGACCAAAGCTAACAAATAGCAATTCATCTGTCGTTGCGCACAGTTAGATTTGTCAATACGCAAGAACTATCAACACGAAAATATTTATGAAAAAGACTGTTGAAATTAATTAAACCAACTTATTCTTGCCCAGCATTTCTAAACAAATTCATTTTGGTGTTTTTTGCAAAAGTTCGGATGTCTATAGAAGGGCTATTGTAGAAGCGATTAAGCATTTTTAACAGCTTCTACCTTATTGAATGTTTTCTTAAGAACAAAGTGACCAAATCTTTGAAAACCCAATATAGTAGATAGTAGTTGAACTTCAACTTTTAAATACGTTTGGAAATGTCTAAAGTAAGTAGCTATTGAGAAACGTTTAGCACTATGCGTAACGGAGACTAGTTTTGCAATTTTTATATTTATGCATAATACGTAAATATTTACGACTAGCTCGCTTTATACTTTTCCTCTGGTATTAAATTGGTATCGAAATATTTAAAAAAAAATTCAAGACGAAAAGAATAATAAAACAGCGTTGTCTTGCATGATTATTCTAAATTTTGCTTGCGAATCTCAAATCGCCGATTTGAGATTCTATTTTGCGTTCTACTTTAAAAATAACGCGCTTCGCTTGCCATTAAGTGAAATGTAAAATAGGTAAGAAAGTGAACTGTTAAATGCAGTGATGAAAACATTAAGAAAGCCGACACCTGTAATAATCAAGAGGGAATTAAATTCCCCCATCTATCTCTTTAAGAATTTCGTGCTAGCGATAGGAAGTCATGCAACATAACACATTACTTCCTGTTAAATAATTAAAACTTTTATTCACTTAGTTAGAGTCTATTTTTGTGTCTTTTCCTGTGTGGAATATGGCGCGCTAACCTTGTCCTCGTATCGAACATTTGTCTCCTAAACTGGATGTTAAAGTCTTAAAACTTTGATCTTTCGCCACCAGAAGCCCCATGAAATATTTTGTATAACAAATAAGATTATACGAGGATTCGAGTTAAGAAGATGAACGTTGTAAATCGTGCAACATTGTCGAGCGGTGAACCGCATTTACATTAAACCAAAAGTAATCCACCTTGCGTATTCTTCCTCCAACCATTAAGCGATTTCGGTTTGCTTGCGCCAACATTCATTAGCGAATCAAATGTTTGAGGGAAAAAATCAAGTCTGAATGGTATCGAGACCGAGACGATAAATCATAAAGGGTTTTGATTCAAAGACATTTAAAAAATAGATTACGCGCCGATCGATATCACACAAAAGAGCAGTGCATCAAAGCCATTAGCGAAACAATAGAGGCCGAAGACTTTCATAATCATAATGATAACGCCAAAAGTGATGTTTTGTATTACAAACTGACAATAAATCCGACACAGACACCTCCTGCAGAGACTGCACTCATAAAAATATGGATATCTGTTCCACGAGGATAAAATTATGGCAAATTGCCTATATAATTTTATCGGTGCCATCTCATAAAGGTTTGACACATTTTTCATTTTATAATATATGTGCAAAAATCCAATCTCTAAGAATTACCGCTCTATGAAATAGACAAATAACTTTAATCCTGCAATAAATCCGGGTTTTATAACCAAAGAAATTCTGATTTTTTTGGATCCAGAAAAGCAAATCTCTCCGACCCTCCTAGTCTTGTATTTTAATAAATACCGCCAAATCGGTGGTTTGCACCGACTGCTCATCCAATTAGAGGCGAATAGGGTCGAAAATTGTTTCGTAAATTGTCGAAACAAAACTCTTATAAATTTCCGGATTGCGGGCGATAATCTTGATTTTTTCGTTCAGGTGTATTGGATATCCCATAGCTCCAAATTTCTTATAAAATATAAAAATATTAAACTTTGGCAAATTTTAAGCCAACCTCTTTTATTGTGAAAAAAACCTATTGAACTAAATAAAGGTAAGTACAAAAAGCTATTTGGAATTTATTTCATTTTAGTTAATTAATTTAGTTCCATTAACTTTAAATTTTATTACTTTAGCTGGCTAATTATAGAAATAATATTCAATGTGTACTAAAATAATTTATGTGTACTATTTGCTACATGCATACAATATAAGGCTGACGGCAATTTAAGTTCTAGAAACATAACGCTTCAAATTTCTATTTGATAAAAAACTGAAACTTTATTTTAGTTTAAAACAAGATAAAAGTCCTGTTGTTATAATTTGCTGATGTTGTATTCTGTTTTCTACATTGAACGGTGTTTGGCTTGTTACATTTCATAGAACACAACAGGAAACCGAGAAAAGCCATTACAATACAGAAAACAAAGTGTAACTCTAGTTTACGAGTACATTCAATAAAATACTGTGTGATAATTAATGCCTTTGAGAAAAGTTTTGTTACATTTCTCAATGCAACTCATTATTAAAAAAACCGTGTTAAATGCAAAAACTCGAACATGTTTTAACAAAATGGAAATTTTTACTTTTCTCTCTATTTACAGTTTCTCACCTAAACCACTGTAATATAATATAATGCTTTACCTCAGCAAAATGTAATCTAGTTGTACGAGGTAGTGCTCAACACCAACCCGTACTTATTTATGCCATCCACGATCCTAGCCCTTCCAAATACAACTATCATAAAATGCTCTTGAGAAAACACATCTCTAAATGCATAAATATATTTGATTTTAATTAAGTATTAAATAAAATCTAACTGTGATAATACGAGCTGTTATTATCAAGCAAGGCAGTTATCTTTAGCTGTCAGTTTCATTATTATTACATCATTTTGAACGGATGACCTCAGTGTCGTAATTAAATCTGTAGTAAAAACTTAATCACTTTCTGTGAACATAACTTTATGTAAAATCGGATTAATTCCGTCCTAACCTTGTTTAATTTTAATGCTGCCGCGGCAATAAATGGATTAATTTGAGTGCGACCGGAGAAACAAGAAAACTTTATTTCTAAGGCGAGAATCCGGGTCAGAACTGACTCCAGGTGACCGAACAAACGCTTCAATATTAAAAATGTTATTTTTCCATCTGGATTTTCCGCTTAACGCCTCACTTGCTTTCACTTGGAAATTGGCGGAGGCGCCGGGATAATGAAAAACGACCAAAAATTTACCGAAAAAAGTTTTGTATTTAATTTTTTTACATCTATCACAACTTGCACGTTTGGCTTCCTAAATTATCAAAAATAAAATTAGACTGAAACAAATCAAGACTAATTCAGCAGAAAAGTTCTGTTCGAAAATCCATGCCATTCCTAAGCAAATATCCATTTAAATGCATCGATAACGTTTGCGGAATTTTAATTTGGCAACATTCAATCATCGCAAATTTAGCGTTTGATTTGCTTTCTGTATTACAGATGTAATTTATGTTACTGTACTGCTCCATCGATTCATAAATCAAACACTCATATTTCGAACTAATAAATATGGAAGCATCTTTGACTTATTGTATACATAACTAAAATTATTGACTATAATGTATTTGTAAAGATGCTTAGAAAATTAGAACATTTGTAATGCGCAATATATGTTATACTCATTATTGCATTTCCTTGTATTTTTATACGATGTGCTTCATTGTATACAAACTGTCGTAGATATTTATTAGATATAAAACGATTGACTTAACTGAAGTGAGTGTTGTTAGATATTGCTGAAACGAGAATAGTATATTAAAGTACAAGTTGCAGAAGGTATGTATTCAAGCACAAATTTAAAATTCCGAAACGAGCCGCGTAGCGGCGAGTTGAGGAACAAATGAGTGCTTGAAGAAACTTCTGCAACAAGTGCTTTATACTATTTTTTCTATTTTGCCGCTTTATATCATTTTATAAATTTAAAAACGAAAATTTTATTTAATTTTTTTTTCTAGAGAATTTTGTGACGGTTGGCGACATTTATGTGGAATAATTTTAGGCGGCAGTAAAAAATAAAAATAATTCTTATTTTCACATTAGAAAATGAATTGTGAAGAAAGTCCGTCACTAAAATTAAATTAACGCCAACGATTTATTCCAGCACTCAAATGACGTCATTTGGGTGCTGGAATAGACTTATTCTAACACCAAAATAGAAAAACAATTTAAAAAAAATGCAGTTTTTATTATTTAATAAATTTATACATTTTTGCCAATGTCAGGTACAACAAAAAGGAAACAAAATAGTAAATCGCATCATTAAGAGTAGAACTGAGTTTTCTTGTGCTAAGCCTAAAGATTGCACAAAAAAGCACAAAACGACCTTCTACCCTGAATGATATACATGCATACATATTACTTTATCTAAGCGGATAACAAAAAAACCAAATTTGGACTACTTTTTAACGTTTAGCGACCATTCTGCTATTTTTGAGTTTGACTTTTGTTACCCACGCACATGGGCGAATCGTGTTACCCAACAGTGGCAGCAATAATAATGTTATTTCGCTTTTTTGAGACTTTTTTAGTAAAGATAATTTAATAATTAAATAATTCACCGTGTAAAATGCTTTGAATGACCTTATATTTGACTCGGCTTCTGTAGACATTTCAACTACTAGGACGTAAAATATTTCAACTTCGGTTACAAAAAAAATCACTTCAACCGTTTCTATAGACATACAAAAAGGCGCAATTTTTTACCACCTGAAGATAAAGAAAATGTTTTTAAAGTCACTCAATTCTGCGCTTAGTTATAATAACAATAAAATAAATAAAACAGCAAGAAAAAAAAATATAATAATTAATACCGTGAGATCAAAAATTATCTTGGTCAAGCGTGGTCATAAAATATAAAATAATTGTTGTAGGTTATGTCGACGCTGTCAGTGAGTCAAACATTGACAGAATTATTTCAAAAGGATGATAAAAGCATGACAGACGTTTTCCAATCTATGACTACCCATGACCAAGATAATTTTTGATCTTACGGTACTAAGCACGTTAATATACAAATTAATCTTAATTTTGTATTTAATAAGTCGTTTAATAATAAGTTTAATTTCATATTGTTTGTGTAAAAACATTCTGCAAGAAGCTGCTTTAATGAAGGTTATTTTCTATAAAAATTAAAAATAATTTGGTGCTTTTATAAAAAATTCTCAATTCAAATTTAATTTAACAATTTGTTTTCATTGCGTGTTGTCGTCCTCGTTTGCAACCGGGACAAGACTACCCCAAAATCAATACCACACACATTGTACAAGTTAGTCTCCTTCTCTAATTATAGTATAATGTTTGGACATACTAATTAGCTGTTTCCCCATTCTCTCGTTTTCCACATTTGTTTTTCAGTTGCCAATATTGCTGTTCCTATTTCCCCCCAGAAATCTCCGCATTTGCTCCAAATTAGAACAAATTGCGTTTAACACAACGCCTCTGCAAATGTCGCTCTTTAATCACAATTTCCGCAAAGTTAAAAATCTTGCAGAGATCAAAAGTGGTCTCCAAAATTCGGGTCTTCAATTAAACATTTTTGTATGCAGACCATGAGATAGCACTTTAGTATCAGGGCGGCCAGCAATTAGAGCTGGGTCTGGTCGCACTGTTAGCTCTCTATGCGGCCGGAATATCAAGCAGCTTCTTCGCCGCAAACAAGGTCTTTTAACTAAAGCATGGCCATGAACTTGTTAATTTACTATCGATGATCGTGTTGAACATGTGCCGAAAACTCCAGAGAAAAAACGGGCTTTTTGTGCTTTCATTATTATTTCAGTACTTGAGTTAACAGAGACTTGACTTTATTGCGACGAAAGTAGTGAGGAATCTGGTCCAGAAGAGACGGTTGAGGTAGTGTTATTATAGTGAGATTTTAAGTGAACTGTCGAGTAGAGAAGTTGTTTGAATTGCCCACAAAAGACCCACAATAAATAAATATATAAATAAATAAAAGAAAATACGTTCTTCCTATTTTGCGTCTAAGACAAATTACTAATTTCTAACTAACCTTACTGTAATTTCTTGTATCTAAAATTGAAAAATGTAAGTATTTTTTTAATACCTACATGTACACATTTTTTGTTGCAAAAACGACACTTTAATCTCAGAGATTTTAAAATTTGTTTTTGCTTTATTGACCAGTGACTGCGTACAGTAAATTAAAGTATTTGTAAAATATTAATTAAGACTCTGTACGCAAATATAATATTTCCGAGTTTACTTCTTTATAGTGTTGCATCTATCTTTAACATTACGAGTATTTGTATGTTGTGTGTAGTGTATTTGTAATTTTTTTCCATGCTTTTTGTGCTTCATACAATAAATACATATATCTTAAAGTAAATTTTGGAGCTACCCGGAGGATGTAAAAAGCTCTTGTCTCTGAATTTAAAATATTTTTCCATAAGTTTTTTCTAAGGAATTATTGCAACTTTCAATTATAAAACGTCTCTGAATTAGTTTATCGCTCGCTTTCTAACCAAATTGTAATTGAATCGCGGTTCTTAGGGGAGGCCTGTGTTGCGATATTGCGGATTCTTTTGTGTTGCAAACGGCGAACAATAGAGACAGTTTAAAACGAACGGCATAATAAGAAACCGTCGGACGTTTTGTCTCAAGATAAATGGATACTAGTTAAAGTAATTAAATATTTTTGTTTTAATTGTAAATTCCTAGCACGGCACTTTTAAAAACTTGCTCGAAGTAATACATCATCGAGCGCAATAGGAGAAACGGAACACCGGAGATCATTATTCTTGCGACCTTTCGACAAAGGAATACGTATCAGATGCGTCAAATAGGGTTAGATGAAAACGTGTCTGGCAGTCGACATGTTCATCCCTGGTGAATAATGGATAGGATTCGACATCGACTCTGACAAGTGGACAACATGTTGATGAGTTTACAAATTTATTTCTGCTTTTATAAATTTACAAAAGAAAAACTGAAAAAAATTAATTGGAGTTTTTATATAATTTTGCACATTTCGCTGTGTTGGCTATGGCACTAAGCAGAGAGTTAGAACGGACTTGGTAAACTCTATTACCAAAGTTCTTCCTACTTGGAGAGAGTGTTTGTATGTGTGTCGACTTGTGATGCCGTAACTTATGATACTGCAACCGAGGGAAAAGGCCAGGACTTTAGGCTACCTGCTCAAGTTACTTGTTATTATTATGGAGCAAACAATTTGTAATATTAACAAAGCTTTGGCTGTTTCGAAGATGATAAATTTCTACTTGAAAGCTTCTACAACACGACATAACCATCAAATTAATTAATAGTGTTAAAGTCGTGTTATATTCATTAAACGATTTTTTTAGTCGTTTATTTCTCTCTCGTCTTAATTGAAATCTCAGTCAATTCAACGTTCATTTCTGCAGTGAAACTTTAATGCCCTTTGCTTAATTTGGTGTACTTTCTCAGTGTCCAGCTTAATAAATACATACTTGCTTGTAATCAAAATGTTGCACATTTACTTTCTGGTCTGAAGACTCAAGAACTTGCTAATGAGTTTTGTTCTGTAAATAGTTACTTTAAATCAAATTTTATTATTTAAGTTTCCCCCACTCTGCATTTAAAAATGCAAAACCTCGTTTACTAACCTGCCATAGGAGTATACTACCTGGCAATATCACGAGCCGATTTGCAGCGTCTCGCCACGCAAAAATATTCTTCCTTTTAGCAAAAAGATATAACGCAAATACAAGCCGGATGCGAGCAATTTCCGGTGCTGGAAGTAGATAAGAATTTTGAAATTTTTAATATCGTTATGGCCGTTTTGGTTTGATCGGAGGAAACGCCTCAACGTCGCCCCAACGATTTCAAACATGCGGTAAACTTGAATATTGTCAGGATTGCTATTTTTGTTGCATTAGAATTTTAAATGACGCGGCATGGTGACGGTAACACGTGTACAGATTCCGACAAGTTGGGCCAGCTGCGAATATTGTACTATGCTAATAGAAATTCTTTTCGGAAGTTTGCGAGACAGATATTCGCAAAAGAGAAGTTGCCTAAAATAATCAAAATTTATTTTTTCTATTTTCGTCTTTTACAATGCTAGTCAATAAAATAATAGCAAATGTCAGTTCGAGTTTAATTTTCCAACGTGCTGGAAATAATACTACTGCGTGTCATCACCTGACACAAAATTCCCCAAATTTATTATTTTTTTAACAAAATAGGAAACGCAAAATAGAAAACATAGTATTATAAAACACTCTTTCAGAGTCTTGCTTAAATAGATGCCTTCTGCAATTCATATTTTAATATACGGTTTATTAATGCTTCCTTTGTTGTTACATTTAAAATAGTTACATTTTGCCATATACAGGCTGCGTCAGAACTTGGGCCCTTAAGAAAAATGCCATTTAAGGTAAGATGGAACATGGAAAAAATGTTTCTGGTAGGTATCTTATCTTACTTGAAATTTTTATCTGGGGCTCGAGTTTTGACCCTGTATAACACACAAATTTTCATTACCCACTGCCACCTACTATACTCGAGCCGCCATTCCAAGTTTACTACTAATAATTATTTGTTGGTGAGGGCCACCATTACTACCAAAAGTAAGACGAAAAACCTTAATTTTTGCTACCAATTTATTTTCAGCTTAAGGATGATTTAATCAACAATCAGCTGCATCAGTGCTTTTTCCTATATTCCACTCTGATGGAAACAAACCACCCAATCAAATGCTTTTTGCACGTATTCATTGAACTAAAAAATACTTAAATAACTGATCTGTAACAAATCTAGATTACAATCACCTCTCTCGTTATAGTTTTGTAGGTGTGTATCGTTTTAATTAGAATATTAAAAGTGGTGTTTGTTAACAAATAAACAAATGAAAACCGCCAGCAAATGAACGAAGTAAATGACTCGAACAAAGTTTGCCTAAATTTTTAACAAGACCAAGCAGAGACAATTTTACAGGAGCGTAAATAATGAATGTGAAAGTGGAACAAGGTAAAAGGATTTTTTCTAGCTTTTAGGCTTAACACGATATTATGTAATTTAGAAAAATTAGAGCTTTCAGCTGGTTAGTGATAACTGATAGGGTATCAAATGTCAAGCGCGTGTATATAACGCAGACGCGAATTATTTCCGGTAATTCATTTCGTGGTGTCGCTAGGGAAATATTATTTGACAAATATTTATTTGCAAACTTTACGCAATTTCTTTGCACGAATTGTCATGATGTATGTGACTGCTGAGATGAATTGCTTGCAAGTGTTATGGATTAGAGGCTTAGTAATTCACTCGAAGCGATAATCTAACGGATAAGTGACAAAGACGACGGATGTTGGGCTTTATTTTTTGCGCAGCGATATACAGGCTGTCCGAAAAGTCGCGCACAAAAAGAAAACGTTAAAAAAATCTATCAATAAAAAGTTCGAAGTTATGAGAGTTTAAATTTTGCACTTGGACTATTGTTTTCGGTTAGAAAAATAATTTTACAAGTTTTTTTTGCTATAGGCTATTATAAGAGGAAACAACGAAGCTATTTGCTAAATTGTAACTCTGTGTAATGTTATTTGTGGCTTTTATTAGCAAATATTTATGTACCTTTAACAAATAATTATAAAAAACATATACAAGATCATCAGTATCATTAAATAGACATAAAAAAATGTCAAATGTCAAAAAATAAATGTCAAAATTTTTAACAGATAGAATTTCTTAAACATTTTTTTAGTACTCTGGGGAACTACCTAATTACTCCCTTTGAATGAAGTGCGCTACTTTCCGGACACCCTATATGTTTTATATTTTATTCAGTAAATAGAGCAAACACTGGCATATAAACATGTCATGTAGTTGCTCTACGAGTGATTACTAATTCTAATCAATTCTAATTAATAAACGGCTGATATACGGAAAGTCGCACACTTCCTTGAAAGGGAGAGTAGTCCCTCAGAGTAAGGAAAAATTGTTTAAAAAAATTTTATCTGTAAAAAAAGTTGACATTTGACGTTTTTTTAAGTCTATTTAATAATACTGATGATCTTGTATATGTTTTTTTTTATAATTATTTAGTAAAAGTACACAAATAACATTAAACAGAGTTACAATTTAGGATACATCTTCCTTGTTTCCTTTTCTAATAGTCTACAGCAAAAAAACTTAGAAAATTATTTTTCCAACAGAAATAGAGTCAAAGTGCAAAATTTTTATAGATTTTTCTTGTTGTGTAAGGCACCGCCCGATGATACAGTGTCACGAAGATGCGTGACTTTCCGGACTCCTGTATATTTTTTATTATTTTGAAGATAGTCAAAACATTGCAATTTTGTGTGGTTACCTTGTACAGGGCTAATGACGAGAGGGTAACTTCTGATTTTTTTTGCCGCAATCCATTTTACATATTGCAACAATTTCTTGATTTCAAATTTTAAAATAATTATAACTGAATCCACGATATCTGTTATTAGTCTTGTCTTTTTGACATTAAACAAAAAAAAACATCTCTCGAACGATGCGACATGTTTTGTTATCGTTTACCAACCGATGGTAGACACTTCAAACACCTTTTACGTACTTACATTAACTTAACTTAAATTAAATATAGGTTATCTATTGATTTCTAATTTTTAAAAAATAACATATTTAATTTAGCAGTTGGTGATATTGGTATTCTTGGTTGCGGCACAAAAATTATCAGAATAACCCTCTCGTGAATAACCCTGTATATACGCATGCCTTGCAATCCCAGCAACACTAGCAAATAGAGATTATCAGCAAACGTCATGTTACTCGCAGAATGAAATTTTGACACGGTTTAATGCATATAAACCGTGTATAACTGTCACGTTCGCCCATTAATCATGAATCCGTCTTTATTTACTTGCTTCAATAAGTTCGTCTGATCATAGCTTAATTAAAAAAATTCCCAGGAGGCACACACCTCTCCTTAAACCAAAATAATTTTGTTGGTAAGTTCTTTATTAAACCAGACAGTTTGCGAGCTTTTCATTATTGCAACTTAGTTTGCGTTTTTTCATACATCCCGCAAGTTTTTCATATTCTTTTAATCTATGTACGATTCAAGTTCGGAACAAAATTAATTAAACGGCAAAGTTCGATGCTTTTTTTCCAAGTCGCCGTTTTTTAAATCGTGCAATGCACGACGGTGTGATCTTTTTACCACACAATTCCATAAATCACGCAAAACTACCCGCCTATCTCTGACGTACAAATTGTGGCAACAAGGATTTTCATACATTTACGTCGCACCTCCGCGACACTCTTATTTCACCCCAAAATATTTCCAGACAAGGGAAAATTCCGATTCTTTTGTTTCGATGATTAATTAATTTTTTGGACAATAAAAATTTTGTCGTAATGGAAATGAGAAGTTAAAGCTTATAATGGGCCTAAAACGACAGCTTTTTCAAAGCGAAGCACTGGCAGGTGTCTCCAGGGATCCATGATCTGAAATGACTTTCGAAAATTACTTCGGCTTGCATAATGGGAGGTTGGTGGATTGGAAATTTTTTTGGTGCATTATTAAACAGCGTTTAGGCAAATTGTCTACACAGCATAGGTACATAAAATTGTCTTGCTCTAGTTTTTAAAATTACAAAATTATTTTCTGCCAGCATGAATTTTCTCGCATTTCAGTCACAGCAGGTCACAAATATATTAATTTGCGCAAAACGCATTTCCGGTAGCAATAATTACAACATCAAAGAGTCGAGTGGTGCAATATTTACGGTGCTTTTTTATTTCTAATCAAACTTAAAAATATTTCCTGGGGTTTGCTATTGCCCGAAAACTCATTTCGGCTCATGTTTCAAAAAATTAAGTGACATCCAAAGTAAATATGTCAATTTTATTTGATATTTCCTTATAGCACCAATAAAATATGTCTGGCTAACAAGGGTTCTCGAGCATCCTTATGAAAAATGTTTCATTATAGAGACCCGCTTAGACTAGGCTTTTTTGGGCATATTTCATAACGAGAAATCACATTCTAAGTGTGCGGTTAACCGATATCTGGGTGGTCCTCAATTAAACCGTGCTCCGCGATTTTCCCCAGGGTTGTTGTAAATCATTGCAGCAGAGGGCACTACTATCGTGTTGCGGCTATGTTAACACTGTTATATTCGATATGAATTTGAAGCTATTGCTTTTATATCTTTTCACGAATGTTTGTAAAGCATGTTTTAATAATTTTAATTTTAATTAACATAAAATAATTATTCACCGCAGAGACAAAGAAGAGATTACGACTTTTGTGAGCTCGAACACTATTTAAATTTTTTGTTGGCTTCTCGATCGACGGACTCGTATGGTTTGCACTAATTTCCACAAAGTGATACATGGCTAAAATCGGGACACAATTCGTTTTCGAAGCGACGGAAAAAATATATAGGTTGTGGTCGATGAAACTGTACTGACTTTTAAATAAATACGCATTGCGGGACGTTGATTTAGCGATTTAAAATTTAAAACGACCGCCTTTTTGTTAAAGAGGGCACCACGTGTAAAAATACGTCTAAACTGATTGGTTGAAGTCTTTGGCAAATAAATTTCTTAACTGTCAATTAGAAAATTGGAATTTTAATTAATTTTGTTGATTTTAGCCTGAAAAATGTCATTATTGCCAGCTCCTGTTCGTGTTTCTCCTTTAATTAAATTATGTCGCTGGACTCTTCTAATAGTTGGGATATATCATGGGGCCACAAAACACAGCAGATTAGCTAAAATTGAAGCGGTGGTACGAGAAGAAGAATGTAGATGTAAAGCTATAAGAGATCAAGAATTAGCTGTGCAGAAAGAAATTGCTAACGAAAAAGAACTTGGGGAATTGGAAAAAACCTTTACAGGAAAATAAACTTTTATAATTTTCATGTCAAATAATAATTTGTAATTAAACAATCTTGTGTAAAATAAAAATGCTCCAAAAATGGTTTATTTTTACTTTGAACCTCACAAAAACAAATATAGGTAATAAACTAATAAATAAATTAAAAAACACAATATAAGACTTGTAGATCTTCAGGTTGTCACAACATTTACATTATTTTAAAAATCTTATACAAGAAAGAACGATTTTCTGCTCTGTTAACGCTGGAAATGTCTGTATTTTTTCTAACTATTTATTCGTGAGAGATAATTTCCATCAATTTGGGATATTTTCCAACTCCAGCATGAATAAACCCACTTTTTCCATTTTGCCATTCCTTCGAACCGGAAACAGTTTCATCCTTTCGTCTAGCTGTTAGCTTATTCCCCATAGAGAGATATTTTTTACTGTAGTGCTGTATGTCTGTGATTCAATTTAGTCTCGAGAAAAATGAGTTATCCGATCCGACCATAACGCGTACATTTTACAAACAATTTGTCTCTTGAAGTATCTTTTATCGTCTGGAATTAAATGTCTCTGTGTATAAATAAACCCTTAATAAAATAATAGTTCTTAGACCGGTGTAAAAGAACCCCTGTAGTGATCAAGGGATAAAATGTGAGCTCATTTAGTTCTTTCTTCTTTTTTTGTAACAGAAATTTTACGACGATCAGATAACGACACGGGTCATTTCATTTATCTTTCCAATAAAGAAGATTTTATCATTATCATGAAAGCGCGACAATTGTGTTGTGAAGAGAAATCATTGCTAAATAATGAAATCAGGCCGTAAATTAATTTTTTGTATACGCTCTCAAAAATAACTATTTTACGGACGTACTCGTACTTACGTCCCTAAAATGAGTTTTTTCTTGGACCCGATAGAATAGTATGTTTAGTACTTTTTTTATTTTCAACCGCTATTTTTGAGAAATTAATCATACGTAATAAAAGGTTTGAGTGTGTTTTTAGAAACTTTAACAAATACATATTGTTTGTAAGATATACCTAAAAAGTTTTTGCGGACTCACTTGCAAATCCAGAAACTGTAACAAATCGTCAGCAAAAATTATATTTATTTTGAGGTTTATTTTCGAGCAGATTCATCCATTTTTATTTTGTACGCACGTTGCTTAAATTTTATTGTTTTCATGAGCTTCGAGGGAGTGATCTCTTACATTTGCTTTTGTTAAAGTAAAACAGTTTCAAAGCAACTATTAGCCCACGGTGTATAAAGACGGTAACGTTATATCTTCTGTTAAATGATTCCATTATGATCTACCTAATGTTAAGTAAACGCAATTTACCTTCTAACGAAATATGGCAACTTGCAAATTAACTCAAATATAATAGCAGAGTTCATAAATATAAAGTTTTAGCGAAAAATTATAATCCTTTGTCAAAAAGTAACTTTTCGGTAAAATTATCTCACCTCGACATTTCAATGTTTCAGTGCACTGAAACTTTTGCACTACGACGACCAAACTTTACTACTTAAATAGATATATGGATTGGAAAAATAACAAAAACATTTCCGTTTCCTGACAATAATCTTATTTTGTTTTTTTTTGCAGACAAATAATTCAAATTTATGTTGAATGCTTAGTGTGAATATGTAACATATCTGTGACTGCACGAAAATCTTGATCTTTTAAGTTAAAAAATTTCGTGGTTGTTTTTAAAGTTTTTATTTTTTTCAAAATATAAATTTATTAAGTTTAAGATTTATAATTCACGTGATACACTCTTTTAAAATTACTTTTTAATACCCTTTAATCAAAGTACAAAGTTATATTTATGAAGACAAACAAATAAATTAGCAGCTATGTTAATTTTTTAATCGAACACTTGTGAGTACTACTAGTAGCTGTTTAAGTTCACCCCTCCCTAATGACTTTATCCGTGGACAATTTTCCATGTTTTACAGCAAAATCCACTCACGCGCTTTTATCCAAATCCACTTAAAATAATAAATCTCCTTATTATTCATAACTTTTATTTACCCCAAGGGAGTGGACACCTCTTCTTGATTTTCGGCACGTCCAACAAGGAAGGCCGACAAACCGGCTAACTAGCCTCGCCAAATTTAATTTGACGGTCTCGATAATTCTTTATTTAGGGCTCAGCCTTTCGAAATTCAGTTACTTGTTAGTAGCAGATTAAAATTTGAAAGTCTAATCACCAATCAGGTTTCTATTAGGCTGATCTGAAGCATTATTTAAACGCGGAATAATAAAAAGTTGAAGTTGTTTCAGATTTAAAGTAATAAAAATGTAAGTCATATCTATCCGATATCTTTATCTGGCGTTTTTCACCGGTGTTGGAACATAAAAGGGATGATTTATTGGGGCGAGTTTGGCCGACTTGGAATTGGAACGATTCAATCAATTGCAAAGCTGCAGCGAAGTAACCACTGCATTGCAAAGCTATCACTTTGATCGGATTTTATTGCATTATCCGGGGAAAAATCGATCAAAAGCTGGAATACACGTGTTGACAGACGGTACCAATTAACCTTAAGCCGAATCAGCAACATCTATTGTAGTCTCCTGTAATCATCTATCACAAACACACAAACAACTTTTGTCACACGTTTTTTAAACAAATATTTGGAGTTGAAGTTATGAGAAGAAAGGTACCTACGTGTAAACGAGAAATAGATATATATATAGATATATATATATATATTTCGGGTCGTAAATTTTTTTATTACAATTGCTAACATTACAAAAATATGGAGTGATGAAAACGTAAAAGCCGTACAGCTTAGTTTACATTACTACTTGACATAAAATTTCATTCGAATGGATGTGTTTTAGTGGAAATGAAAGTTGTACTCGATTCTTGGTGAGAGGCTCAAAATGAAATTCTAACAATGATTGCGTCTAATCTGTTCAATATGGATGAAGCTGAAGAAGACTTAATGAAAGTTGAAAGAGAAACAAAGTGGATTTTTTATCATTTCAAATTCTTTATAAAAAAGTAAATACAAATACTTAATTTACTCCTCACAATTTGTCACTTTAACAATTTCAACTTGAAACCATTTTTAATAATTTTGGTTTTCAAAGCAAATTTCCTTAAATCACATAAAAATATAAAAGCAGTTGAAACAGTTGTTGTCACGGAATTTGTCTCAATTAAAAATGTTATTTAAAATAATGACACCATTTTTTTCCAGATTTACGGTACCTAGCGTTCTGATTTACATTAGCAATCTATTTATAAATCCACTGATTCGGCGCTAATTGTCTAATTTTACCACGTTTAAGCATAACTGATTAATCTCAACGTTATCAATATGTCAATACATGCATATTGACTTTAATAATTACAAACAATGGCATTCCAACCCTTGATCAGTAACATATTCAGATGACTAAATTCATGAAATTTTAAACAGGAACAAATTTCGGAGAATTTTCTCGCAAACATCGAAAAGTTTCAAAAGTGGTTTGTTCGGGAGTATCTTTTCGAATAGTGCATTTGATGAGAATTCTGTCAACTTCCTCATCATCTTCGATAACTCTTTTCAGTTTAATTTTAATTTGGTTGATTATAATATTCCCGGAACTGTCCACCAGGTTGGCTTTTTTGGCAAAACAAAGACAGTGTTTTTTAATTTTCTCATCAACAGAATCAAATTCATTGTTTCTGATTTTATTGATGGCTTCTTGTGAAACTCCGATCAAAACTTTGCACTCATCACTCCATTTTTTCCAGTTATTTTTCTGCTCTTCCGTTAGATGCTAAAATAAAAATGAAAAGAAAAAAAAATTAGTAATAAATTTCTCACCTGTGCGCTTGCAGCAATAATGACCAAAACAAGGCAAGTGTAAACGTTCATTGTTACTACAACAATGATTTGTTTTAGGAATAATTCGATTTATGTTATCACAGGATTACCAAAGTCCACAAGTTCAGATTTGTTTATCTAGAGAGATAAAAATGTAAACATTTAAGGGTAGGTAAGCATTTATTTTCCTGCAATCAACGTCGTTGCATAATGCAATAAAGTCAGAATCTTAACGACGTTCCGTCTCTAAATAATCTCAAAGACTCAGAAGTGCATTTAAAAATAAATAGATGCTCCAGTCAAACGTTCAATTTGAATATTTTATACCCTTTAATGGAATAATTTATCCCGATTTCGGTGTATCTTAATTCTGACAGTTTAATATCCTGATCCGATAAAAAATGTGCTAATGTGAACAAGTGAAACAGTTCCGGTTCCGCCCTGTCACATACCAAATTTATTAAAACGCCAAGTTAGAGGGATTGTGTGATGGATGAAATAAAATGTTTTTTCCTTGTAAACAGGAAATGTTGCGAGAGGCGTAATATTATAGAGTGGGTCTTACTTTGGCTTTAATTTTTTTCAACGATTGGAGCTGACACTTAGGTTGAAACCGGTCAAGACTTGTCAATGCTGGAATCGATCAAGTTTTTCACTGGCTGACGCGAGAAATTGACTTTTGGCAATAAAACGACTAATCACTATTTAAAACATTGGCAAAGTTTTTTTAAACTATCTATAAAACTATACTTTTACACATTGTGTCTTTTCACGTAAAAAAACTTTACTGAAACTATACAAGTTATTCTGTTTAATTTTTTAAGTATTGTAAAAAAATATTTACATTTATCACCTAATTATGTTAATGTTTTTACTGATAGTTGTCCGTATAAGGGCTTGTGAAGTAATAGTAGTACTTGCAAGGTACTATCTGTTTTTAAGTGTTAATTTATTTTTTTGTGCTTTGTTAATGAATCTCTTCAGGTGTTGGAGTAAAGTGGAATTGACTTAAATTATGAAGTGCTTGTGTGTAAAATTAGACGGAACGCGATCTCAGATAAGCTCTCCTCTGAAAAAGGTAATTTGATTCTTAACGAGTTGTTTGTAATTAAGTTGCGATTGTGCCGCTTTTAATGGAAGGTGCATGTTGAGTTTTCCGGATTGAACAGAAATTTACGAACGTGTTCGCTACAATAATCTTATGTAAAGTAGTTCGGGGAGAAAGCTCGAGAACAAAACGCTTTACAAGGTGAAATGCTAATATGTCATTCTTTAGCCGAGATTAATATCTGACAATGTCGTTAATCTGTTGTCTGAAACTCGTTAATCTTGGCGATAAGAAACAAAGTCATTAAATTCTCTATCGTAGATCGGCTGCACTCGAATTGCCGAAGTTTTAACCAGAAAAGTTTACTTTCTTTCCTCATGTGCTGCTTCTTTTTAATGTATACTCAAAATAAAAACAAATTTGCATTTTTTTCACATCGAGCTGATTTATGGGTGAATCATAATGGGTGCAAAGTTGCCATAAAGTGCAGAAGGTAAATAATGTTGTGTCAGCTTTCTTCTTCGAAAAAAATTTCAATACATAATCGGCTTTATTGAGATTGATCCAACAAGGACCCTGTCTCTATGATAGATCAATGAGGCGTTTCACAATTACCTCGGAATTATCAAGCGAGCTTGGTTAAGCTCTAACAAGGTAACTTTGGCTTAATTAGTGGAGCATACAAGCATATAACTCTAGATAAGATTTTTTTCATTTAAAATAGTTAAGATAGAATGTTATTATAGCAACATTTTAATTACGATTTTATGCCTTAAAATTGTATGTTCAGAACTCGTTGTTATTTTAACAGTGCATACACTGGACTAGTAGCAGTTGCATTGTATTTGTGCCTACAATGTCCCCACAACTAACAATTAAATGCAATGTTATAATGGCAGATCGATGAAAGAAAAGATTTGCAAGCAAAAATTCGTTAAAAGAAAATTTGCAGCAAAAATTTATTTCGGAATTCTGGCTAGGAATGAATTATATCTTTAAAAGAAAAATATTTGTGTTCAATTTTACTGAAAGGTAAGCAAAATATGTAAAAAATCTGCTAACATATAATATTATTATACAATAATACCACAATGAATGCCACTAACCTTATTTCCTAATGTTTTGTTTTATAATAAATTTTTTATTCCGTGAAAATGTCGTAAACCAATTTTAGCTTGTTATTAATTAAAAAAAGGAAAAAAAATATTTTTGATTTTACGCCAAAACTGCAAAGGAAAAACATTTTTTGCTTCACCTGCAATGAGCAAATCTGAAATTAAAATTGCTTTATTTCGATTCATTTGAAAAAAAAAGTTCATTTTCTCTTGATTTTAAACTTGTAATAATTTTTCTCTACATTTTAAATTCCATCACATTGGGTGTTTTATTTTTTTGACAATGATGTCACTTTGACAAAGTGAAAAACATAATTTTATAATATGTATAATTTTAATAAATGGCAACTCATAGAAACAGCTTTAAGATACAAAAACAAAGTCATTTTTAATAAGAACAATGACTATATACTTAATGAATTGTCAAAGTGACATCGTTGTCAAAAAAAAATAAAACCGCCATTGTGATAAAACTTAGAAAACATAATATAAAAAAATTACAAGTCCAAAATCAAGAAAAAAAAGAGCTATTTTTCCACTGAGTCATGAAGTTGTAATTACAGATTTGCTCGTTTCACATTAAGCAAAAATGTTTTTAAACCTCAGCGGCTTTGACGTAAAACCAAAGATAAAAATTTGTTTCCTTTTGTAAACTCAATCCGGGGACATACTGTAAAAATAAAAAAATTCAACATTTGCCAAAACAGTGTAGATTTTCTAATTTATTATTCTAATAATAAAAAGTGAAACAATATAATAATTATATAGATATCATATTTTTAAGAATCCAAAACCAAGCTAAATATTAACTCCTTAAATACTTTTTATACAGGGCAATTCAGATAAGATAATGAGCCTGACGATCTGGCGATGCAACCCAAAAACAGATTTCATTTACGCCTTTGATCTAATTTAAATTAAGATTTACAAGTTGAATCTAAGTTATCATCTTATGTCACTCTGACATCAACAGAAAACGAGCATTAGTGCCATTCAGTACTCGCGGAATGATAGAAAAATTACAGAAGTCTTTTCGGTGTAAACCCAATACAAAATGTATAAACGAATGAAACATTAAAGGTACGTAAACAGTTTTTTTTTATAAATCATAAATTGCTTGTCAAAGCACTATCAGAGCAACATAGGAAAACTTAGATTGCAAATGAGAATCTTAATTAAAATTAAATCAAGACGTAAATGAAATTTGTTTTTTGAGTTGCATCGCCAGATCGTCAGGCTCATTATCTTATCTGAATTGCCCTGTATAAATTTGGTCGATGCGCCGGACTAGTCAAATAATAGTTTTACAATTAAGTGTTTATTACAAATATAATATACATCATGAAGTGTTTTAAACAGTAAAATAGCTAACCATACAATTTATCTTTACTTTATTTAATTTATTAATAATTGTAGAATTACAATTACTCAGATATTATTTGATTTGATTGATTTTGATTGATAATTAATTGGGTAAACCTTATAATTTATATGATGTATATTGTGTTATTATTTTTAATTAATTGAACAATAAAACAATTTATTTCATAGTTAATCTTTAAATAATAGTTATTTATTCTATGAGTTTGAATGTAAATCGGACACATTATTTCACCGAGTGGATTTTTAAACCACAAAATAATCTGACGTTTCCTAGTGAGAAATGCCAAACAGTTGTCAAATCTTCCTTACCCGGGAGAAAAACCGTAAATTTTGACAGTGTCGAACTTCAAAAAAAAAAACATTAGATGTTCTAAAGTACAGTTGGACACAAAATACTTTGGTCGTCAATCTCACTTGAGTGACATTAAATTGTAAAGTATGCTTTAGAACTGTTAACCTTATTTTTAGCTACTGTCAATCATAGTTGACAAGTTGTACATATTTTTGATAGGAAAATATAATAGTTGTCATTAATTTGAAATTGTCATTCATTTTAACGTTAAAGCTTGAATTACATTAAAGTGTCAGAAAAGTGACGACCAAAGTATTTTGTCTCCAACTGTACCTAACGCAAATACAAATTTTATGCTTTCAAATGCGCCGCAATTGTATCAGTAATTAACAAACGTCATTTTGTGTACTGTAACGTTTAAGAATTTTTCTCTCCGGTGCGGAGGCATTATTCAGTCAAAATATCGAGCTAGCAAAACTTTGTTTACTAAAGAATTGTTTTAATTGTTGTTCCGTATCGCTGTCCTGTCACAAAGTTTCATAGTCAATTTGGCTAGCAAAAATAGAATTGAGCTGAAATTTGAGTTTTATACAGCTCCTTTATACAGGTCCACCTTCACCTTGAGGTACAGTTCATTTCTTAAAATTTCTGTTATCTCATTTTTCTTAATTTTTAGTCCTGTTTTTCCGGTTTTGGTGGTGTGGTTGTAGATTAATTCAGAAAAGTTTCCCTCGTTATATCTGCGTGTTCCCTGCTGGGAGGTCTTCTTGTTGAGAAAAATCTTCAAGTTTCCTTATTTGAATACTTTTCTTTTTGGATTCCTGCTTATCAAGTTAATAGTTTTGTTAATTATTGTTAGTTCAATTTGTTTTGATTTGGAAATTGCTTTTCAACAATTTTGTTAATAGTAGAAGCTCTGCGACTGTTGAGTGAATTTAATTGTAAAATTATTTTTTAAAACATTTAGTTTTTATTTGCGTCTTGCGGTACTACGTCACGCCAAATATTAATAGTGGTCAAGTCTAATTAAATTGGATATTAAACTGTCGCAGGGTAAATGATATTTAATCGTAACTCAAGTATTTCATATTTAATAAAATTACCTTTATAATTTGATAATTTCTTTTATTACCACCACCATCCTTTTTAGTTCGGTGACTAGCAGGGTAAAGAACATTAAAGACTAGTCACCTGGCGTCCAATATTTTTGTTTATCAATCAAATTAAAAACAGTCGGTAGCAGTACATTACCAGTTTACTTAAAATTTCTTCTAATGTTTTATTTTTATTGTTTGTAATGGTCATCTATTCTTCAATCCCCTTGAATTTGAATGCGAGTAGACTTAGGTATCTAGTGTAACCTAATAATCAAACTTAATTCAGAACCGAGTCACAGCGCGACTTTTTCATCAAATCCATATATGGCTCTTTCCCCCAGCAAACACCCTCAAAACTATATTTTATTCCTTTTGTGGGTGTAAACGAGTTGAAATCGCTAGTCGAATCACGCACTTCATAAAAAATCTACTCAGCAGAGACGAGATTCCTTGTCAAATGTCATTTACTCGGCGATTATTGGTTTTGTGCATTGGAAAAACCCGTAAAGTCTTAAGACAAATAAGCCGAACGTTCATTAATTATAATTTACAGGCAATTTAGACAACCACAAACCTGTGGGTTTATTGTGGGCCGTTGCACTGTAAATCCCGCATATTCCACATTGCTGAACCTTTGTCCACTGCTATTCAGTTAAATACAATTTAATTTCACCCACGGGACTATCCACAGTCAACACATTAAACGTTAAGCATGTCTACGTGGCGAATTTATGCATATTAGAATATTTTATGGCTTATGGCTGGATGGAGTCGCCTACCACACAAAGGATACGACTTGTAAACCTTCTTGGATCAACGTTAATATGCTAGCGCTTATTCTTCAAAATGGTATTAGAGCACAAAACGTATAAACATTAATCGGATCTGCCTCATATGGCATTACTAGGGGGATTCTATTTCAAAGGATTCAATTTCAAAACGCTATACTAAAAATAAAATCAGCGATGTTTAATTTAGAAAACGAAGGTTCACAGCATGAAAAATCATTTTCTACTATGTATTATTTGTGTTTCAAAATGGTCATCAAAACACCACAACAATACACCAAAAAACTAAACAAATAATAATAAAGAAATAAGGCACGAAAATAAAATTCATTTATCACAGATTTGGAGTTTGTTTATAATAACTAATGAGTGTAATGCTGAAGTTTACGTTATGTTTTTTTCCAAAATTTTCTAAATAATTTTTGAAATTATAAAAATTCAAATACTGAGGACAAAATTTTTTGGTCAGCATTTTTAATAATGTAAACCAAGCATTAATCTCAAGTCAACATTGATGACAATTTCAAATTATTGATTTTTCTCTTGTCAAAGGTTAACTATCTTAATGCTTGCTTTACAACTTGATGTCACTCAAGTGACTTTGACCACTCTGTCTCTAACTCAAGTGACTTTGTTCCCAACTGTAACCTACATTACATATTACAATCGATGTTAATGACATATGCGTCTTGAAAAGTACACTTCTATTCGAAAAAAAAGCGTATAAGTAGTGAGCCCAATTTTGGCTGGATTGTCATATTGTAAACTTATCTTTTAATCGTTGTTACTTAGAAACCTGGAACTAAAACCTTGCTGATAGCTGGATTTTATCGTATTTTTCGGAGATTTTAATATGTTTAAATTGTTTGCCTTATTAGGCAACCATTATTGATTACTACAAACACAATTCATTATACCTTTATACACACATTTACAAAAAAGGCAATTCTCAACAACAATTTTAATAAAGATAGCAAACCATTCTAATATTTGGTCATCGCGCCGGTTTTTGCGTTCACTTCAATTAGTCTACGGAGCATTGAGTGAACAAGTGCCTGGGCATAAGTTTAATTCTTCGCTAAACTTTCCCATATATTTATTTTCCACAATTTGCTATAGTTCATTTGGAGTAGGAGGCCTGACATTCAGTTTATTAGACACTTCTTTTGCCATACGGCCTCAGATGTTTTCTATGTAGTTGAGGTCGGGACTTCTTTAAAATAGTGCTTTAGTTCTTTTACACCTAGACCACCCATCTTCCAACTTATTAGTAATGATCACACTCTTGTTAATGGTATTGTATGACGTGGTATAATTCAAATGTAAATAGAAATTGATAGCAATTTTCACACATTTGACATACAAAATGTGAAAATGTCAGTACAGTATGTAATTCGTTTTCTTGGAAACGATTAATTAATCTATATATATTATCAAGTGATAGCGACCAGGTTGTTAAACTTGTGTGAAGTTGTCACCAACATAGCCATAGTGACTTTTTGTTTAACTAACTTAACGTCATTTTGACATGTCGGGAGTTCAGTGAATATATTATATAAAAAGGCTTGTCCTGACTAACCTATCAACCCACAGCCTAAACCGCTGGAGACAGAAATTTCAAATTTTTACAGTAGATACCTTTTATAACGTAAGCATCCAATAAGAAAGGATTTTTGGAAAATCAACCCCTAAGGGGGTTAAATGGGGTGGTGAATTCGAAGTTTTAAAGCTATAGCCATGAAAATTGGTATTTAGGCTTTCGGTTAAAAATAAAAAAATAAGTATTTTACCATTTTTGGAAATTTCACCCCCAAGGGGGTTGAACAAGGGTAAAAGGTCATAAAATATTTGTTTTTTTTAAGTTAAATGAAAATTGGTATTTGGACTCTCAGTTAAAAACAAAAAAACACGTGTTTTAGGATTTCGGAAAATTTCATCCCCAAAGGGGTCAAACAAGGGATGAAAATTTGTATAAATATTTATAAATTCGTCATTTTCGAAGTTATATTTATGAAAATTGGGATTTGGGCTTTCGGGTAAAAATGAAGAAACACGTGTTTTAGGATTTCTGAAAATTGCACCCTCTAGGGGGTTAAACAGGGATGACAATTTGTATTAAAATATGTCATTTATAAAGTTAAATCCTTGAAAATTTGTATTTTTAGGCTTTCGATTAAAAATCAAGTAATACGTGTTTCAGGATTTTTGGAAATTTCACCCTCAAGGGGGTTGAACAAGGGTAAAACTTCGTAAAATATCCGTTCTTTTTTAAGTTAAATCTATGAAAATTGGTATTTTGGTGTTCAATTAAAAACAAAATAGCACGTGTTTCAAGATTTTGGAGAATTCTATTTCTAAGGGGTCAAACAAGGGATGAAAATTATTATAAATATTTATAAATTCGTCATTTTTGAAGTTATATTTATGAAAATTGGGATTTGGGCTTTCAGTTAAAAATGAAGAAACACCTGTTTTAGGATTTTTGAAAATTGTGCTCTAGGGGGTTAAACAGGAGTGACAATTTGTATTAAAATATGTCATTTATAACGTTAAATCCTTGAAAATTTATATTTAGACTTTCTATTAAAAATCAAGTAATACGTGTTTCAGGATTTTTGGAAATTTCACCCTCAAGGGGGTTGAACAAGATTAAAACTTCGTAAAATATCCGTTTTTTTTAAGTTAAATCTATTTGGGTGTTCAGTTAAAAACAAGATAGCACGTGTTTCAAGATTTTGGAGAATTCTATTTCTAAGGGATGAAAGTTTGTATAAATATGTATAGTTAAACATGGAATGAAAATTTGTATCAAAATTTGTCAGTATTAAGTAATATCCATGAAATAAGACTTAAAATTTTACGGTTTTTAAATAAGTTGCAAAAGACGGACTTTTTATTTTTACTACGAAGTTCATAATAAATTATGTGTTGCTATATTTTGTTAGTAAGTTTCTTAGCCCTTCTGCGTTTTGAAATAGTTGTGGATGTCAAACTACCACGCGAGCGAAGCAACAGCTAGTATATCCTATTTACAATAGTCCTCAATACGCATTTTTTGTGAATAGAAGTGTACTTGCTTACAAACGATTTAAAAAATAAAAAACAAGCAAGCAAAATTGATTACTCATATGAGGCCCGATTTGTAGAATTAAAACTCAGTTAAATTTTAACTATTTGATCGTTACTAAGGTAGCTCTAATTAGTGTTGGCATCGTTTAATTGTGATTTAAATTTATCTCTCCGTTAACGATCTTTTCCCACGACCATATGAAAGTGACATTTTCCATACAGGCAGTTACCCTCGAAAGTTGACATATTGAACGAATTGCATTATTTTCCTAACACACGTGTGTGTTAAAAATAACGTAAAAGATTGTGTAATAAATAATTATTTCAGAATTCAGACCTAATGAACTAAATAAAACGTAATGCCAATAACGTAACTAAAGAGTGTTTATTTAAATTTGACATCATAGTCGGCGGTGTGATATGAGTGTGATGTGATCGGACTACAATTTTTAATACGCCTGGCAAACTGTCAAATGTCAGATTAATAACTTGCAATAGGATGGTTTGTTGACAATCAAACTTTCATAGATAGCTTAAACGTCAAATTAAAAAAAACACCCGTAATTTTTTTTCTAAACAGAAATTTTTATGCAATTTCTCAAGAGACATAATTAAATCTAGTCAAAGATATAAAATTAACACTAGGTAGCAGACAGTAACTACAAACTGTGTTTATAAAATTTTGTTTAAACACATACGAATACAAAAGCCGTTTCTGTTGCCATTATAGTAAATAGTAAAGATTTTTTGACAGTTTGGCCAAAAAGTGTTGGTTGAGATTCGCCCCAGACTCGCCTTCTTTATAACTTTGGTGTTTCACATTTTGAAAGTTTGTGAATTGCGGAAGAAAAAGCTGTCTTGACATAATGTTTGCTTTCTTTCTGCTCATAAAGTCGGTCTGGTTACGGTTCTTCTCGGCGGTAAAATAACTTGAACGTAGAGCAATGCAGAGTCTGATTTAAAACTAAAAAATAAACTTTCCCTTTATTTCACTCAAAATAATTACCCGAAAAAAAAGTGGATTTTTGTGCCGTTCCCGCTTGAAGCTTTGTACTCGAAGCCCGCCTTCAATTCGTTGCATTCCACCTGAATAGTTGATGACGGTTTGAGTTTTCCAAAAGAAAAAAAACTCCCTAGTCAATCGGCTACTCGATTCAAATTAAATAAGAGCGAGGCAACGCAGTCCTTTGCAATATGGGGTCAAAGCGAGTCGTATTTATGAAAGTCAAGCAAGTGAACCGTTAGAAGGCAATAAATAACGGGCATTAAAGTTTCAAATCTCTTATTTTGGTGTATAAGACATTAAATTGTGGAAAGTTTGGGTTGTGTAGATTACCGTTAAATACCCGGCTGTCCGGTCAACCGCCAGTTCTCCCAGCACGGAACGGATGCATTTCCCATTTCCGGTGCGCAGGGATTTATGTGGCGTCATTTATTCCGGGCTGATCCTATATACCGGATCATAACTGGACGATCTAATACCTACTTTCAGAATAATAGCAGGTATTACGACGCGCCTCTTTTACACTCCTATACATAATTAATTGGCACAAGAGACAAATGACCAGCGATGGAAATTTACCCTAATTTTACCTCAGTTCTCCTTAATCTACGCTCCTTTATTAGAACAGAAAATTATCTTTACCTTACATTTTAAAAATAAACTGTGGAACCCACAATAGTAATCTCTTATTTTTATGTAATTTTAAGTATTTAAAAAAATAAAAAAACACTCACAAATTTTGTATTAGGTATAGCTTTTATATAATATGCGACTCGTGAACTCCAAAATCATAAGAATAAGCACTTTAATAACTTTTTTATTATACTTGCATCATAATCCTAAATTAAAACACGCTGCAGCGTGCGTAATTTAGCCATTATGACACGCTGAAATTTTAAAGTTGTCTAGGTAACAAGAAATAGTGAAATGTCTGGATCAATTAGGTACAACGTAAAAAAATGTGCTTAATAACGTCGTCTCTACGAAAACGATTCACAAACAACCTTTGATAATTTTCTTGCTTTCAATGCTCATCATCTGCTTTCAATGCTCATAAAAGATCGTAAATGGGTAGGTACAATAAAAAATAGCGTATAACACTCGTTTATAAGCGCCTTTACGACGTTAAAAGCACTCCGCTGACGCGTCGTGTTCGTAAACCCGTCGTGCGTGTTTTAAAGGCTTACTTATAAATTAGTATTATAATATACTATATACTATTAGAACACCGGGAATTTTCAGCTTTCTCAATGGCATTTAAGTTCTTCATAACATTATTAAGAATAGGTTATGTTACAGCTAATGAAAATTTATTCCATTGATTAAACACTGCTTTAAGCCTTAATTATACAAATATGTTTCAAACTTTTGATAAAATAAGAATTATCTTTAAATATACGAGTATTTACAGGGTTATTCACGGGAGGGTTATTTCTGAAAATTTTTTTGCCGCACCCAACAATACCAATCTCACTAACTGCTAAATTAAATATGTTATTTCTTTTAAGTTACAAATCAAAGTAAGATGGATAAATTTGCCACAAATGTCAGATTGACAGATAACTTATATTTAATCAAAATTCAACAAATAAATTAACAAGTTAAGTTAATGTAAAAGGTGTTTGAAGTGTCTACCATCGACTTCTAAACATGTCGCATCGTTTGAGACATGAGAATTTTGCTTTAATGTCAAAGAGACAAAACTAATAACAGCTATCGTGGATTTAGTTATAATTATTTAGAAATTAGAAATTTAGAAATTTAGAAATTGTTGCATGTGCAGTGCATATGTACAGTGAGATCAAAAAATCTGTCTATCAAGCAAGCCTAGAAATTTAAAACGTATGTCTGTAGAAGATAGAATGTCACAATGACAAATGAGAAATGTCAAAATAATTTTTATGTAAATTATAACAGGAAACCGTGGTGAACGATTTTTATAGATAAACACCAACAAAATCTAATTTTAGTTTGTTTTGAGACGTTTCATAGAATAATTCAATTTAATTAGCTTAATGTTTTAATTTTTATAAAATAATTTTTGACATCCAGATAACATACGAACTGCCATGCAACATACGTACTCAACTAGGACGCCTACTTGATAGAAAGACTTTTTGATCGCACTGTATAATGGGTTTTAAATCAGCAAATTTATGAAACAAATTAATAGTTTCTAATACCTATGGTATACACTTTTCATTTTACGTAGACGACTGACTAAAAGCAAAATAGCAAAATTAAAAAAAATGTTACGCAATTAAGATATTAAACAAAATTACATTTTTTTGTTAATTCCTGTTTCCGCAATAACAAATTGCATTACTAGTAGTGAAGTCTTAATGGAAACGTCCGTTTTGCCCATTAATTATCGCCAATTATTTCTACTTCCAGCCACATTGCTTCGACATTGACAGTCCAATCACGACGACGATTATAACTGACATGGCTGCATTAGATTATCTGTCGCGTTTCAGAAAATTAAAATTTAACGAATTTTCCAGGAAAAAAAACGCAGATAGATTTGCATTTATTGGCGAGCTTTCAGTTTTCATCCATCAAAATTTAACTGATGGCAAATTGGGCATTTTACCTTACGTTTTAAGAGAGGGACAAAACTAGAAATATTTTTTTTAATATTTCGGACGAGAAATGATATGGAGATTAATCGAGTTTTGTCAAGCCAGTAATGAGAAATAGAATTGAATATGCAAAGTCATAGATTAAATGAACCGTGCAGTTACTAAAGCTAACATTTGACAGATAATCTCTTTTGGGATGAATCGGAAAATCCAGCGATAGCATAACGATATTACTACTAGGTTTTTGGTGACGTCAATTTACTAAAATATGTTAGTGAGTATTTGAGTATATTTTAGGTTTTTTTCGATAAATTACAAAACTTATAGCTTCTTTATGTTTTGCTAACGCTTTTAATATGAGGTAAAAATTTTCAAAATCACTTATCTAAAAAATACTTACTAAATTTATTTTGGTTTAAATTCGAACTTTCCCTGATTTCGGTTTTTCTGACAGATAAACTTCTATTTCCAACCACCAACATGTTCCTTGTTGGTGATTGAACCAGACAAACAGCAACAGATAAAATAACGAGTCCGCAGGACAATTTTAGCTGAGTGTTTGTGGACTCGTCATTTTATCAGAAACAGAATGTGTCTAGTCCGGTTGTTCTTCCGCTTGCTTTATTGTTGATGATAATGGAATCGATATTTTTTAAATGCAAAAATTGCGTCTAATCCTAACATTTTCCCAGAAGAAACTCTCCATAAAAGTTGAACAAAAGTTTAGTGTTAATCTCGGTATTACCGCAGGTCGGTTGAATGCGTGAAATTCCCAGAGAAGATCTTAAGACATAATCCAGCATTTCTTTAGGCGCTAATACTTTGCCCTTTCACTAAACCTTCATCGACTTTTATTCGTGCATTTCATTTAGAACAATACGAGATGACATTTTTCTTTCAGGTGCTAACGATGCAACTACGTGATGGAAGAATCAAGTTTTTCACTTATAATAATTTACTTTCCAGCTTCTTCTTCTTCTTCTCTCTTAAGCGGGAAAGTTTTGATACTGAAGCTGTGATTAGCTGAAGTGTGTCGTTTTGTTTGAAATTTTTGGGTCAAATATCGCCAATTTTATGGTGCGGATATTGCCGTCAAAATTTTCAAGCGTGATGAAGGGAAGGGTCAACCCTTGAATAATTAATGGTAGTGGCAGTTAAACACGACTCTTTGTGGATCCAGAGGTTGAAAGTAAACGAAGTTGTGGACATGCATTGGTTTTGTGTGTTTAAAGAAAATGGTTTTATGTTAGGTACATGCACATCGTGTAAAAAATATTCTTTTTATTTAATAACAGAAACACAGATCAAGAGAGTCTACTTTTGTTTCATTCAAAAAGCTGACATTTTTTGCCTTTAAAATTTGACATATGCACCATTTTTAAATTACATAGTCTAGAGGACGAGTACAATAGTGCAGCATACAACTAGTTATGTATTTGTTTGATCTAAATAAAATATTTAATGTGTGATAGCTTTATTCTCGTTAAAGACTACGAGATAAGCGTCTGTGAATTAGATTTCCAGTCGCCCCCGTTTTGATTTTCGCCCAAACATTATTTTCTTTCTTAAACATGTTCCAGTGTATCTCCGACATTCCAATTTCCCGAGCCAATCCCGTCTACTATATTGAAATAGTAAATTTAGTATTTTCAAAATTGTCTCTTTAAAGTTTCACAATCATGTGCTCTGCCGTGTTAAACGTGTCAACACTTAGATCACGATATCCCAATTCCCTATTTTACAATATTCAAATTTGGCTCATTTTATGCACAAACCCGGAGTTCCCAGATTGAAAATTTAATCTATACTTTTGCCTAACCCCACCTAACTATCTAAACCGCAATTTGGCTCCGGACTCAGAACTTTGACTATTCTTTATAGAGGTCTGCTAACTGGAAGCTTTCATTATTGCGCGTTACTTGTATCCACTTCCGGAGTTTTTCACCCCGGAAAGAGGCCGGATGTTTTGCATCCAATTGATCGCACGAGTGCTATTTCCCGTCAGTGATAATATTCCAAAAATCGAAAGTTCGGCACAAAAACTAATTCACACCTTCTGAAAACGTCACAAGCACAAGCCATCGGGCTATGATATTTAATTTGAATTTTAAATTCATATTTTCACGGCACGGATGACCACTTTGCCGTAATTTTTTGCTGCATAGAAGCAGCGGACGAAAAAAGTTAATTTGAGTAAATAATTAGGTTTACCGATGAAGAATGTGCAAAGTTTTTAGCGAGATACAAGAAACTTGTTCAACTAATTTAAAGCAAACTAGAACAAGAATTTATGGCTTCCACACATAGCAAAAAATCGAAAATTATAAAAATGTATTAAACCTCAAGGCAAAATTAAATTTTGGTAAAGAGAATGTCTAGAGTCAAATAAATCCGGCAAATATGTTCCAGGAAATATCATATTCATTTCCGATGCATTTATGGTAAATTATGTCGAGTATTCCGACATAAAATGTGTTTTCAGAGAAATTTTATCTTATATCAAGTTCATATTACATCCGTTTAGATGCGGGGAAAAATTATAATTTAAGCCAAAAAAGCCCCAACTTTTAAGTTATTCTAAATTTAAGTTGGTTAACGGCTTTTACATTAAGCGCAAAGTGGAGAAGCTGCGAACTGAAATGTAAAATATCCGCAAACGTCGCACACAATCTAAATATGATTTAAAGCAGTCGCTTGAAACAGCAAACGCTGATTTACTTGCATCATGCAAATGCGCACCTGAAGTTGTCCTTTATGCCTATTTGCTTTAAAACTAAACTGAATTTTCAAATAACAAACTAAGATTTTTTCTGATATTTTGCCAAGACATATTTACCCATTTTACGTAGGTACATTTTCCAAACGATGAAAGCAAATATTTACGATCGTTATTCCCTTCAGAGATAAATTATTGATATTAAAGGTAATCCAATTTTCATGTCGTAACATTATTAAATTTGTTGACTTTCTAAAAACAGTACGTTCACACAGTAGAAAAAAGATAATTTTTTCATTAATCTCAGAATAATTATTAAAAACAATTACATTGTTTCAAATTAAATTCTAAAATAACCTATTACCCTAGGTATATTTATTATAGCAGAAAATATCTTTAAATAATTTGTTTTTTTTTAATACTTACCAGCTTACCACTACAGTGCTTGTTACACACATTTCCACACTACTCGTAGAAAAATAGGACAATTGCATCGTGGTCAAAAGGTTTTAATATTTCAGTAACTATAGTAGCGTCATTTAACATATGATTTGCCCCACATATATAAAATAACCAATCACAATTAAAGTCTGATTTAATATGTATGTACAGTGAGAAACAGTGAATTTCGTCCGCCCCTTTTCCGTAAATTTACAAAAATTCTCTATAGTCTGTACTTTATTATCATGATAACTGACATTCAAATAGGTACGTGTTGTCAAATTTAATTAAATTCTTATTCATTTTGGACTAGATTTTCAACTTGAAAATAGATTGGCACTATACCTCAAGCAATGTAAGATAAAGCACAGGTAAAAAGTAGCAAGGAACATCGAGCATTCTGTCAACATGACAAATGTTATTCAAAATTCTGAAACAAGGTTAAAAAAACCTAAAAACTAATTTACACTTTTGTGTCATGGAAATTAGACGGACGAAATTCACTGTCCGTCACTGCACAACAAACAAAATTAAAAACAAATCGAAAATAAAGTTTAATCAGAATTTTCAAAATTAATGCCAAAATCACCGTCATCACTTTTCTTCAAATTAAATTATAACCCAGAATGTAAAAATGAAAAATTTGTACAGGATGTTCCGTTTTTATTGTTACAAATTTAAACAGGTGATAGGATATTCAATTCTAAGACAAAAGTTTCCTATAAACATGTATCGAAAAATGCTTGGTAAGGGAGCTACACCCCCTGAAAGGGGGCTAATAGGTTTTTGCTAATATGTATTTCAGAAACCATTTAAGATAAAATTACAAAATTTGGTATAGATGATAACCTTTATACACCTAAACGAATTCAAACATCAAATGTCGAAATTTAAATAACTGGTGGGGTTTAGGGTAAAAAAAATAATTGTGTCGTATCGACACAAGAGAGACTTTTCTGTGATAAACTATCGAACTTAAGATTTTGTTGTTGAAATTACCGAGAAACTAAAGCTAAAATACATACGATATTTTTTTACCTTAAACTCCCCCAGTTTCGTTCGCCTCTGATTAAAAATTTTGACATTTGCTGTTTGAATTAGTTTAGGTGTATAAAGGTTATGATCTGAACCAAATTTTACAATTTTATCTTAAATGGTTTCTGAAATATTAGCAAAGACATATTAGCCCCCTTCCAGGGGGTGTAGCTCCCTTACCAAGCATTTTTCGATACATGTTTATAGTTTATGTCTTAGAATTGAATATCCTATCACCTGTTTAAATTTGTAACAATAAAAACGGAACACCCTGTATAATTTATAAAATGTATAAAATTGGTTGCTAAGAAAACCAAATAGGTGAGGCAGATAAAGAGTAACTTTAAATCAGAGTAGTTGTCATTCATTAAATTTGACGGTGTCATCAATTCCACTTTTTTCCCCTTGAATTCTAAGTGTACGCAAAAATTTCAAACAGTACATCAGAGAATGTATTTTAGGTTGCGTCTGAAAATCGGTCAGGGTTTTTATTGTATAGGTATGACTCACCCTGGATATTCAAATCCAAATTAAAAAAAAAATTCTAGATTATCTTTAGGTGCTAAAAAACTGATAAATTTTATACAATTGTATGTAGTCATACAAAAAAAAATTAATTTGGTATTTAAAACAATATGGTTTATTCCACTCATGATTAATGACGTATTTATCCGCTCGAGGTATTTAGTCCATTCAAGCTATCACTCTCGTGTACTAAACAAACTGCTAATGGATAAAAATGTTTTTTATTATTCCTACATCAGAATCGCCGAGCTCAAAAGGTTGTCAAAAATTATTTTTCTATTTCGGTGTTAGAATAAGTCTATTCCAGCACCCAAAGTAGTTGGCGTTAATTTAATTTTAGTGTAGGCCTTTTTTCACAATTCATTTTCAAATGTGAAAATAAGAATTATTTTTATTTTTTACAAATAATTTTAAGCGGCTGTAAAAAATAAAAATAATTCTTATTTTCACTTTTTACAGTCGCCTAAAATTATTCCACATAAATGTCGCCAACCGTCGCAAAATTCTCTAGAAAAAAAATTAAAATTTTCGTTTTTTAATTTATAAAATGATATAAAGCGGCAAAATAGAAAAAATAGTATAAAGCACTTGTTGCAGAAGGTTCTTCAAGCACTCATTTGTTCGTCAACTCGCCGCTACGTTGTTCGTTCGGAATTTCAAATTTGTGCTTGAATAGATACGTTCTCCAACTTGTACTTTATTTAATATACTATTCTAAGTTTTTAGTGCGTAATTTATTTCCAGTATTGTAGGTATGTATAATAAAAAATAGCGTTAAGTATTCGTGGATTACTGGTCCTTAAAACACTTGCTCTATTTCGAGCACTACGGCTGGCTACGTCGAAAATCACGAATGTTTTAAAGATCTTGTTATCCACTCATACTTACTTAACACACTATTAATCAATTTAATCGCTTTCTTTATTATTTGTTTATGAATAAAAAAAAATAGTCGATAAAAAAAGTTTTTTTTGTTAAAATCTGGTGACTCTCTGCGGGTGCATATCTCTGGCAGAAAGACCCAATTACACTCCCAATTTCCTGAGGAAACAGAAAATTACGTCTTTTAATGAAAAGGAAGCGTTTGCAATTCGAATTCGGTCATTGTCGCTATTATCAATAGCCGTAAAATACAAAACTGATTTTATGGGATGCAATATCAGTGTAGTATCGGACGTGACTGTATTTATTTTGGCAAAGGCGTCCGGGCACAAGAGTTGAGCTGACAGGGTTAACTACCGCTATCCATTTGCCACAGGGACTCGATAACAACATTTGCTTTCGTACAAATTGGTCGTGAGGAGGAACATTGCTATAAATGACCCAACAAATCCAACAACCTTGCAACACGATGAGATAACCTCCTATTTATAATAATAATCAGTACTAGAAGTATTCGAATCGACTCTTACTTTTGAGAATACTCATGAAAGCAAATAGAGCTTTTTATTGGACCAGGCTGGGTTTTTAATATCCTGAAAGAAATTCAGTCTAATGCATCCATTCATAATTCAAGTATGAGATTACATTCGGATTGTTTGTAAGTCAGTAATCAATAAATTAATTTTCTTTGTGTCTGCAGCCTGAAATAAGACGTTTCTCTATTCATCCTTTCTCCGATTTATTGCTTAAGAAAGTAATTTTTTATTCAGTGGAATTTTTCGAAAAGAATATAACTATGTCTAATTTAGTGAAAAGGAGGTTTCATGCCCTGTGCATAAAACTAGCAATATTCCTCCCATCAATTTTTTTATAACAGATAATGAATGGTGGGATCATAAAACACGAAAAAGGTTTGATAGCTCTCGATAGAACAAAGAATAAAATCTGAACAACGTGATCTCCTCATATTGTAGGAGGAACTCTTTGCTGTACAAAAACTTTCCTCATAACTTATATTAAAACGGCCTTTCAAATTTTCCCGATTCTGTCATCATCGCTGACAAATTTATTATAAATTGGCTTCAAACACGTCGGATGCTGAAACACTAACATTTCAGCATTCGATCTGTTAATAGTTCGACATTAGCAGATCTTTTTCAAAATTAAATCAAAGACATTCCAAGCCTTGCGTGTCCAAATCATATTTATTATTTTATCACTCACGACAAATCTACCATTTTCACATAATTTGCTTGATAACAATTTATCTGTAGAATTTCTTGGAGCACGAGGCCAGTGAATTGTCTTCGATTGCTATTATTGAGCAGATTGTGAAGTTATTGCAGCAACTTTGTGCTTGGTTTATTGCTTTAAAGTGTAATCTTATTCTGTTAATTACCAACAAACCGCGCAACAACAAAATTACGTGTACATAAATCTGTTCAATATTCCGAAAGTTGAAAATTTTGTCGCTACTGAAATTAATGAATATTACAGACGAAGATTGCAAATGTTCATAATGATTATTATTCTGTTTTGCATTGACAAAAATCCTTGATATTTTAAAATGCTAATTTTTAATGTTAGAACTTGCTAAGATTCTGGAGTGTGGCGATAAAAGAGCACAGAAGCGAAAAATCGATAAATTATTATACTGTCCACCACTGTGTACGTAATTTGGTAACAGTTCGGCTAATTCGCATTTTCCGATCGGACGTCTCTAGAAAATGCCAAAATATATATTAAAATTTCCAATTCAACAGATGGCTTGCTCCCAAGGTAATTTGGCGATGGTCTGCGTAAAAATATAAAACGAAACAAATTCTCCAATTTGTAAATTTACCAATTTCGAGGTTATTGATCTTGGCCAAGTGTTGGCAGATTGCTGTGCTTACACAGTGATTGGGTTCGCGTGAAATATTGAAGCTGGTATTGCTACTGCCAATCATAGATCTAGTCGAACGTCTGATTGCTTTTTGTTTTACTACGTTTCCACTATCGAATAAAATCACCGACAAATAAAAATTAGACGTGATAACTCAACAATGAATTTGGTAGATGACATACAATAAATGTAATAATAAAAAATTTAGTGACATAAATGTAGAAACGTAAGCTGTTTTTTGTCACTAGATGTCTAATCTTAAAAAAAGTAAATGTCATTACTCCATTAAAGTATTCAGTTGTTTTTTTTTGGTGGCGTTGTAGTATATGCCGGACAGGAAAAACTGCTTTTCTTTATTTTGTCGCGTTTGCGTTTGTCTGTTTTGGGTGTTAAATTACCCAGACGTCTCAGTAAATCTCTCGTTCGCCGCATGCAATTAGAATTAATCTTATTGGGTGTGTATGTAAAATTTATGTGCCGTATCTGTCCACTATCATGAAATCTCTCATAGTGGGTGGCGAGTTGGCCAGTGTCTTATCTAAGTTCCTATGCTTTCACTTTCAGCCATGAATGGCCCCATAAATGCGAATGAAGTGCTTTTCTGCGGGTTGCTTTATCTTAGGGACTACGGATACAACAAACTTTTCCCTAAGCTCGACGCAAATCGTTTAATATGTTCCACTTTTCAAAGAACGTGTCCCACTAAATACCCGCTTAAGAACCGAAGATGATTTACAACCCAACTTGCGATAACATTATTAGCCTAAATCGTTGTTTAAAACAGCGCGTAATCTAGCCAACATTAAAAAAATCACCAACCGCCATAATGACATAATTCCCTTTAAACACTAAGCCTCTTAAGCACCTGCACTGCGATAATTTCGAGATAATCGGATAAGGAAAGCAGTTTTGAATGTAAAACGATTTTTACCGAAAAATAAAACAGTGAAAGCGAATTGCTCAGGATTAAAACGTTGCAGCTAATTAAATTTCTTAATTAATCAATGCGCGGTATTAATAGTTCCAATAGGATCGTCTTATTAAATTCTTGGCATTTTCCCCAAAGCGAAACGTTGATTTTTAACAAACCCACCGGAAATTGCGAGAAGAATCAAGTTGGGGATGCGACCGGAAACCAAACATGTCCCCAACTTAACGATCGATAATTGTTAGAAAGCGTTTAATGAGATGGACGAGGGCTAATGGGAATCTGGAGAGGTCACAGCCGGGAAAATATCACGCCATTGACCTCACGATCAATATTTCAAATATTTTTTAAATTCCTACAAGAAAGTGATAAATTCCGCACAATCCCAGCTGTCAAAACCTGAATTTTGGATTTCAGAGCAGATTTTATACGGTCACGTAAAACTTAAAATATTATTTGGGAAAAAGTAAATGATGTGTGCTGTTTGCACTAAAAAAGAATTATTTTCTGGTGCAAGTAATCTTATTAGGGACGTGACCTAACTTATAACAGAGTGTCGTAAACACTTTTTAAACGTAAAAACACCTCTCTAATTGCACAAGCTAGGGATTATGCTAAATTTTATTCCAATGTGTACAGGGTGCTGCATTTTGGATGTCTGAATAGGGAATCTCCGTAAGTAAGAGGTTTAGCCAAAAACGAGTAATACATTCAGGGGCTCATTTTTTAAAACCGCATCTCGCTATCGTCTTTTGTTTTCGACTTACAGACAAAATTTGACATTTTGGCGAAATCTAAAAAAATTCATTTCTTTGTTATTATAGAAGACACAGATCTGAAATAAAAACATTATACAGGCACTTTTTTACGAGGAATTTAATAATGTAGTTAACTATTTTTTTAGTTGTTTGTTTAGCCGTAATAAGATAAACTTATATTTTTTTTAATGAGGGGGCTATGTTATTTTTAAAAAGCTTGTTTATTTCTTATTTTTTATCTTATCTATAATTTGGTAGCTCACGCGAGTGCAATCTAGAGAGTCGAGACGCTATGGTATTAGCGAGGTGAAGGATGGGCATGATGGTTCCCATAACCCACTGCAACGAAATATCATGGGTGAAATCAAAGCAAAGCCCAGCTGAATCTCGCCGACTGCAAACTGGTTTTTGCAAGAACGTTGGTGGAGAATTCATCATTTATTATTATAAGTATTACCTTAAGGCGAGAGTACTTACAATAATTATATTCTATGTAATTATTTTATAAGAAGATAAATAACCGGTTTTTGCATCTGGGTTCATGTGGTGGTTCAGTTGCAAAACATTAACGGGAAAACGATCCTTCGTGCATCACCATATCGGAAGCTTCTTCAAAAAATGATAAATTTTGGCCAAAGCTAACTTCAATAAATAACTTTTCACGTTAAAGTGTAAATTGCTTTTTTGATTTGTGTCTGCCGAAATAACGGTTCGAGAAAGTGAAAGGTGGGATCTTAGAACAATAGTCGATGAGTTCGCATTTTGTTAGAAACGAGTTAGAAAACTACCCACGCTTTGCTCGGACACTGACGGGAGATTGCGGTGATGATAAGAAGGTGACGCTGCAAAATGTGGAGAAATTTTTTAATCTTTACAAACATTGGTCTACAAGACATTTTGTTGCCATAATGTTTTTGTAATAATTAACTGAAGATTTTGGGGTTCGGGGACGCTCGGGGTCGGAGAAGTTGACAGAGTAAAGGCCAAACTTCTGGCTGAAATTTTGTCAATTAAAGGATAATTTGCAACAAGGAAGTGCTTACGTGTAGCCTTGTAACCATTCGAAATTATCCAGAAAACTCCACGCTGCATATGCGGTAATGTTGACGCCATCGTCGTAAATTGCTTTCAAAACATTGCTTAAATATTCCTGAAAAAATATTTGAAATTTCTATGAAAATAGAAACTGTATTTACTCGGTAATAGTTGACTCGGCGAGAATCATTAAAAATACCACCAACGTCAGAATATCCATTCTCTATTATTATTATTTCAGGATTTTTGTACGTATCTTTAATCCATTTTGAAATTTTTCTTATTCCCTATGGAACAATCTACAATCCGAAAATGTTTTTCTTGGAAATCGTAATAAAATAAAAGCTTACTTTTAACCAATTTGACGCCGAACCTTCCCATGATGAATTTTTGAATATATTGACTGAAATATCTTTTGTTGACTCGGGTTTACCAATTGCTATATCTGTGCACCATTCAGCTAAGGTAGTCGTGTAATGATTCAAACCGATGAAATCGTAAGTTCCTTTAATATCTTCAATTTCATTATCTGTAAACTTGGGCAATCGCGACTCTTTGAAACCTTCCTTTATGCTTCGTTCTTCGATTCGATCATCACTTGGGGATAATTTCCATATACAATAGGGTGTGCAAACCAACCGAACTAAAATTTAATCTGAAAATCCTAATTAAAATTTTGATGGAAAAACCTGAAACTAGAGTTTTCTTTCGGATGCTTCCAAATCTTTCGAATCACTACTTGCAGGTTCAAACCAGTCCGTATCTAAGGCAATCGTAATTTTGCCATTTTGTGTTTTTCGATATGATTTGTCATATATCCGGTACGCTTTAGCGTGAGCTTTTAAAATCACGTGAGCACAAGTATACAAATCAATCCCTGGAGCTTTTGTAATTGCCGGAGCTTTAAGCCCGTTTTCGTACCCTTGTTGGCAAATAATAAACGGTTCATTGAACGTCACCCAATGCTTGACTCGACTTCCGAAAAGCTCAAACGCTAGTTGTGCATAATTTGCAAAAACTTCAATGAAAGTATCATTGAGAACACCTCCGAAATCGTCTTGAAGTTTCTGGGACAAATCCCAATGGTACAATGTGACCATTGCTTCAATTCCACGTTTTTCTAACTCTGAGAGAATTTCTTCGTAGTATTTGACTCCGGCGTCGTTAATTTGGCCGTCGATGTAACCCGTGGGGAGGATTCTACTCCAAGATAGGGAAAATCGGTAAAAGTCGACACCAAGGTCCCCAAGTAGAGCGAGATCTTCTTTGTATTTGTGGTAGGAGTCGCAAGCGACATTTCCGGTGGAGTTGTCTTTGACTAAGTTTGTTTCGTGAGTTAGGCGGTCCCAGATGTTTTCGCCTTTACCATCAACATTCCAACCACCTTCGATCTGGTACGAGGCTGTGGCTACACCAAATTTAAATTCGAAGGGGAATTTGCGGTTGTCAGCACACTCATTTTTCCTAATTTTTTGTTATTATTACTGATGTTTTAAAAATCAAATGAAACTTACTTCCAAAAAAGGGATAAAGTGTAAAAGACAAGAAATAACTTTGGGAGAAACATTTTTGTTGTTCGGTTTAACAAATTTCGTTTGTATTATTGTTTTCGATAAGATAAATGTAAATTTTCAAGTATTTTAGTGCTTCGATGCTGGAGTTTGTTGACAATGTCAATTATTCATAGATCAGATTTTAGATTACTTGATAATACCTTCTGTACGAAAGGTATCGGGAAATTTTAAATAAAATAGTACTACATTATTATTGATCAATTTTTATTTGATTCCATTCAAACTAAACTCCATATGAAGCGACAGGCATATGCCAAGGTTTAATTCAATCATCAAAACACTTCTCATAAACAACGGAAGATATGGCTTTCAGTTCTTTCTGCGAATTTTGTTTTATGTTTCTTATGAACTCAAAACGCCTTCCTTACGAGGAAATTTAAGTTTAAAAAACAGGAAAACGTCACATAGAGCCATGTTAGCTAAATACGGTGCTTGATTGATTACAATTGTTGAGTTTTTAGCTAAAAATTTGTGCAGGATTGTTGCTGTGTGTGCAGGCGCACTGTCAGTGCAAAATTCCAGAGTTGTCTTTCCACAAATCTGGCCTTTTCCAGCGAATATTTTTTACAAACATTTCGTAACGGTTAAATAATATTATTCTTAAACTTAAGTAACGATTTACAGTCATCATTTCTTTGATTTTCTTTACATTTTTCTCAGTTTTTGTTGTTGACGATCGTTCAGAACGAAGAATATCGGTGATTTCTTTTGGGCCCAATTGAAATGTTTTTCACGATTCATATGCTTGTGTTTTTGAGATACTGGAGTTCTCAAAGGTTTTTTTGCAAAATTTTCAGAGATTCACTACACGAATTTTTCGTTGGCAACACAAAATTTCAAGCGAATTCTCTGATCGTTAGTGGAATCCATGACAAAAATTGCAAGTCTGACTTAACCACAAGTTATGGTAAAAACAATTTTAAACATCCCCACTGGACCTATAGCGGTAAAATTTGGTTTGGTAAGAGAGTATGGTTTTATCAATATACCAGACAAGAATTATTAAGATATTTTCTACGTGAACTCTTTAAATCGAAAATTCCCGATACTTTTTTAACAGAGTAGTACTTCTTAAAATGTGGTTTTAATCATGCTTGATTTAATTTTTGAAACAAAATATTTCATTTATTAAAGAGACTTAACATTTTTGATAGTTGCTTATTTAGTTTGAGAGTTTAGTTATCATTTTTATTCTAATTTGAAAAAATAAATCAATTGTGGCTTTTGTTGGCAAAATTTTTGTACCTCTACTAAATAATTGTACAAAAACATATACAAGTTCATCAGTATCATTAAATACACATAAAAAAATGTCAAATGTTAAAAAATAAATGTCAAAATTTTTTGACAGATAGAATTTTTTAAACATTTTTCCGTGGTCCTGGTATCTTACCTTACTTGAAAATTTTCTCTGAGGCGCGAGTTCGGGCGCACCCTGTATGTTTATGCAAAACTTTGTGTAACTTAAAATTATTATACAGGGCGATTCAGATAAGATAATGAGCCTGACGATCTGGCGATGGAACCCAAAAAACAAATTTCATTTAGGCCTTTGATCCAATTTGAATTAGGATTTGCAAGTTGAATCCAAGTTATCATCTTGTGTCACTCTGACATCAGTGCAGAGAACGATTATTAGTGCCATTCAGTTCTCACGGAATGATAGAGAAATTACAGAAGTCTTTTCGGTGTAAACCCAATACAAAATGTATAAACGAATGAAACATTAAAGGTAGGTAAACAGTTTTTTTTATATAAATCATAAATTGCTTGTCAAAGCACTGTCAGAGCAACATTTGATAACTTGGATTGCAAACGCAAATCGTAATTAAAATTAGATCAAAACATAAATGAAATTTGTTTTTTGGGTTGCATCGCTAGATCGTCAAGCTCATTATCTTATCTGAATCGCCCTGTATTTCCTTATGTTATAAAATAATATCATTGTCAATTATTTTTTTACCAATTATGATTTATACTTAGTAAAAATATATTTATTTATTATACCTGCATCATATTCCTAAATTAAAACACGCTGCAGCGTGCGTAATTTGCCCTTTATAGCACGCTGAAATTTTAAAGTTGTCTAGGTAACAAGAAATAGTGAAATGTCAAGATCAATTACAACGTGAAAAAATGTGCTTAACAACGTAAACTAGTAACCGTCTCTACAAAAACGATTCACAAACAACCTTTGATAATTTTATTGTGTAAATTCACATTTTTTCAATGCTCATAAAAGATCGTAAATGGGCAGGTATAATGAAAAATAGCGTATAACACTTACAACGTTAAAAGCACTCCGCTGACGCATCGTGCTCTTAAACCCGTCGTGCGTGTTTTAAAGGCTTGCTTATAAACTAGTATTATAATATACCGGCTGTCCCAGGCAGGTTTGGATATAGGAAATTAACATAGGAAATTAGATTTTATTTTTTTCCGGCTGCAGGATTAACAGAAATTAAAATCTGATTAATGGAGCTTGTAGTGTTCGAAAAGGGCTATATTTTTGTCGATTTTTCAATTAACTCCATTTGGGCAAAAATGGCCCTCGAATAATCGAAATTTGAATTTGCCGGGTTAGAGTTACTAGGAAGCGAACTATCAAGTCAAATTCTCCTTTGACAACAATAATGACTTGATAGTTGGTTTCTTAGTAACACCAACCCGGCAAATTCAAATTTCGATTATTCGAGGGCCATTTTTGCCCAAATGGAGTTAATTGAAAAATCGACAAAAATATAGCCCTTTTCGAACACTACAAGCTCCATTAATCAGATTTTAATTTCTGTTAATCCTGCAGCCGGAAAAAAATAAAATCTAATTTCCTATGTTAATTTCCTATATCCAAACCTGCCTGGGACAGCCGGTATATTATAATACTAGTTTATAATTCAAATTTTGATTTTTTGAAGGTCGTTTTCGCCCAAATGGAGTTAATTGGAGGATCGACAAAAATATCGATAAGATAGCCCTCTTCAAGCACTACAATTCATCAATCAGATTTTGATTTTGGTTACTTCTGCAGTCGGAAAAAAATAAAAACTAATGTTCCATATTAATTTCCTATATCCGCCTGCTTTGGACACCCGGTATATAATTTATTATTTTTTTGCATCGTGTATTATAAAGTAGACTACTAATCCATAAACATACTTATTTTTTAACAATTTACGGTTACAAATAATAATAAATAATTATTAATTGTAATAAGGAATTAGCGTAATGTATGACGGTGTTAATTAACATCAATAATATCATAATTGGAACATTTACATATTAACATGTTAATAATAATAAGTAAGACAATTTGTATTTATTTGAATCTATTTTTACAATAAAATATTCTTTTAAACAATTCGATCTTTTATAACACTTCTATAATATTCCACCGATTTTTTCGCAGTTCTTGCTAAATTTTATTCCAATGTGTACACGACTTAGATTTTAATTTTGATTAGATTGAATAAATTCAATATTTTATTTTATATGTATAAAAAGTGACTAAAGACACAATCAGTTTAAAAACATGAAAAATCTTTAAATACCACACAAAAAAACGAATTTGGAAGAAAACCATGACCCGGCGCATCCACCAAATTTACTTGCTTTAAACAATAATTAATCGTCTTCTGTAGTAAGCGTTCTAAATAACGATTTTGCTGCCCACTTGTTAGTCTGTGATAACAATTTCACCAATTTATCGTCTAATAGAAACCAGTGAGACTTTACAACGATTTGTACATTTTTAGACTTGTATTTTTGTCTCCTCATATTTTGAATATGTTTTTCGACAAAGAAATTTTTTTACCAGAACTACGATGTTGTTCAATACAGAAATATCTGAGCAAAGAAGTACAGTTGAACTCCTCTATAACTCGGTTATAACGAAAAATCGGCTATAACGAGTAAATCGTCTAGTCCCTTGCCGTTTTGTATACTGCTCTATGTAAAATTCTCCCTCAATAGCGAGTATTTTTCTGGAATTGAGGTGAATATAACAAAACTTTCATTTTGTACAAGATCGGTAATACCAAGAAATTCTGAGAAATTTCGGAAACAGATCGGTTTATAACGAGAGCTCCTAGAAGAAATAAAAATCCTGAGAGTCTTTATTACGAATTTTTTTGGAAATGTTGTTTTTGAGTACTAATGGTCTTATTTTTCTCACTTTCTCAGTCTTGAATAACTTTTCAAGCAGAGAACAAATTGTTTTTCTGTATCAATATGTCGTCTTCCAAAAACATTTTCTATCAAAGAAAAAATATTTATAATAAAAGAGTTCGTAAGTGGTAAAAAACAAGCTGTAATCTGCAAGAGAAAAATTTAGCCAGTTTTACATTGGCAACAATTTTAAAGAACATGGACAAGATTACGAGTTCATCAAAAGAGAAAAGTTACATACTGCTAAAAATGCTAAATTCGATAAAGCCGTTCTTACTTGGTTCAAAGTGAATCGCGAATCCAATGAGCCCATAAGTGGGGCCATGTTAAAAGAAAAAGCAGAACATTTTTTTTTACATGAAATGCGATAATTTTGCCGGTGAGTGTATATTAAAAATTAATATTTAATTTTTTCTTAGTAGAAAACGGATCGCAACAGAAAAAGCATTGATCATTACTTAGAAGGACATAATTTTATTTGGTAGTTCATGATGGTTTGACACTACATGAAGTAATTTTCTAATAGCATCTATACTTTATGATGCTTACATAAATAAGCAAAACCGGTTAAGCCCATAAATAACGTGTTTGCTTGTGAAAAAAAAAACATCTTTATAAGATATAATTTTATTTATTTATCGATTTTGTATCATAAAATCGTGAATTTTCAGACAAATTGTGAAAGATTGATCGATTTGATGAGTATATTGATCTTTCAGCTTTTGATTTTATAATAATGCAATTGCAATATACCAGGTGAATAAAAAGTATGGAACCAAACGTTTTTTGCTTAAACTATTTATTTTTTGAAAAAACTAATTGATGAGTGATAAAGTACTATAAAAATGTGATGATTTAACAAGAATAAAATTTTTCGAAATTTCCTTTTGTTTTTGAGTTCTACAAAAAATTTTTTTTTTTAAATGGCAACCCACTATAAAATCATTTTTCTCATAAAAGCTATACTCTAAGGATTACAACTATCTGATTTATATTTAATTTTTTCAAAAAATTTTTTTCACATAAATTGCAATACAATTTTGACAACAAAAAATCGCATAACTCAAAAACAAAACAAAATTTCGTTCTGAAAATACGATCACAATTTTTATATTACTTTAATTTATATTAATTATTATTTTCTGGAGGCAAATGATTAAAAATAAAACCG
>NW_025401063.1:10677503-11014608 GCF_015345945.1 Tribolium madens
ATGATGAATCCAATAAAGAGAATTTCTTTTAGTTTTGCATTGTTCCACATTCAAGTTTTAAAAAAATCGGTTCTTTTCAGAACCATCAACTTATCACAAATAAAATAACGCTATCATCATAACAACAATGCAAATGGGACATTGAAACTTTTGCTGAAACCGTCGGGGTGAGAAGAAGTTGCTTCTGTGTCTGCCGGTGGTCCTTTTGAACCAATTTTCAATTCTCCGTGCTACAAATTTAAAACCTGAAAAACCAAAAACCGCAACGACGTATGTGGCCCAATACCATCTAAGATATTAAATCCATATAAGACTTCTCTGAGTTCCGTTGGTCAACAAACTTTGTAAAAAAGAAAACATAACCTAATTTTTTTGACACATACGTTCCCACTAGAAAATATAACTAGACAACGTTGCCGGTTGAATTTTTGAGCCTTATTGCCGGTTGGGTGTTTCTTTAATTTATGAACAGAGAATAAGCAATTTTGCCTTTCAAAATTTCCTAGGCCGATGAATTATTCGATTTATGGAAGTTTGGTAGTAGTTCTACTCGTGCGGTTAGTAGTTCAAATGAACGGTTTAAAAAATCAATACAATAAAGCTTTTTGAATTAGAAAGACATTTTTTGTAAACCAAATTTGATTCTAGTGCTTGAATAAGGTAATCTTTGATTATTGCGTTACAACTGTGTTAACAAAAGGATAATATTTAGGTCATCTACATAACCTCCAATTTAGTTAAAATGCCATATGGCTCTTTCTTCGCGAATTTGTTACTTAAAATGCGTCAAAAACACCCAAAAAAAGATCAATTTGCCTCACCAAACACCTGTAATAATCGGCCGAAACGAAGAAACAAGAATCACGGACTTGCATGTATCTAGAAATCATCTCGAATGTACTGCAGATTTGGATACTTCAAAAGTCTTAATAAAAACCCTCGGAAAGTCGTATTCTGGGTGCAACGGTTATGCCCTAATTCAAAATCAGACATACACCCTCAAACATGGCGATCGAATCGAAGTCAGACTCGGTTTTCACGAATTTGATATTATTTTTGAATCTCAAGATGAACCTGCCACTAAGAAACCAAGATTAGATATTTTCGCAATGAATTCCAACTCGAATAAGAATTTTTTAAATTCGGGCAAATGGGAAGAGATAGATGGTCGAGATTTACTTATTTTTACAACAGATAACTGCGAACCCCAATCAGCAATTGCGGCATTCGATCTTGACGGAACTCTCATTAAAACCAAATCGGGGGCGCGATTTCCGAAAGACCATGACGACTGGATCTTGCACATCAATTCAATCCCTCAAAAACTGCAAAAACTTTACGACAAAGGCCACAAAATCGTCATTTTTACCAATCAGGCTGGCCTTGGTAAAGATTTTAGTAAAGTCAAAGGCTTCAAGGGAAAAATAGAAGCAATCATTGCGAAATTATCAGTGCCCACCCAGGTTTTTATCGCCACTGGAAAGTCAATTTACCGAAAACCAGCCCCCGGCATGTGGAACGTTCTCACCGAGTCGAAAAATGGGGGTGTGGCAATAGACATCGAAAATTCTTTCTATGTGGGAGACGCCGCTGGTCGCGAAAAAAACTGGGCCCCCAAAAAAAACAAAGACCACTCGATTTGCGACCGACTTTTCGCCTTAAATGTGGGGCTAAAGTTCTACACTCCTGAGGAGTATTTTCTCGGTTCTTCATCTGCGCCCCATATAATGCCCGAGTTTGACCCAAGGAGGCTTTCCAACGATGTCTATCCCCAAATCGCCACCGATAAACAGGAGGTTATTATAATGGTGGGGACCCCCGGGTCGGGGAAGACCTCCTTTTGTAAGAACTGTCTCGTATCGAAGGGGTACGTTCACGTCAGTCGGGATAAACTGGGGTCATGGCAAAAGTGTGCCAAAATGTTGGAAGATTGTCTTCAAAAGAAGCAAAGTGTGGTGATTGATAACACAAATCCTGATAAGGAGTCAAGACAAAGGTTTATAGATGTGGCGAAAAGAAAACAAGTCGATTGCAGGTGTTTTATTATGACAACAAGTCATAAACACGCCAAACACAATAATCGGTTCAGAGAAATGACAGACAAGAGTCATACTCCAGTGGGGGATTTGGTTCTCAATTCGTATAAGAAGAGTTTTCAGGAACCGGAAATGGCGGAAGGGTTTTCGGAAATTGTTAAAATTCCGTTTATTCCGAAATTTGAGAAGGCTGAGCACGAAAAGCTGTATAAAATGTTTTTGTTAGAGGACTAATTGCTTTTTAATAAAGTTTTCTCAAATACATAAGTACATGTATGTACTCGTAGACACGCCTTAACGTCCGTTACTTGACAGTATTTTGTATCTTGAAACAGAGAAGTAAAGAACAAATAGACATTTTTAATAAGTAAAAAATCTTTAGTGAAAAAGTATTTTAAGAGTGATAGAAAATTCCTGACAAAAACCTTTATTTTTGTACTATCGTCCTCATTACTGTACATCCACCATTGACATAAAAGTACATAAAAATTTAAGTACGTACAAATTCAACAATAAAAAATTAAGCTATAGGAATGTCCATTTACTCTTCATGCTGTAAATTCTTTGTCCTAAAATACGGTATTCGATCCATAATTCCGTAGAGTATACTCCCCGGTACCCTCTGATGCCTCTTGATCAGTTCATTCAAACTGGCAGCGACTTTGGCTTGCAAATCCTCAGGAGTCAAACTGGGGTCGTAGGCTATGGGTTTCCCCACATGACTGACCATTTTCACGGGGAATCCTCCATAAATGGGTGCAAAAGGAAATTTAAAAATTGCATACAACCGTAAAAAAATCCTCCGACCTATACTCAAAGTTCGAAAAGCCTCGCGAAGATTTTCTGTAAACATAGGAATAATCGGCTAAAAAAAATCAAAAAAGAAGGCCATAAAAAGGCACTCACAACTTGGGCATCGAGGGCTACTTTAGCAAAGCCTAGACGGCGTTTCCACATTAGGTTGTAGTGGTGGCTGAATTGGGCTTCGTAGACGCCCCCAGGGGAAATCGCAAGGACGTTGCCCTCTTTAAGGAGGTTGGAGCAAGTCTGGATTGTACCCGGAATGACTTTCATGCAGTCCGCGATAATACTGAAACCTATTTTTTGATTTATTTTGATTTTTTCAGTTGTTATTTTAGCCTGACCTGGAATTCTGAAAAGAAAATAGTCGGCAACAGTGTGGACTAATCTGTTTTTGTAGAAAAGGGTCTTTGCAAGGAAATAATAAATGTCGATCGGGATGGCCCCATGGTAATAAATTATGAGTGCGGGGCCGCTGTCAGGGATGTTTTCAAGGCCTTGGATTTCATATCCTTGAAGACAATTAAATCAATTGTTGGATAGGAGGTGTAAGGGAACTATACCGTGCCAGATCCATCCATGGGCGTCCCAGACTGCGGCCGCGGTCCTCCGAGCAGTCTCCCATTTGTCTCCCGTTTGTAAAGTCATCCGAATGCTCCTCCAGTGGAGCTTGTAAATGTATAATATAAAGGCGGTGAGATATAGCAAAAGACCTATCACCATTGGAAGCAGAAACGATATGAACAAGGGGGCTAAACACCATGTCAGCCATAAAGAATAATCGATGTCAATGTATTCAACTGGAAAGAAATTAGGTCAAATGTTGCACTATCGAAATTCCCGCTTTTTCTTAGAGATCAGTGCATTTACAAAAACATAAAATAAAAAATATAAACTGTTTGTTTTCAATTAATTGAATGATACAATTAATAATAATAAATTCAATTATCAGCAGGTTATCACTTACCCACGTAACCTTGAATTGCTTGTAAATACGACTGAAATGTCATTGTTAATAACCTACACAACAAAAAAGGGCACGTGTTTTTATCTAAATTGTTACAAAATAGTTACTAGCACATTTATCACAGTTTTTACAACAATTAGCTGTTTATTAATATTGCATGATCGGACATCCCGACACCTGTTTGGTGTCCATTAGAGAGAGATAGTGACAGAACCTGAATTTTTGCAAAGGAAAAACTCCAATAGAGTCTCATATTTATTATAAAGGTACATATGAATCAACATTTTTTTTATTACATTAAAAGTAATTAATTTAAGATGTAAATAAATTTGAAAAGAGATAAAAGAACTACCAGCGACATTTGATCAAAACAATTTGGTTATTCATATTTAATATTTTCCCAAGTTATTATAACTTTCTTTTTTTTTCTCAATGCAAAATGCAACCACTTCTCCAACTTTTTATGATAAAAACTCGATCATGCACTTGGCCAAGAAATTACTTTACTTTGTAAAAATAATTCGGTACACTTGTACCACAGACTAGAGGTTATTTACTTTTTTTTAACTTACACTGTACACTGCGTAAATAGCCAAATAAACCATTTAACTTTTTTAAATTTGCCACGCCAGCAAATTACTTTTGTTCGTACGCCTCTGGTAGTAGTTCTACACGTGCGAATAGTAGTTCAAATAAAATTAAAAGAACCTAGGAACCTGGCAGGAACCAGGAACGCTTTTAGAATTCATATAATTATAGGTAAAAGTTAATTTATAAGGTTTTTGAATTGAAAAATACATTATCTCGACTTCTTATAACCAAATAGTGCTTGAGCAAGGTAAATTAATTGACCACTATATTACAATTGTGTTAAAAAGTAATAGCAATTTATGTAGGTATTGCCTAAATAACTTCGAATTTACCTAATGTCTAAAATACCATGGCCCTTTCTTCGCAAATTTGTTACTTAAGATGCGTCAACACCCAAAAAAAGGTCAATTTGCCTCACCAAAAGCCTGTAAGAATCGGCCGAAACGAAGAAACAGGAATCACGGACTTGCACGTATCTAGAAATCATCTCGAATGTACTGCAGATTTGGATACTTCAAAAGTTATTTTAAAAACCCTCGGTAAGTCGTACTCCGGATGCAACGGTTATGCCCTAATACAAAATCGAACATACACCCTCAAACACGGCGATCGAATCGAAGTCAGACTCGGTTTTCACGAATTTGATATTATTTTTGAATCTGAAGATGAACCTGCCACTAAGAAGGGAAGATTAGATTCTTTCGCAATGAATTCCAACTCGAATAAGAAACTCTCAAATTCGGGCAAATGGGAAGAGTTAGACGGTCGAGATTTGCTTATTTTTACAACAGATAACTGCGAACCCCAATCGGCAATTGCGGCGTTCGATCTTGACGGTACTCTCATTAAAACCAAATCGGGGGCGCGATTCCCGAAAGACCCTGACGACTGGATCTCGCACATCAATTCAGTTCCTCAAAAACTGCAAAAACTTTACGACAAAGGCCACAAAGTCGTCATTTTTGCCAACCAGTCTGACCTGAGTAACGATTTTAGTAAAGTCAAAGGCTTTAAGAAGAAAATTGAAGCTATAATTACGAAATTATCAGTGCCTGTGCAAGTTTTTATTGCGACTGGAAAATCTATTTACCGCAAACCAGCCCCCGGCATGTGGAACGTTTTCATCGAGTCGAAAAATGGGGGCGTGGCAATCGACATCGAAAAGTCTTTCTATGTAGGAGACGAAGCCGGTCGCGAAAATAACTGGGCCCCGAAGAAAAACAAAGACCCCTCGATTTGCGACCGACTTTTCGCCTTAAATGTGGGGCTAAAGTTCTATACTCCTGAGGAGTACTTTCTTGGTTTTCCACCTGCGCCCCATATAATGCCCGAGTTTGACCCAAGGAGGCTTTCCAACGATGCTTACCCCCAAATCGCCACCGGTAAACAGGAGGTTATTATAATGGTGGGGACCCTTGGGTCGGGGAAGAGCCACTTTTGTAAGAATTTTCTCGTACCGAAGGGGTACGTCCACGTCAGTCAGGATAAACTGGGGTCATGGAAAAAGTTTACCAAAATGTTGGAAGATTGTCTTCAAAAGAAGCAAAGTGTGGTGATTGATAACACAAATCCTGATAAGGAGTCAAGACAAAAGTTTATAGATGTGGCGAAAAGAAAACAAGTCGATTGCAGATGTTTTATTATGACAACGAGTCATAACCACGTCAAACACAATATTAGGTTTAGAAATATAACTGACAAGAGTCAACTTCCAGTAGGGGATTTGAATCTTAATTCGTATAAGAAGGCTTTTCAGGAACCGGAAATGGCGGAAGGATTTTCGGAAATTGTTAAAATTCCGTTTATTCCGAAATTTGAGAAGGCTGAGCATGAAAAGCTGTATAAGATGTTTTTGTTAGAGGACTGATTTTTAATAAAGTTTCGAAATAATAACCACGTTTTCTCAAATATATGTACTTGTAGGTACGCCTTCAATACAATCACTTTACAAGTAATTAGTACAATAAAAAATCGATTACGCACTTGAGCAAGAAATGAATTTATTTTATAAAAAAATAAGTACACTTGTATATACAAAAAAAAAACTGGCACTCCCTGTTATGTACAAAAACTAAACAAAATTTGAACACAGTTACAAAAATCTTCGGTTTCTTCGTAATTCAGGACTATTCATTGTAAACGAACTAACGTCACCATAGACTGGTTCTCGATTTCTACCACAGGTACAATTCGACTTGCTTGTACAAATTGGTGAAGTTGGAGATAACCTCGGAATTGAGGGTTGAGTTCTGTTCATCATAGGGGTTGAACTTGTCGGGTAATTCGGTGGCGGATAAGTAGCTAAAAAAAGTTTATTATATGGCTATTTTAAAAACAGTACAAATACCATTGAGAAGAGATCGGTTTGGGTTAACTGTGACAGTAACCATGGGTTGCATGTATCTCGAGTAGACTACAACAAATAAAATTAAGAGAAAAATACTGAAAAAAGAAACAATTTACCGTAACAAGTAACACAGAAAATAATGAGCATCGATATTACGATAATAATCGCGTGTTTGTAGTGTTGTATAAACCGGTAAATTGGGGATTTACCCGCACAGGTGTCATCGCGATATTTATTTGAAACTCGTACCATAACCTGTAAAATCACATGTACAAGAAGAAATCATTAAGAGTAAAATTACTTGAGTCGCTTGATCCGTAAGCGGTGACCGAACAATAATTCCCATAATGTCTTCTTGATCGGCAAACTTCGGATGATAATCGACAAGTTGCACTTGATACATTTTATGATTTTCATCAATTAAGTGACCTTTGTCCACGTAAACAATACTACTATCGGCTGGTTGTACCTAAAGACACAATTCGTAACTGCGACACTTCCTTCCAGTCACAATACTTACCATAATTTGATCCAAAATGTAGCCTAGACCAGTAACAATAAGCTCACCGATATTTCCTTGATCTCCTATATACACTTCCGATGGTACGTAAGGTGTGGGAATAAATGGCAATTCTAAAGGTTGCGATTCAATTTCCCCTTCATCGGAAATAACCCAAAACGAGATATTCGTCATTAAGAGACTCACATCAGACGTGTTAGCTCCCGTCGCGACGATTTTACAATTATATTGACCTATTTCCGGTTTAAAACTACTCTTCATGCTGAAGATACTATTCGCATCAATGTCTACACTCTCATTGGTGAATCGGACGAAACATCTGAACGGTGTTGGAACTAAATACCGGTGAAAAGATCTATCACAGAGCCATCCTTGAATCAAATTATTTCTCTTGTCGGCCGGTCCCATCCGACTTTTCAAAACCACACCAATTCTCTGGACCGTTCCCTCGGCTCCATTTGTGAAAAATGTGATCTTCTCTGGATATAATTTAACTTCAGCAACCGGTAGGACTTGCATCCGCAGCGGAACGTTAGATTGCAACGAGTGAGTAAGCAACACGGTTCCTTCCTTATTTCCAATAACAAAAGCCAAATCGATGGTTGAATCAATTGATATCATACTAGTATCACTACTGGACCAAAAACCTATTTGTAGATGTCTCGTCACGACTGGACTCCACAAACACATAATATCGCCACTTGCCAAAAAGTCAACAACAGGTTTGACCACTTCTTTCGAATGAATTTTGACATAATCAGCCGTATTGTCAACACCATCGGTCCAAGCTTTAATAACCGTATGACCCTGTTTTTTCGTCGCTACGGTCATAGTGGCATTGCTTGTGTATTGTTTGATTTTGACAAGATCCAATCGATTAGCTCGAACTTTCACCTGTCGTGGCCCGGCATTAAATTTATTCCCGATATTGTCGTAAAAATGTGCAACCAAATCAAATTCAGTTCCTAATGGTATCACTTGCAAAGAACTGTCCAAATGTATCCTCCAGTTTGCTTTGACCGTCAATAACATATAATGCACTGGTTTGACTTCAACAACATAGGTCAAAGTTTGCTTCAACCCCAGTTCGTCGGTTGAAGTTATTAACAATTGGGCAAATCCAATAGTCCCGTAAGACTGCAAATAACCAGTTTCTGTCACTGTTATTGTCGCAACTGGAGTCGCATTCATTGCTGTTACTTCGGTACCGGTTAAGCGAAATTCAGGAATGCTAATGAAAATAAAAAATTAAAAGAGTCTTCGGCTCTACACAATTCACATTACCTATACTCAATGTTAACAATTCCGTCCAAATTCGTTTGCAATTGTATGTTTGAGTGGCGTGCCATTAAAAGTGACCTCCCAGGCATATGTTTAGGCATTACAAGCATCAAAGGTTCAAAAACTTCCAAATCTACGTATGCCTGATACACTGTAGGTTGAGCTGTATCGACTGCGTTGAAAGTTACGTTTACGTAAAGTTTAGTTTTGCCAGGTTGCAAACCTGTCACCCTTATTATTGTTTTGTCGCAAGTTTTGTAAATCACACCTGAGAGAAATTATACAAATGATTTTTTTCATTATTAGTAGAAAGCAGCATGTGTTAAATAAAAAAACTTATATTAAGTGCGCAAAGCTAAGTTTTTAGAGTTTCAGAATGTTGGTGTTTGTACATTCAATTTTCTTTGAGCTGGACTTCCATGTTGTGATTGTAAATTTTATTTTATTTTTATGTTAATACTCACCCACAGTTGAGAAAACTCCAACAAGCGTCGTCACATCAAAATCGTTAAAATACCAATCGTACGTCAAAGCCGAATCTTCAAAACTTGACAAAATCAAAGGCGATATTGTTTCCGGAATTCCAGTAACCCAAACTGGAATCGTTCCCCCACTCTTAAACTTCGTCAAGGGCGCTGCTATCTTCACTCCACCGATTTTAACAATGTTCACATCGATGGTATCTTCAGCATAAATGATTTTCTCGCCGGTTTTCGGATGTACTCCGATCGACCGAACCGTGATTCTCGTAAATCCTAGGTTTTTTCCAACAACGATACCAACATCACTAACAGCTGAAAACAGTCGTTACAAAATCAATTCCTAGACAAAACAATCAAAATTTACAAATGGTTCCGTTCGAGTGGGGTTCAAACTCGATACTGGTGTCGGGTTGTGGACCGCCACGGAGTGTCAACTGCATGGTAGCACCCACCAAAAGCGTGCCATTTCGGGGATTCACCTTCAGTGGTGGAAAGACCTGAATATCAACCGGTTCGCTCGAAACGACTTGGTCTTTATTGTCGAAAGTAAAAGTCAGCTGGGCATCGCCGAGTTCAACTCCTAAAAAAATGAATTAAAAAAATTGTAACGGGAAAATAGGAACAAGTACCGGTTAAAACAAAATGAACCTCTCCCAAAGGCCAGGGATCGTCGGCGTTTTGGGGCATACGTCCCAAATTCGCTATATTTTTACTGAATCGATGTCTCAATTCGATCACTCCCATGTCATGCACATCTAATAATTGATCAGTTTCGTCGTAGAGTTTCGCCACGACTTGGATACAATGATTTATCTCAACTTTTCCGGCAGTATCGACTTCGATTTTTCCCAACGAGACCACTTTAACGTAGATAAAAATCGGATTTGCGACGAGACACAAGTCCACCACTTGTATTGTCAATTCTCCTGACATCACTGGGACAATTTCGATAAGTCTTGTCCCTTCGACATAATTCACCGTCGCGATTTCATCATTACTTAACGACAATTCGATATAGCCCGATCCGTGCATCACTGCTATTTCCTTCTTGACATTCGGCTGGTTAAAAATAATCGTCACGTTAGGTGTAACAACTGTATCATCAACCAAAAACAGTCCCACAGTCGCTGTTATAGCCGGATGATCAGATGATCGTTCCTCCCCACTCAAAAACTCCGGCCATTCAGGTGTGATGTGATACGCTTTTAAGACACTCATCTTGTAACCTTTGACAGTTCCAGTCACTTCCAACAACCCAGAATCGATGTAAGGGTGGATAACTTGAAGCGTTTTGTTGATCAGTGGGACGGAGCCAAACATTTCGTGTTTAGTGACTGTGCTGTCGATACTTTGAAATTTAACTTCGCCAGCCGGGCGGGATTCCCATGTGAAGAGAAGACTGCTGGTGTTTAGGAAGACACGGCCGAGTTCATCGATGACGACAACTTCGAGTTCGATGTCCTGGTTGTTGGGGACTACGACGCGATCGGCACTGAGGTCCATGGGGCATGCCTTGGCGTCGGTTACTTTGACTTCGGGTTGGATGTGGAGACGCCGAGGTTTACCGCAAATTATCTAAAAATAAACAATAATAATAAACAATTCAGGAGTTTGCATTTCTCGTTTTATTAAGACAAAAAACTTGCGAGTTGTCAACGCAAATATACAGGGTGTTCCGTTTTTATTGTTATAAATTTAAACAGGTGATAGATAGATAGATGTATCCGAAAATGTTTCGTAAACGAGCTACACCCCGTAAAAGAGATGCGTTTTTTAATGGGGTTTTCCCACTATTGTAGAATAGATAAAATTACAAAAGTTGGTACGGCTGATAACTTTTAAACACCTAAACGAATTCAAAGATCAGTTGTCGAAATTTTTAAACACGGGCGTCTTAAACGGTAAAACAAATTTAATCTTTAATATCTATCGTCTTTATGGTCTGTAAGACAAAGTGTAAACTAATTATAAAACGCAAGAGACCAATTTTTTGTGAAATTTAAAATTATGTGGCTGAAAGTGGCAAGGACCAACAGACAAAATATGTAGTTAGAGTACTTTTTACCCTAACATAACCCACCACCACCCCCCAGTTTAACACGCCCATAAGTAAAAATTTTGACATTATACAGAGTGCGCCAGAACTCGCGCCCCAGAGAAAATTTTCAAGTAAGATAAGATACCAGGAACATGAAAAAAATGTTTACAAAATTCTGTCAAAAAATTTTGACATTTATTTTTTGACATTTGACATTTTTTTATGTCTATTTAATGATACTGATGATCTTATATATATTTTTTTACCAATTATTTAGTAAAGGTACAATGAAATAACATTGAACAAAGTTACAATTTAAGACACAGCTTCATTGTTTCCTCTTTCTTTCCTATAGCAAAAACTTGTAAAATTATTTTTCCAACAGAAATAAATAGAGTCAAAGTGCAAACTTTAAAACTTCGAAATTTTTATAGATAAAATTTTTTCCATGTTCCTAGTATCTTACCTTATATGGCATTTTTCTCTGGGGCGCGAGTTCTGGCGCACTCTGTATATTTGAATTCGTTTAGGTGTATGAAGGTTATTAGTTGTACCAAATTTTGTAATTTTATCTACAATGGTTTCTGAAATATTGGAAGAAATCCATTAAAAGATGCACCCCTTTCAGGGGATGTAGCTCCCTTATATCAACTTTTTCGATACATGTTTATAGGAAACTTTTATCTTAAAATTAAATATTCTATCACCTGGCTAAATTTGAAACAATAAAAACGGAACACCCTGTATATTGTTTGCTGCCATACGACTCACAAAATCAGAAAATTGGTCGAACGAGTTTTAATAAGTTATTTTTTTTTATTTTAAAAATACTTAAAAAAATAGTAAAAAGTCTAAACATCTTATCCAGCTTACCTTCGTCGTTACCGTACTCCCATGACTCTTACAATTCGGCAACGACGGCGTATTGCTGATCGTCAGCTTGACATTGGTCTCACCCAATTTCCTACATAAGACCCAAACGGCCGTAATATCCTCCAATGGTAACTGATTGGAATCGGTCACATCCTCTGCCTGCACAATCGCCTCATTCTCCACAATCACAATTCTTTGATGATCACTCTGCCTCCCGATCTGCGGCCTCGGTCCCCCCGAAAACACCAAATGTATCGAACTGCCCACTGCCAAAACTACCTGATGTTTCGGACTCGGCGAAATCAACTTCAAGGGATAATAAGCGTTTATCGTGACCGCATCTTCCAAAATTAAACCATCCTGATAATACGTAACTGTGACTTTACTCGTACCAACAGCGGTACCAATCATTGCTATGTTCCCACAGGAAATACCCACAGGGGGTATCGATGCCGTTTTGTTGTAGATAAATTTATTATCGGATTGTTTTACTTGGAACGGGAGATCTTGACACTGCGTGAACGGAATAAAGGTTTGTGTGGTGTTATCATTGCCGATTTTGGGGGCATAGAGGGCAATGTGGAGGTAAATTGGTTGGAAAATTTCGGCCTCCATTATAAATTCGACGATTTCAAGACGAACTGGTGGAAGGATTGAGAATTTGGCATATTGGCGGTTGTGGTGGTTGCGAGTCATGGCGGCCGATACGGAGAAATAGCCTTGGGTGAGGGTACGCACGTGGCCCGTTTGAGAAACTATACCAATGGAGTGGTCAGTGCTTGACCATAAAAAGCGGCCGTCGCCCCCTTTAGCCACCAAGTCAACATCATATCTATGCAAAATACATTAATAAAAAAAACTAAAATTATAGCAAGTGTGATTACGACATACTTGGGCTTTATTTGGGTGTCCCATGGTAAAACTACCTCAGCGGGCGATATTGTTATTCGGGGGTAGATGTAGAGCTCGCCTTGGGATATTATGGGTGTATCCAATGTAAATTTACCAAATTTGGGATGAATCACCGATTCTAATTTAGCCGAAACTATGGCTCGGCTTTCTTTGAGGCCCCATCCACAAATCCAGCTGCCGTTTTGCGAACGCTCTTCCACGTGGAAAGCTTCACCCACTTGGGTTTGGATTTGGACACCCGAACCAAGATAGAGTTTGTTATCCGAGCTAAAAAATTAACGAATTTTGTATTCCATTTTAAGTTATAAATAATACATAACTAGTCAAAACATTTTTTTTACTGGGTCTGAAAAAACATTACCCGTATTGTTACATCATAATAATTAAATTGTATTTAAATAGCGGATTCATCCACTAGTAATTATTTTGTTTTTCATTATAATTCATAAACTGTTGTTACTTTACCTGCTGTACACCTCAGCAATAATCTCATGTTGATCCCCAACCAAAATCGCCCAATTTTTGTGAGGTAAAATGGTCAAAACAATATAACTTGGTTGTACTACTGTTATCACAGCCATTGGAAGCTTTAAGGCCGGGTCATCATCCAGCCTATTAGAACTGCGTAAGACTACATGACATTTGCCCAACCCCTTGGCAGTAACTTCCCTTGAAGTTTTATCACTTTTAACAACACTTTCATCTTCGGATTCAAGGAAATATTGGGCGTCTGGTATTTGTAACTCATCCATTTTACCATTATGCAACTATTAAATTTCAGTTAGTTTTATATTGCTTCTGCTAAAATAAAATACTTGCATAGAATAATTTAAATGAGATCACATCGCCCTCCATCATATAAGCCTCACTTGGAACTAGTAATAGGTTGGCAATGACGGTCAAAACGACTTCAACACTTGGAACTTCTTTATATTCCGAATAAGGGAGACGTACTGAAACCTTTACAAACATCATTTAAAGTTTAAGTTATTACTAAATAATTTACTTTAGCTGAGCCCGTTTTAACGCCTTCAAGTAAAATAACTGCGCCTTTTTTATTGTCATCTTCAAGTTTTCGAATATGAGGTAGTGACTCATAGGGAGAGTCCTTAAACGGGAGGTATCTCACAACCACTGCTTCCTTCTTGCTGCCGAGTGTGATGATCTTCCAGTCAAATTCCACCCCTTCCAGAGAGGAAAACTCGTTGCCTTGTGCGTCATAAGCATTTACTTGAAACGCCTCAGGAACTTCTTCCATAAAAAGTTCCCTTGTCGTTGTCGTAATTGATAACGAGGTAATCGCATCAACCACAACATCACATTTTAATATTTGGTCGGTTTGAATATCCTCGGCAAGAACCACTGCGAGATTCCTGACCGGCTCTTTGGTCACAGTTTGAACTTCCGCCTTTGTGGAGCAATGTAAGTCAAGATTTTCATCAAGGATTGTCAATTTGATGATATCATTTCGGGTCGTGCTCCTGAAAACCTGGAAATTGAAACCAAAAACGAAAACACTTCAAAACTCACCATTTGTAACAACCGCCGTCGTTGGCTTCTAGCAAAAATTTAATAGAAAAGTCATTGAAAATGGGAAGTAGGACTCTCGGCACACTCAATTTTGACGAAAAGGCACTTGCTATAAAAAGGAGCGTGTAAAATATACATGAAATAATTTTTGCACCGGCCATAATTTATGAAAAACCGATGCATGGATTCAAAACATTTTTTAGGTTAGAAACATTTGCGGGGGCAGAGGGCGCCACTTCACGAATTTAAAATGTGTAACAAATATTAGGAATTTAAGAAATTTTCAGAACTTTTCGAAAATGAAAATAGGTGCTTTACAGTGTTTGAGTTTTTCTGTCCAAAATATGTACAAGTGTAAGTTTAAAATGCAAATTGAAGGTTTATTTTTGTAACGTGTGTTTATCGGTAGAATAGTGCCCTTCTTTATCATTCATGCAAATTTAAAATTTGATGAGGCGGCAGTTTTGAAACAACATCTGCTACATGGTTACGAATTTGTTTACTCCAATTTTCGGTATTTCTTTAATAAATTTGTTTAACGTTAAAGTAAAATGCGAGAAATAGTCCACATACAAGCAGGTCAATGCGGCAATCAGATAGGAGCAAAGGTAAACTCGCAAAAAATCCACTCGAGCAGTAAGTATTATTTGTTTCCAGTTTTGGGAAGTGATCTCAGATGAACATGGAATCGACCCTACGGGAACATATCACGGGGATTCGGACCTCCAGCTGGAGCGAATCAACGTCTACTACAATGAAGCGACTGGGGGGAAGTATGTCCCTCGCGCTATCCTCGTAGACCTGGAGCCCGGCACCATGGACTCGGTCCGGTCTGGCCCTTTCGGCCAGATTTTCCGTCCGGATAACTTCGTTTTTGGCCAATCTGGAGCTGGAAATAATTGGGCCAAGGGACACTACACCGAAGGGGCCGAGCTAGTGGACTCAGTTCTGGACGTGGTGCGCAAGGAGGCCGAAGGGTGCGACTGTATGCAGGGATTCCAGCTGACGCACTCTCTCGGAGGGGGCACCGGCTCTGGACTCGGCACTCTTCTCATTTCGAAAATCAGGGAGGAGTACCCTGATCGAATTATGAACACCTTCTCCGTAGTGCCGTCCCCTAAAGTCTCCGACACTGTCGTGGAACCCTACAATGCCACCCTCTCCGTGCATCAGCTCGTAGAGAACACAGACGAGACATATTGCATCGACAATGAAGCTCTTTACGACATCTGCTTCAGAACTCTCAAACTCACCACCCCCACCTATGGGGATTTAAACCACCTCGTGTCGGCAACCATGTCTGGGGTCACCACTTGTCTCCGCTTTCCGGGACAGTTGAACTCAGATTTGAGGAAATTGGCCGTGAATATGGTGCCATTCCCTCGACTCCACTTCTTCATGCCGGGCTTTGCCCCCTTAACATCCCGAGGCAGCCAGCAATATCGAGCTTTAACTGTCCCCGAGTTGGTCATGCAGATGTTCGATGCCAAGAACATGATGGCAGCTTGCGACCCCAGACATGGCCGCTACTTAACCGTGGCCGCTATCTTCAGAGGAAGAATGTCCATGAAGGAGGTGGATGAGCAAATGCTCAATATCCAAAACAAGAACAGCAGCTACTTTGTCGAGTGGATCCCCAACAACGTCAAGACCGCTGTGTGTGACATTCCCCCTCGCGGCTTAAAAATGTCATCGACTTTTATTGGAAATTCTACATGTATTCAAGAATTGTTTAAGAGGATTTCGGAACAGTTCACCGCAATGTTTAGAAGAAAGGCATTTTTGCATTGGTACACCGGTGAAGGCATGGACGAAATGGAATTTACGGAAGCTGAAAGTAACATGAACGATTTAGTCGCTGAGTATCAACAGTACCAAGACGCCACCGCCGAAGAAGAAGGAGAATTCGACGAGGAAGAAGAAGGGGACAACGAAGGAGAAAATTAACACATTTTGAAAATTTGCAAGTTGAACGGTGTACTGGACCGATTTATGATGTTATATTGTATTTTTTTGTAATAGATAGTAAATTTTTTAACACATTTTTCAATTAACTATACTTTTTTATAAATTCAAAATTAAAATTCCTGGTTATCAAACTGGTTTTCCTCTCTCGAGTATTTTTTTTTTTTTTGATTTTATGGAAAGCCCCCAAATGAAGATAAGGGCGGCTTTGCTTTCTTGGCATTTGAAACAAGTATTCAGGTTTGCAATTTTCTTTTTGTTTCTGACGAGTTCTGGAAGTTTTAGGGAATAAAGGAAAGATTTAGGAAGAGATAAAGTGAATTTTATTAAAATTCCAGCATGCACCATTGCATAACCCTATTTACAAAATAGTTCTAGATTTAGTACAAGTAGTGAACTTTTTCAAGACAGTACAATATTTACAAATTATTACAGTCGGTTCAATACATTATTTAATTTCTTTTAAAATTTATATAACGAACTAATGAATATACCTAAAAAATAGTAATGCGTTCTAAACTGATAAATACATGCACATCTCTTTATTGTAATCATCTATATAAATATTACTTTTTTTACTCGATTTTAATGAAATACTTGATCCTACGATTTTTATCGATAACAAAAAATTATTGAAAAATACATTGGAACTTGACATATTACCCTAAAAATCTTCCATAAATGACTTAGTTAAATATAATTTATTTTTCTAAATTTTTAGTTTTTATCACAATCGAAGCAGGTATACTATTTTTACAAAATAGATATACTTAAATAATAAATTAAGTACCGAATAACTTAAGTGACTAGATGAATGTTAATAATACACAGATATCATCGAATTAAATGCGACAATAAACCGTTAAATGCAAAACACAATCTAATTTTTGGCAAAGGTCACCTCTCGATGGAAATAATATCAATTTGAAAAATTTGGCTTAGCACACTATAAACAGTCTGTGGAATTATCTCGCGACTGGTTTATATCTGTGTAATTTGAGTGAAACTCTGCCCGTGACAGTCTTAAGAATGGCCCCGGCTTCATCACGTGACGAATTTTCGACACTATGCCCGTTCACAGACACTAATAGGTCCCCTTTCATTATCCTCCCGTCCACGTCGGCGGTTCCTCCATTTATCTAAACTCGCCTCGAATTAATCCAAGGCGGGTCGCCTCTCACGCATACTTACAATGTCGCCGATGTAGACCCCCTTCCCGGATTTCCGGGCGATGACGCTCAGCCCCATGCCCTTGCCGGGTTTTTTGGTCAGCTCCACGTCCAGCTTAGTGAAGTCAAGCCTTTCCGGCCGATACACGACCAACTTCATCTGAAAAAAAAGGCCATGAAAATTCCTTCATTTTCCCAGAAGGCAAGCTTCACCTTTGGCAGTGTTTGTCTCAGCGCCTGAGCGGCGGTGGTGTGTGTTACGTCCTTCAGTTGGGTCCCGTTGACCTCCAGGATCTGATCGCCGGCTTGGAGGCGGTTATCCCTGTCGGTCGCTCCGCCAGGATACACTTCCACAATCACGATTCCGTTCTAGAAAGACGCCGCATGATTTGAAGAGCTCGGGGGTTCCCAAAGGACTTACCGGCATCGCGGTGTCTTTGCCGCCTACGAAGAATACGCCCAAGCCTTTGTTGTCCGTTGAGATTTCGATAGCGACGTCTTTTCCCGGCGTTATCGGACATGTCGTGAGATCTACGGTGGGTTCTGAACACAGAAAATTCACGGTAAATTGGTTGAAAAATTCCTGAATTGAGGCTGTGGATGTTGCGAGTTTACTCACCAGATTCGAGCATTTGCTCTGTTTTGTTATCACTATTGTTACATGAAAAAATACCTGAGATAACAACATTTTTCCTAATTATCGATTTAGATTAACACCTACGCGGGAAAAAATTCAAAACTCGGTTTTGTGTAAAATAGGTAATTAATTTTTTAGTCCAGTCAACGAACAAGTTGTAGTATGCATGGCCGAGAACAATATTTTTGAGTAAGTTAGGAGGTAAATCTACTAAAAGTTCCCGACTCACCGCTCCTACCTGGTGAGTGGGGCCTAGGGGGAACCAAGAAGGTGCTGTCTTATGCTTTTTCGCATAAGTATATCTACCAAATGAGGCCAGTTTAAAAAAAAATATATGTACCAGATTAGGAAAAGCTTATAAAACTGTCTAGGAAATATTTCTCTCGGGTTTTTCGTAGATCAAATAGTTTTCAAGATATTCACTAGCAAATATTGCATTCCCTAAAAAAAAATTATAAATGAATCAACGTAAAGATTCTTGTAAAAATTGTAAGCATTGTGATTGGGCAGTTTAAGGTCGGCCATTATAATAATGTAAAAAAACCAATCACTTTCGATTTTTGTATTCATTCATTATTTAAGGCAATGATGTGATTGGTCCGTTTGAGGTCGGCCATTCAAATAATGTATAAAGCCAATTACTTTAGACTTTAGATTAATTCAAAATGTAGCCAAATTGTTAATTCAAGTTTGCATTCATTCATTAAGTCATTAAGATAATTCCATTTTTTTATGAAAATGTTATGTGTGTTCTTTATGCGCTCTGCGTCTTTATTGTACCCGATAATTTGCGCATAAACCTTAAAATAGAAATAAGAATGTTAGTGTGTTTGTTATTCATCCTGTCTGCTTCCTAACACAAAATAAATTGGCGACAAGAATACGGAAGTGAAAATTTTCTTCGAATCTGAACATTTTCAAGCAAGAAATGAAACATAACCACACTTTCTTTTAAAGGCAAGTACAAAAAGACTGGAGAGGCCTACAATGCAATTTGCAATCTACAATCAACATATGCTCACATCCTTACAATCACTTCTACCGTAAATTTGGGATTTAGGCAGCATGATGCAAAGTGAGACCAGATTATCGCTCTTTTTTAAAGGCAATTTGCAATATTTGCTAGCGGGTATCTATTTAAGATAACCTTTACTTTTGTACTATTTTCTTCGTAACACGCATCGTTTTCCAGATATAAGCGAGAAACCACCAGGGAGGTTAGATGAACAAAATTACGAAGAAATGAGACAAAGGATTGAGGAGGTATTTAATAATCTTTAACCAAATGAAATACTTAATGGAAGCAACTCAGTCAGTTCACAATCGAGTTTTGGACTGTTTGAAAGTGGTGAACATATTGAACATCTAGATTAATTATGGCTACGGATACCTAAATACTAGGATACGATGTAAAACAAAAAGTCCCCGTTCTCCATAGTTCCGTTAGCGGAATATAGTGCGGTTGTTCCTTGTTCCTTTCCCGTTTAAGTTTTAAGAGCGATGAAATAAAAAAATAGCTGTATTTACATAACGGTGAGCAAAACGCAAATAAAAAATATATAGACAGACAGAGCATTCAATTGTTAATAATAAGAGATAAAGGCAATGCAAAAATTTAACTATATTTAAAAAAAATTCATTTAACATTTAGCAATTTGCGCCTCGTCTCATATTTTTGAAAATGCTGCGAATACGGTTACAGATACAAGAAAAATATAAAAAAGAAAGTTGTAGAGAATAAAATTTCCAAAAAAAAGTCCGAGATGATGCCTCTATCTTCAATGGTTTAGGTCCGAAAGGCGTTCAAAGACGCTCAAGCGACGAAATCGGGTCATTTTTACCGGTGGTCAAGATACAGAAAATTAATTTAAACGTAAACGGTTGAAGATAGAGATTTGGTGTCGTTTTTGTATGAAATTTAATTCTCTACAACTCTGTTCCTTACACTTTTTTTGTATCTTTAACCGTATTCGCAGCGTTCTCAAAAATATCGAAAACAGTATTAAAAATGAATGATGCGTTTCGCCCAATATTTTTAAGAACGCTGCGAATATGGTTAAAGGTACAAATAAAGTGTAAGAAACAAAATTGTAGAGAATAAAATTTGCTAGAAAAAAGTCAGCGACACTGTATGTCTATTTTTAACGATTTAGGTTTGAATTGCTTTAAAATGTTCCTCTGGCACTGAATCACCAGTAAAAATGCAACGAATCCGTCGCTTGAACGGTTTTGAACGTCTTTGAGGCCTAAACCATTAAAGAGGTATGGTGTCGCGGACTTTTTACTAGAAGATTTTATTTTCTACAACTTCCTTTCTTACATTTTTTTTTGTATCTTTAACCGTATTCGCAACATTTTGAAAAACATGAAGCGGAGCACAGATTTTAAATTTTAAATATTTTTTTCTCATATTTCTCGTGAAAAATTTAGTCGATTGTTGTTCACAGCTTATTAAGAATATAAATCTCAACAGTTTTGCATTTTTTTCCAAGCAATTAGTCAAGTGGTTGAATTTAAATTAATTAAAAATGATTTGAAACTGAGACGGTAAAACGCTCTGAGCGCCCTCATTTTTACTCCGCCGTACTACCAGTGGTACTATTTTATTTAGGTCCAGAAAATGATGCAATTTTGTATGCAGTTTCGTCTCCTAGTTCTCCGTAATTATGGCATAGCTTTATAGTTTTTCCAAAGCTTACGTGATTATCCATAAAAATAAAAAAGAAAATAAAAAAAAAAGTTTTCGTGATTATTTCAAAAACTGTTAAGAGATGGATAAAGTCCTTCTACAAATTGATGTACTTTCGATTGCCGTTGAGAAAATAGAGACATTTCATTTGAAAAAAACTGAGTTATAGCTGTTTGTTAATCATCAATTTCAAAAAATCATACTAGCCTTGCAATTTGACAATTGACAATTTTAAAAAACTCTAAACCTTTGTTTATCGAATGCAAAAAAAAATATTCACTTATCGCAAAGGGTTCAAGAGCTGTGATGTTTTGAATGAACCTCTGCAAATGAAAATTTTACCTAAAAAATTGACATATATCAAAAACTATGACAGATAAGTACTAAGAAAAAGGTACATTCTACTCAGTTTGAAGAGGAGAATTCTAAGATGCAATAAAAATAAGTGGTTACCATTTCAAATTTCAAAGTTGGCGCCAATTTCTTGTAGTTCCGAACGTTCAGCCATTTTGAAAATAGTTTAGTTGAACTCAGACTGGTCGATTTGGTTGTGTACAAAATTTCAAATTTCTGTCTGCATTAGAAGTTAAAAAGTTTCTAATCTAGGCTCAAATAACTCGAGACATTTAATACTATATTTACCCATTACTTCTAACTATTCCAAACCCAGCTCTTAAGTCAAAAATTCTGTTCACAACAATTTGTTCTACAATCCTTTTTTGAACGTTAATTGACTGGACTATTTTATCGCGGTAATCTCTAAAATGTTTTTATCAAAGCCGCCAACAATTATTTTGAGATTTTTTTAGGGTTGTAATTTTTATTTGGGTCAATCACTTGACGGTGCATAAAAATTGGATACAAATCAGGAAATTGAGATTAATGAGAGGTATATAACATTCGACTACCCAATTAGCCATGAAAAAATTATATTGACTACGATAAAAAATAAAATCGTACTGCGTTATCCACAGGTAACCAATTATAAGGATTATTCTGTTTTTTCAGTAAAAATACGTAAAATACAGGTACACAGAGAGATATGTAATATGTAATAATTAAAATAATGAGTTTAGATTTTTTTTAAAATTCTAATTCTGAGTGACATAAGACAATCGCAATATTGTTAATTTCTTAAAACTTAAATAGATTTCTGGTATACTTTTCACAGATTTTCTACGGCATATTTCTTATTTTTTTTGTTTTTGTACCAACAGTAAAGGCCAATATACCAGTTATGAGATCTGAAGATTTTGGAAGCTTTGTACATAATTCTGTCTAAACTAAAAACATATTAATCGAATTCCTCTAAATTTGTCACTGTTTTATTTATTGGAACATCTGTGGCGTGATATAAAATCAATCAATAGCCTTGTCGTCTTAAAGTGTTAAAAATAAATTGATAAAAGTATTAAAAATAAATCTATTTATCTTTAACTTCTATCGCCCCTAAAATATCTGAAAAAATCCCAATATTCGATATATTTAGGTCTTAAAAAGTTTTTGTTGATACTCATACTTTTTTATCTTACAATTCACGACTTGATATTATTTCCGAAATTATTTCAATAAGAACCGTGTTTATTTAATTTTTCTATAGTTTTTATAAAAAAGTAAATATTTGGACACGAATTGAACTTTTGTTATTTTTGTAATCGTTGAAAGACTAGTTTGCACTGTCATTCCTGGAACTCGGTAATTGTATTTGCTTTAATCTTAAATATTATTTTGGTTAGTTGAACATTTTTTTTTTAATTTAAGAAATTAGAGGAAATGAGGAGGTGGTTTGTGTGAGCATAAGCAATTTGATTGAATATGGTACATTTCTAGCCTTTGAGGGAGACAAAAACAGAAATCTTATCGAACATGATGCTCCTTGATACACACCACAAAATATTCTTAACATGAAAAATCATCATAAAATTTCAGAATTTCGTACAAAATTGAAATGTTTTACACAAAACAAAAAATAGAAAGGAGCAATAAATGAATCATATAATAAGAATATTTTGCGAATTGCTTTAACGTATTGTACATTTAAGCCCTTTGCTGCATAATAATTCCAAAAGACAAGAAAAAGCAAAAGCCGCAAAAACAAGAAAGTTGAGTGAAGAAAATGTTGGTCATTTGCTTGATGTTGTACTATCATAAATGACATGGTATGTAATCCAATCTTGTTATGCACGATTATGCAATTTACATTATCAAAGAAAAATTACTTCCATCAGAAGGCGGAAAAAAATTCTTGTTGTGAAACAACAAGATAAGGGAATTACTTAATTACTTTTAAAGTTCAAACTTACCAGGTACTGGCGTGCTGGGTCTCGATGGCGGCCCGGAAGAAGGTTTGAGAGTAGTTTTCGAAACGGCGTTTTGTTTGGAGTTATCAACGGCGTTGGCTTGCGTCACCGCCGCCGAATCTTTTTTTCCCGGATTTGACACGACGAGGGTCACCAAACCTTCCGTCCTCTTCAGCAAGTTAGCGGCCTGCAAAGTCACAAAATCGCTACAGTCCTCGTGTACGGCGCACGCGGAAAAAACGATCTCACCTTAAACATTCTATAAAAATATTTAAACACGGAATACACCGCATTTACATTGTTTGCCATATGTGGAGGTGTTATCTGGATGCTTTTATCATGTAAACGTTAGATTATTTAATGAACTAACACAACGGTGTATTGTGAATTAAATAAAAATTGCCAGAGGGGCGAGGGGGATAACGAAAAAAGCGTAAAGCCGTACTTACGGTGTCGTAATTGGAGCCGACTAAGGAGTCTTTATTAACGGCCAGGATCATTTCGCCGATTTCTAGGCCGGCCTTAAACACAGCTTTAAGTAAAGAAAGAATAACAAGCGAAAATGAAGCTAATCGGTTACCTTTTCGGCTGAACTGCCCTCTTGGATGTCCGAGATGAATATACCTTGGCCCACTTCCGCATGCTTGCCTTCTATTATCATTATACCTAAGCTCTGGTTGCCCTATACACAACAGAGAAAACACACATCGGTCGAGAAGATACTCGGGGTGAAGAAATGACGACTGATCCGACGCATGGGCACGCACTTTCGGAAATTGAAATTCTCAAAAAAACAATTTATAAAAATTCTTTCACTTAATTTTTTTGCATAAAGTAAAATATTAGAATCCCCTTAATTAATTATCAGTGACATCGTTATAAAAAAAAAAAATGCCAATGTGATGGAATTTAAAAAGCAGAGAAAAATAAACTTTTCTTCCTACTGAATCAGAATAATGAAGTTTTTTGTATACGCTCCCGAAAATAGCTGTATCATTTGAGTCCCTAAAATTTGTCTTTTCCGGAGTCAATGTTAGGTACTCCGTCACCAAAAACAGTTTTTCCAGATGAAAAAGTCAATTTGGTTGCTATGATCGCGAAATTTTTTTAATTAATAAGAGGTGTGTTTTCGTTTTTTTGAGTGCTTTAACAAAAAATGTTGTTTGTAACACGTATGTACCATACCTAAAGCGTTTTTGCGGACTCATTTGCTTTTCCAGAAACAGCAACGATTCGTCCGCAAAAACTGTATTTTAGGTACTTGTAACAACAATAACTATTTTATTACAGATTTCCTCGTTTCACGTTAACCAAAAAATGTTATTCCTTTGAAGATTTAGCGTAAAGTCAAAGATCTCAATCCGGGGTTTTAATAGAATTTATTATTATATTAGACAGTTAAAACTGACATTTCAGGTATGCTGTTCTCAAATCGCTTGAAAAAAGTTTAGTTTCAGTTTCAGTCGAACTGTTTATTTTAAATTTAATACATATCTTCTTTTAATTTTATCTATTTTGTTGTTTCATGGAAATTTAATTCATCTAATAAGAACAGAAAATTCGAGTATTTCTAAAATTAAGTTAGGAGAATTATATTTATATTTATTATTACATTTTTTATTATGATTATTTACTCCTGAAACATCCTACTTAGTTTGTAATAAAACTTTACCTTTTAATAATAATAATAACAAGAAATCAATTTTTTCATTACAGATAATTTCAAAACGATGGTGTTGAAAATAATTTGTAAACCTCATTTTTAAAGGGTTCTAAATTGTTGTCAATTTCGCTATAAAAATCGTATGAATTAACGTAATTATCCAAGCGTCGAGTAGCTCATATTCGTTTTCAAAGCTCCAACTGTTTGCTGTTTTCCCCTTTTATTTGTTTCTCTACACTCCATCGCTCTTTTAAAAGCACTATTAGTCCTCGTTTTCAATTTCGAATTTTTATTAACCTCCTAAAGAACTTTTATTAAAATCCACTCAGTTCAACTCGACGCCCATGCGTCATATACACTCAGTTCCGAAATGAACGCACATCTTCTGTTATGTATAAGTGATTGTGTGTGCTGAGTGATCGCAAGTGTATTTAGCAAAAATCGTGTATAGGTGAATGAAAAATGAGTGATAATATACTACTTATTACCTTTTTGATAGCGACGGTTCGCACATTGGGATAGCTAGCGCTAAACTGCTCCTCGGAGGCCTGCAGAAACAAAACAAACCTCAAACAACACACAGCATAACATGCCGCCAAAAAGAATCATTTACTTTGTCCAGTTTAAATAAGTGATTCTGCAACATTTAAAACATCGGATGCATGACAAGCCAACATTGTTTCGAAAAGAAAAAAAAACTGAAAAAATCGACACGAGCGTCGCGGCAATAACACCACAAATTATGTGATGACCTTCGCGATGTTAATTACTGGCAATTTACGTGAAATTGAAAATATAAGAAAATTACATAGTTGTCCGGTTTTCTCAAGCATGTGTGACACTAATGAAGATCTAGAATTCAACTTAGAAATTTTTATTTAGTGTAAATAACCAGTTGTTATCTCATTAATGGCTTTCCGTTTTATTGATAGTGTTTTATTCGTATTGGCAGATTTTTATCACCGGAAGTGGCATGATAACAGGTCGTAATTACCTCAAGGTTACCCGCTTCCAAAATGGGTATTTACATATTCATTTTTATATGGTTACGCTTTTGGACATCGAGATCATAAATTTATTGCCGGCATTTTCTAAAGAAATTTCGGACGGAATAAGGAAAGTCTCAAAATGTGCGCTGTTTACATTATTTTCATCTTTACGAGAAATATTAAATGTCGTAACATTTGGAACGTGCAGACATTAAGTTTACAATAAAATATGCCACAAAACACGGTGAACTTTAGGTATATTGAAATATTCAAACGTCTGCTATAAAATGTAATATTTGTAAAACTTGTACGTTAAATAAATATTACGATAACTAATTATGGTAATTAAAAAATACATTAAACACTAAAAAAAACTAAAAATGAGTTAATTTACTAGATACATATACTTCTAAAATCAATACATGAAAAACATTTGTTATGAAAAAGCGAAATTTATTAAAATGAGATAAAATGAAATTTTTATGTACAAAAATTTTCCTTTGTTTCTTTGTGGTAGACATAAAAACTTTATAAACTACATTTTCCAAAGATGGAATGGAAAGAAATGGAGTAAGATGAAAAAATCATTACTTAAAAAATAGTTCGTTATTTAGCTATTAACCAACTCATAATATTATTAAACTTCTGCTCAAAATTTGATATAAGGCGTCAAGCTTCAATATTTAGCAAAGCTCTGTTATTTACCTAGAAAACGACTTTAAAAATATCGTCTAATAGCAAGCTAATTTATGACATTTTTACACTAAATTACAATTTCAGTTTTGTTATATTGGGTTTGTTCTCTTATTAGAAACAACTCATCTTATAAAATTTTTATACTATATGTATTATTATGATTGGTATTTAATGTACTGATGGTTTAATTAATGAAATCTCAAATAACTAATGGTTTATTAGCCAGGATTTTAAAATCAATAACTTTATTGTCAAATTGTAATTTTGTTGTTTGGTTGTTGTACAAAAATGTTCTAATATTTGTTCGTACTCACATACACACATAGCTCAGTGTACATTTTTTATAAGATCTATTGTGCTCGTTTCGAGATGCGATTTGTAAAGCGAAATTTTACAATATTCATAAAAACATGGTGCCAGTTTAATTACACAGTTGCTGTGAAAAACTGAATAAGATTAGAGTGTTTCCTGTTTGAAATCCAGACAGAGAGTTTTTAAACAACTCGGAAAACTCACCTCCTCCGCCAAGGAAACTGGAAATTGTGTGATGGGCTTAACTGCGATGTCATCGATGGCAGTTTTCCGCCTGTAAAAAAGCAACGTCATCAATACAAACCTCGAGAAAACCACGACACAAAAAGAAAAAAACTGTTCAACTCAAAAGGTAAAAATTCGTACCGCAACAGAAGGAAATACTGAGGAAATAACAGCGTTAACATAACTTCTTAACCTTAACGGCTGACATATGCATGTTTACGAAAAAAAAAACTCGTTCTGCCAGCTCTAATAGTAAATTTAATAAAAACAAACAGAATAGGTATTTAAACCTTGAATCGAGGCGAGGAGGACAGAACGATTTTAGGTGATTTTTACGACGGGATGGGTCTCGCAGTCTCGATTATGCATTTATATGCAAAAGGACGAGGACGAGGTCGAATTTCAGCTCATGTTTATCCTGAAAAAGGTCGGTCTACACAACACAAACGCGTATTATGGGCTGCCTGTCCGACGGAGACAATTACCGACAATCCACTAATAAATGCGACTCGACGATTTAAATAAAGGTCAACGAGGGGTCGCACTACTTACCAAATTATTTCCTGCTGGGAATTTCTACAATACATATCGTCATATCAGCGATAAATAAACTGACACGTAATAACTCTTTAAGTAATTAAAAAAAATTACATCGATTGATTTAATTAATTGTTTTTTACTTAACTAAATAATCCCATTAGTGGTAGCTGCAAATATTTATCTAATAAAGTCTGCTTCATATTGTATGTATGTGTTATCAGAACCCGGATATAATTAATTTATTAACAGCTTTTCCAGAATTAGTTCTTGTTTTCTATTTTTAACTGTAAAAAAATTTCAATTCTGCTACACTTTTGTAACAGTAATAGCACTAATAGCTATTATCCAGTTTATTCTAATTACAGAAAATTATCGGTTAAATTTAAATATGTATGCACTGTGTATTTTTTTTTTCAAACGAAAAATTAGAACAAGTTATTGTCCTTGATTGGCACTATTTATGTCACGATCAAAATTTAATTTAATTTCAGAAAAAAGTTTGCAAAATTAATAAATAAGGGTTTTATTGAAGGAAAATTTTGTAGCCAGTTCTAGTAAATAAAACTTTATTGAATCCTATGTAAATGTACTCGTAATTTCATTTGCAAGTAACGGTAGGTAATAAAAATGATAAGGTTGTCTACAGTGATATCTCCCTACATACATAAATACATAATAACGTAACGGTAATTCACCTTTACGTCAACAAATTTGATTGTTTTTCACCGAAAAAAAAATCACAAATCAAAAATTATTCCTGGATGAAAATAAAACTTTTACGAGTACATTGATTACAACTAGATAAATCTAATTGACAATTTTTTGACAAACAACGCTGCTTTTTTATATATTTTTTTGGAGAAGAAATAATTACAAAAAGGAACTCGGGGAAATTTTCTTTTATGATCGTTAATACAGTAAAAAGTATAATCTGAACTAATTATTGCAAAGGATTTGGACTATTAATTTCCAGGATAATCGAATTAACTTTTTTTCAATAAAAACAATTAAACAACTGAAATATACATACATATGTATTTATTTAAAAGATAAGTTAAACCGAATAAAAAAAATGCATAATTTTATTGTATATGTGGATTTATTGCTGAGTAAAGAATAGTATTTTTTTATTAAGTTTGACTGCCCTCAGCCGCTTGGCACTTTTTCTTTATCTTTCCTAAAAGAACGATACGATGCGTAGGTCTGGTTCAAATTTTTTTTATTATTTTTTACACACATAAATTACTAAAAGGTAGCATACCACTACAGACGGTAAGAAAAAAACAGTATAACACCATGTATGGACATATTTTATAAAATATAATGGGAATAATTGTTATCGCTGTTCAGATTATCGAGTGCATGTTTGGCTTATAGTCTATGCAATCGCTGTTCGGATTACAAGAATGTCGTTTAACTGTATAATAAACATGAGACACAGGCGGGCCTACATCTCTATAAAACAAAAAAAAATGTTTCAATATTTCTCACTTCAGTATTTTCAAATTTACAATTTTCAAAGGAAACTCCGTACAAATATTTTATAGAGCCATGGGTAAAATCTTGTTTTTTTCATATTCACCAATCAAATTTTTGTATCTGCATGTGCGGTATTTAAATAAGTAAAAATCAAAATTGAATAATCTATTCACCTGGTATGGTATACATAAATCTGGATTTATCAATAACCATAATTTTATAATTACTTGTAGACACCATTAAATTATAAATATGTAAACAAGACTTTTTTCTAATTTTGTTTCAAAAATATACTAGTTTGACCTAGATATAGACTGACAGTCCAACTTACAAACTGGCAGAAATAGATACCAACCATTTTCACCGATTTTTTGAGATGTATGTTGTAGATAAGATAAACGAGGATAAGATCCACATTCTTGTGCCTAATGTGTTTATGATGATAGAAAAAATACTCTATGTGAAACTCATTACCCTTGACAAATTTCTAATGAATTTGATAAGTGACCGGTTTCCCCGGAACTTATCACATTGAAAAAATATCCAACAATGAGTCAAACTGTCAAACCAATATGATATAACACGTAAACAGATCTTCTCGGGTGTATGTTGGATAGTGATCAAGAATTTCGTTTATTTACGAATGAAAATTTCCCGTAGAAAATTCGCGTGTTCCTTCCATTCGAACCTCGCCTTCCGATTAAGTCTAATCAAATAGTAAAAGAAAGTGAAGCGGCGCGTATTTTTACCTTAATATAATGACTTTAAAAATCGGTCCAGAAAGGCCTTTAATGATAGCAGAAGCATTCAAATGACAGCGTCCATGTAAAACCACACCATTCACCTATAACAAAAAACCAACATGACACATGTGTAAATACAGACCTTTGACCGTAACACTGCAGGAGGAGATTCATGTCTGCACACCGTCGCACTCGAGCGAAAAATAAACAGCGCCTCTTATCAGTGATAAAACGCAGCAGGATTTGGTCGACGACGACTCGCCCAATTTTCCTCCTGCTGGCACGACTTACCTCGAGTATCTCGTCGCCGATTTGGATTCCTCCCGTCTTGTAAGCCGCACCGTTTGGATTCAGGCCGCACACGAAAACGGCCATGCAATTGCGATCCTTGTGACCCGCCAAACTCAGACCCAAACCTTGACTACTGCGCTCCAGTTGGACCATTAGAATTGTATGACCCAGGCTGGCATATTTCTTCTTCACCTTGTCTGAAAATAAACACCGTTTTAAGATTTTAACTATGTATTACTGGTTGCATACAAAAAACAGCACTTTAAAACAATATTTTTAAAACGCCTTTGTAGTCAAAATTATTTTTCACCCTTCACTATTATTTAATATTTCGGCTACAAAAAAACAAAACTTCGTCGAAAAAATGATAAAAATGTGAAACTATGGTATTTTATTAAACAATAAAATGAAAAATTTTACCTAAAAGTATTAGAAAACCAAAATTAGTTTTCATATACATTTTGATCCAGATCTTAATGTGGTTCAGTAAAAAAATATTTAAGGTTGTTTACCTTATACCGACATTTGCTTTGACTTAGGTACTCATGCTTAAAATTTGAGCAAAATCGGCCCGTAGGGTTGGCTTGTGATAAGTTAGCAACGTGTGTGTAAAATTTTGTCATGATATGTTTCCAAACTTCCGCTTAAAATGTAAAATCAGGTCAGCCACAACGGCTTTAATTACAGAACTTTGCACCTCAACAATTTTCATTGACTCCGTCGTCTGTAGTTCTTGTCTCCAATAGAAGTGATAGGTGTATCTATTTAATCTAGATTTAAATGGAACTTTAACGATTACTCTTGTCAGATACACGTGAAATGGGTCCACGTACAATGATGACACGTGGAAATGAGGTGTTAAGGTCTGATATTTTGCCATAAATAATAATTTTCATGTAATTTGTGGTTAATAATTGACATGCAATTATTTATGAATGGAATTAAGTGCACAAAGTACAAAATAATTTGAAATTTTGTTGCTCAAATTCCTTTCCGGTTATAAAATTTTACCATTGGTTTTAAAAGCAATTAAACTAAAAATTTTGATCTTAGGAATTGGAATATAGTCCCAAATTTAATAAAAGATGAAATCGGAAAACAAAATTTGGGGGAACTCGTTTATAGTTTCAAGTAGAATCAATTTTATTTGCCGAAGTGCTCTTTTTGGACTAATTTATTATTTTGAAAAATATATTTTTTATTAGTGTTAGGACAGTTGGTCGGTCTTTTATTACATTACCTGATCTCCACTGTATGTATGTACATACCTATCTACTCAAATAGATTTCATTTCTAAACAGAATCTTGAAATACTAAAAAAAATAACTACGATATAGCTATCCCTTTTGTAGTTTTTTTTTTATTATTTTCTATCTGTACGTTAAAAATTCATTCATTAAGTGTCAAATTCGGAAACTGTCGCTATCTTGAATGGGAATAGGTTCATTTACAATTTCTTGCAACGTTACGTGTCTTCTCAAACGTCGACAGGAATGTTGAATTTCTTGCCAAAGTAAATCGTGCCAAAAATTCAAAACTAAGCATATGTCATAATAAATGCCAAAATACATTGATTATCGCTCATGAATATAATTTACATTTATTATACACTTTCTCGGTGCAACAGTAAATTCGGAACTAATTTGTTAAATTAAAAAAAAATCTGGCTCTTGTCCAAAATTTTGCCACAGGTGGTAGTTGGTATATGCTTTGACTATATTTCAATTTTAAAATGTCTTATTTTGTTTTTTATAGCACAGTTGGCAATGTTTTTTGTTATTTTTTATTTTGCGTCGGAGATTAAAGCTCTTGACCTATACAAATTTATATTATCCATTTTTTTTTTCATAAATGCAAAAAAAAGGCACAAAGAATAAGATTTATTCTATTGATTTGGATCTCGCTCTTGATATTATTAGAGCTGTAATAACACTGACGTTAGTGTTTCAAATTTATTTCAAGTGAGTGTATCCTTGACATCTTTTAAATAAACAAAAAATAAAAAATTCGAAGTGAATGGCTAATGTTTGGCAAGAAATTGTGTTATTTGAAATGTTTGTTTATAGAACAAAAAGAGATACTTGTAATACTTAAAATAGGATGTTCCGTATACGTTTTTGCTCGGAAGGAGAAACAGCAACCAAAATCGCTTTAAACGTAAAGTTATAGAACTCAGAGAAGCTTATCGAAAATCCAAACCTCCGAAAGCTACTCTTACATTATTAACTGAAACTAGAGCGTGTTACTAAATCAAAGAAAAACGCTGGGATTTAAAGTTTTCCCTAAATATTTGTCTTGTTGTTTTCGATTTTTCCGCCCTACATTTTGTTAGTTTTAGTGTACACGCGTACTTATACCGCCAATAAAGTTTACAGTGTAATGGCTGGAAGCTCATAAAACGCCTTTACTGCCAATATTAAAGAGGATGTGTTCCGGAAAACTCGCTTTATTCGATATCGAAAAATAATTCTCTTAAGGAGATGTCCAGGAATTATAGAAATATTTATCGAATCCACACCGTTGACGAAATTGTTTATATCGATTAAAACTGTTTTAACGACTTTGCGAAAGCAAAGCTTTGTGGTGAGAAACGCTGAATATTTATAGGACCAGTTCAAAACTACTGTTTTAATTAAGTCCGAAGGCTTTTTTCTTCTTGGGAATGGAAAACTTCAAAGGAATTTCGAAGAAAAACGATTCAACCGAAATGCAACGTCTCGAGTTTTTCGGAGGGATTGGATTAAATGAAAATATCACTCCGGGAGTGACAGATTCAATGGGAATGTTCATATTTTCTTTTGGGGTTTTGGTTTAAACGAAGTTTTCCTAATGGCACCATCTGAACAAAGTTTTTCAAGAAAATATAGAACATTTATAATAAAAGGAAACCATAATTAGTTCAAAGTGCAAGTTTTTGTGGTTAAAGGGAGGTACAGGAGATAAAGTCGTCTTGCACAAAAATTAAAGTTTATATTGATATTGATATTGATTCAAACATGTTTCGGGCACTAACTAGTCCCATCTTTGATCTAAATTGATAACAGAAACATATAAATTATTGAAGATTAAATTGAAAAAATTGAAAAAAGAAAAAGTGATCGAGGAATAAGTGAAACAAATGTTTTACTTTTTCCAATTTCAATTTAATCTTCAATAATTTATGTTTCTGTTATCAATTTAGACTGAAGATCGGACTAGTTAGTGTCCGAAAGATGTTTGAATCAATATAAGCTTTAATTTTTGTCCAAGACGACTTTATCTCCTGTACCTCCCTTTAAAATAAGAACAACTAGAAGCTGTTCAAAAATACTGATGCCTATAGTCAGTAGCGGTTATAGGAAAATTCTTCCGGATGACTTGGGGAAAGTTGAAAAGCAAACAGAAATTAATTTTAAGAGCATTTTAATAATATATAAAAGAAACATTTCGACTTTCCCAACGAAAACTATACTAGGTAACTCATAAAAATTGTTTTTTGAGTACGATGGCTTACGTAGGGCCATGAAATACATGAAATACAAAAACAATGAGAAAAAATTTCTTTGAATAAACAATATTATCACCAAAATTTAGACCCTTCGAAATTTTCAATAATATTAAACAGTTCCTTGATTTTTTATTAACAATCAAACATTCAATGCAATTTTTCTCAAAACTGTATTTTTTGACTTACTATAGTTCTCGAGAGTCGATTTGAAAATTTGCCAAGCTAACATTAAAGGGTGAAATAAACACAGAGCTTTATGAAAAATCAAAACAAACATGAATTAGCATGTGTTTCTTTTAACTAGATTCTTTGAACTTTGTACGTTTTATAAAGTAATTAACGTTTTGTAAACGTCATTTCGTACACTAATCTGTATTTGCCAAACAAAATTGAGTTCCAACGAGTACAATAAAACTATAAAATTGTAGAAATTATTTAATGTTATGGCCAAACTACTACACTCCTAGAGAAACTAAGTTAATCCCCTTTTATTCAAATATACAAATCCTATTTATAGTTTTCAACATTGCACATTTGCTTATGTAGCAATTATCTAATTGAATAGAGCATTTTTATGACTGACATACATATATTTACTAAGTTGAGTCGCCGATTACACCTAATCAATTTTCAGAAATTCTCTCGAGATGGATTATTTCAATCAGTAAAGAGAATTTTTAAAGACCCTCTTTGATGTAATAGCGAGGCAGTGTTACATAACTGACTATGTGAAAATCCTTTCCCACTAAACTTTATTGAAATTTATCAATCACCCTAGCAAGATTTTGATGAATTTCTCCCGTCATTAGCAATCCCCAAACTTTGGTAAAACTAATTGTGAACTTTTCATGTATGTAACCTCCGAAACGAGTTGAGACGCCTTCGCAATGCTTTCGTAATTAAAACGCTTTGTTATGAAAATGCATTTTGTGTAGGTTGAAACCGAATTGAAATCAATGACAGTTAAAACATGAAAATTAATGTTCATACCCGAAAAAATAAGCATAGGATATGTCTCTGGATACAGGAAGGTTTATTTTTACACAAAACTTATGTAATCTGGGTTGTTACAATCACAGTAAAGACGTATAAAGTTGGTTGGTCTTGGCAACGCTATGTTCGTCTTAATTGGGAAATCGACCTGGGTGTTGCCCTCTGACGCTCGAATATTTGTTAATGGAAAAGGATCGTGTTTAGCTTTAATTGCGAGGCATGGAAACGCCAAAAACGCCCTAATTATTACTGTCTGAAAGCTGACAAATATGCAGAGACGCGTATTTAAATAACATTGACAATTTCCTCAAAAGAGACTAGTTTCGTGGTGAACATCACCCGGTTCATTACGTATATAAAATTATTAGTTATTTTTTTTAATTTGGAGTTGTGATTGCTCATAATGTGATAATAATATTTCAGTTTTTAGCCAAAAAATGTGTGTTGGTTGTATAAGTGTAACTCATGGGTAAGTTTCCTCGCGTTTTTCTTGAGCCTGACTGTGACTTTTGGTGGGTGTTTGGAGCTGGTCATGACCTTTGACTCACCGAGTTCATACTCTGTTTCCTGATCCTCGGCTATGGTTTCCATGGTTCCATGATCGTGATTGCATCACTACCGTCTCGCCACAATTTTCTTTAAAACTTTTCGACTTTTGGACGTTTTAACACGTTTAGAGTCACTGATGATGGTGCTGGAAGCCATCGCGTACAAACGATCAAACACCTGCTGGCGTCAATTCGCGTCGATCATCCTCTCTAAGTGTGTAACAGGGAAAAGCTTTCCGGGAAATTCAGTAGCACTCCTGAAAGTCGGCGACAACGATGAGAAAAACGTCGCGTTATCGACAGGAGGAAGGTCGAGGTATAAATAACGAAAAAAATTGATTCGGAGAAAAGCGAGTGAATATTTTAATGGGATATTTTAGCGGTACACACGCAACGATACTTGACGGTATTGACGGTCGGGTCTAATTGCGATGACCCGCGGAACGAATTTATTGACGTAGAATCGACGTAATTAAAATGCATAAATAATGTGGGGTTTGTGATGAAAAAGTAGAATTCTTGCAATAATTAGAAAAAGAAAAGTATTAAAGTTCGAAACTATAATATCCTATAACACAGGGCGACAAGAAAAAGTCATGTCGTGACAACTTGACAAATTTTATATCATTTTGTTCGTCTCAGTGAGACAAATCAAATGCACTAAAAATATTTCAAAAAGTCCACACAATTTGAGCGATGGACTTGCCCATTAGAATGATATGCAATTTGAAATTGAATATTGGTAAACTTTTCTTCGAACAGAGTTCGAAGTAAATCGAAATAATCTAAGAAAAACCCTACGAGGAATTTTTTTTCTTCATTACTATCGTGTAGAGCATCTTTTTATTAGTAAGAATCCAAATTTTTAAAATAATATACCGAGTAGTTTTTAAGATATGATTTTTTGAAGTTTAGGTTTGCTATTCAGGTATTGCGCCATATAGGAGAAATGCATGTTAACCTTACTTAAAATTGCATTTTTATAAAAGTATTTGTTTTAAGACATTTCTTTTGCTTAAAAATGGTCAATTGAACCTTCTTTGTTCTAATTAGAATAAACAAAACTGTTTCTTTACTTAAAACAAACAAAGAGTACCTGCGTACTAATTAAAGCAAATAAAGAGTTTTTTGTTCTAAAAATGATCACTGATCATTGAGCTGAAGTTTAAAGTAGAAGCTTTAAATACAAGAACAAATCTTTTTCAATTTTAAATCATTTTCCATTCAGATTCCAACTTGTTCACTTTGTTCTAGCTTTCTAAACTTTTTTTTGAAAATGTTTTCAGCAAATGCTTTCTCATCACTTTCTTTCTACTGATGTTGCATGCAATAAGTCAGTTGCTTGGTGTGCAAGTGTTATCACAACAACTATACTACCTGCAAGCTAACTGAAGCTAATCGTAGAATGTACCAACAAAATAAATCAGGTTGACTTATTGCATTTAACATCACTCGAAAGTGATGAGAAAGCATTTGCTCAGAACATTTTCAAAAAAAGTTCAGAAAGCTAGAACAAAGTGAACAAGTCGAAATCTGAATGGAAAGTGATTTGATTTGAAAAAGATTTGCCCTTATATTTAAGGCTCGTGCCTTAAACTTCTAGATCCTCTTTGCTCAATGATCAGTGGTCATTTTTACAACTTTTATAAAAATGCAATTTTAAGTAAGGTTACATGCATTTCTCCTATATGGAGAGCAAACCTTAACTTCAAAAAAATCATATCTTAAAAACTACTAGGTATATTCTTTTGAAAATTTGGATTACAACTAATAAAGAGATGCTCTACACGATGCTAATCGTGTAAATAAATACTCGTAGGGTTTTTCTTAGATTACTTCGATGTACTTCGAACTTCTTCGAACACTGTTCGAAGAAAAGTTTGCCAATATTCAATTTCAAATTTTATATCATTCTAAAGGGTAAGGCCATCCCTTTAGAATGGTCTTTATTTAAAGGAAATCGGCCTAATAGTTAATGAGTAATGATTTTTTAAAGTTAAAGTATTTTAAATTCATGTAAATTAGAAAAAAAAAAGATTTAGTTCAAAGTGTGTGGACTTTTTAATTTTTTATAAGTGCATTTGATTTGTCTCATTGAGACGAACAAAATGATATATAATTTGTCAAGTTGTCATGACATGACTTTTTTTGTCGCCCTGTGTAATACTAACATTAATTATACTACAATTGCGGACACGGAATTTAGGACATCAAATTTATGTAAGTTCAAAAAATGTCAATGTAAGCCACGCTTTATTGATGTTTGAAACTAAAATTTAAAAGTTTTAGTTGATATTTATTTTTGACTTCGATTTTCCGAAAAAAAATAATGCCAGCAATACGTGTTTGTATAAAAGTTCAATAAATTATTTTGATTTGTTGTCATTTTTTAGCTGTCAAGATAAAAATTACAAAACCGAAAGTGACATTAGTTGCCAATGGCTCGTTTTACATTTTTATGTCAGTCGAATGGCAAATCGTCCAAAATTCAGTGTCCGCAATTCTACCTATAATACTAACATTTTTAAAAATCACATATGTACTTAGGTACTTATGAAACACAATCACAATCCATTCAAAATACCTAAATCATATCAATTTCATTTTATTCATGTATGTATAAGTGTTAGACATGTTTACTATGTTGGCATTATTTTTATTGTTACAATAAAATCGGAACAACAAAGAAATAAAACGAAAAATGCAAACTTTACAAACAACCTACTAGTAAATTTGCGTTCGTAAACATTTCATTAAAACTGTCGTAAGAATTTGAAGATTTGCAATTTGTAAGAAAATCGTCGTCACAAACATAAAAATGAAACCAGAGGAAAAAAATTCTCGCAGGTGATTTGAATAAGAATAGTCCAACATAATTTTCAGTTATTTTCGCGTTTCTCTGGCACCGTTTTTTTTTGTAAAAAATAATTAACAACGATCGAAACGTTTTAAAAAGAGTTAAACTATACAGGATGTGCCAGAACTCGCGCCACAGAGCAAAATGCCATATAAGGTAAGATACCAGGAACATAGAAAAAATGTTAAAAAAAATTTATCTATAAAAATTTTCGAAGTTATGAGGGTTTAAAGTTTGCACTTTGACTCTATTTATTTCTGTTGGAAAAATAATTTTCCAAGTTTTTTTTTTATAGGCTATTAAAAGAGAAAACAAGGAAGCTGTATCCTAAATTGTAACTCTGTTCAATGATATTTGTGGCTTTTATTGGCAAAATTTTTTGTCCCTTTACTAATTAATTGTAAAAAAGCATACCTATACAAGATCATCAGTATCCTTACATAGATATAAAAAATGTCAAATGTCAAAAAATTAATGTCAAATTTTTTTGACAGATAGAATTTTTTAAACATTTTTTCATGTTCCTGGTATCTTACCTTACTTGAAAAATTTCTCTGGGGCGCGAGTTCTGGCGCACCCTGTATGAGACACTCCATTTAAACTCCATTTAAGAAATTTTCAGAATTCCACATTGAACAAACAATGGATAGTAAAACCCATTCAAATTTACTTTCAGGACCCTCTAAGTATCCATTACGAAGCAATAAATTGTGTAAAGGTGAAATAAATAGTACCCAGGAAATTTCTCCGGTATTTAATGATGCGTTCAACGAACTTTTATTTAATCCTAGACAAGAACAAATCTCGTTTCAAGAAAAATGTAATTTTTTCCTTCCACGTCCACCCTTTGTTATTAAATATCGTTCAAACAAAAACTCAGTAAAGTTTTTCCCTTCAATTTCTTTATTGCTACTTTATTTCAAGTAGATGTGCGCGAGTCAAGTCGAAAAAAGTTTCTTTGTGATATTAAAAATAAGAAACGTATTTGTGTCAAAGCTAAAAGCCTTCGTATCGAAACAAATAATTTTATTATTTTATCGGGTCTTTTAGAGCGTTTTTAAAACGCTAAGTTAAAAAATAACGGACGAGAGTGTAGATACGAAAAGTGAATTATTTCGAATCGACGAGAAAATTGTCGGGCATTTTCAAGACGCCGACGGCCATGTTTTTGATGTACAAAAGATACACTATTTGCTATTTCTAAAAGTAAAAACTAAATAGTTTCATATTAGAATTTTAAACAACTTAGTGTAATAAACAGTCTATTATCAAATCGACAGTTTCTCTGAGAAATATAAACATTTCAGACGTATTTTAAACAATTAGAGTTCCTGCTTCAGAAGTGTTGATTTTTTTTCCAGCAAATATTGGCCTGGCCGTGCAAATGAGGTTAACATTCACAGGAAAATAATGCAGTTACTTTGCAGATGACCAAAAGGAGGTCATCGAACGCAGAACGATTGCAATCGATAGGTACGAAAGGAATAAGAGAATTTAATAATGCTCGAAAGAGTAAAAACGATGCTATATTTTATCGAATGTCTGTCACACGTGTGCTAAAATCAGAAAGCTGTCCAGATGTGACATTTACATTTCTTACAAGCAAAATAAATTTTCAATTTGAAAAATTTGAAAATAATTCAAATAAGCTAAATTGTTCAAAATGCAATAGATTAGGTACTTTGCATTTTTGTCTCTTTGGATTTTGAAAAAAAAATTATCAAAGGAATAAGAATGCTCTTGTTTGTTGTAAGCCAAAAATAAAAATTTTGGTAAGATACGATATGTATTTTTAACAATTAAATAAAATGGAGTTAAATGTCAAGACATACATATTAAAAAAATTAAAAATTCAGCATAATTGCTTTGTTGTAATAAGCAAACTCTAGAAAATGCTTATTTTATAAAAACATAATTCAAAGATTATTTCTGTTATCACGCACTTCTCAAAGACAAAAGTGCTGTCTTAATTTTCTCCGCTAATACAAGTGATCTTTTAATGTTTTTTTTTAATCGCAGACATCTTTCTATTTCTTGAAATAGCAAAATACATATTTGTTGTTTACTTTTATTTCAAACTCGGTAAACAGCAAAAAAAACAAAACCTAGAGCATCCTTTTGTTCATCGAAGACGTTGCAAAAACTACAACTCTCTAATGTAGTGACAACAAAAATCTGTTTCTTGTCTTGATAAAACCGGAACAAAGTTGAAAAATAATTAAATCAACCGAGCTAGAGTCGAGTGCGCTCATCCGACAAGTAGAATTGTATCTTTGCACGGCGCTAATAACAGAGGACGTTCCCCAAGATGTTCATTATTTCTCGGTCATAAGGTTCCGGTGATTTATGTAAATCGTGGCCTCAGGTTAAGTATCGGATATATAGACGGTGTCTGGAAGTTTGATCAAACTTCCACAGATTAATTTCGGCGAGAATTGCGTGAATTTTTCACAAGCTAGATAGTTTCGAGATTATTAAATTCTTCAGCACTGACATGGTCGCTTTTGTAATTCCTAAGCTTAGGCCGAAAAGTAGTTTTATTTTCAACGCTCTTCAAGCGAGTAAATAAAGTTGCAAAAATAAACTTTCACAAGTCTAAAAATAAATCACTCGATATTAATTAAGGCAAATTATTTTGTGCTGCTATTTTTGGTAGAGTTTTATTTACTAGAATTAAGATGCATTGTGAAGTAGTCCACGGTAAATTAATTTGAAAAACTACTCGGCATACAAACAACTACTTGAGCAACACTACTTAAAACACATGGAAAAATTGTGTACATCTAATTAAAAAGTCACAAAATTAATCCTTTGGTACTGAATAAGAAAATTAGATTGTCGCCTGTTTGGTTACACTATCGATTTTCTGTTGAAAATTCCTAACTAGCTAAAGTAGTAAACTTTGTCCAAAGCTTAATCCAATCTAATTACCCCCTTATTCTCTGTAAAAATTATTTATAGCATCCATTAAAACTTTCACTTCACTTAATTAAATCAACGTTTCGTTGTAAATAGTTTGCTCTTATTTCACTGTGATAGAGACTCAATTAACTTGAACTAAAAATTACACTAATGGTTTGATTTATTGTTTGTACTTTCAAACAAGATTTTTAGTAATAAATTTGTCGAGATGAAAAATCAGATACTTAATATCTGCCTTCATTATTGATAATGAGGGCTCGAGTGTAAATTGCGGTATAACAAAAATTTAATTAAAATTGCTGGTTGAGGTCTCGGGTTAGTCAAATGCAGATTTGGATAATTGAGTAAAACAAGCAATTTTTTCGTTTTGTATTATAATTTTTGACCTGACCCTAACAAATGAAATATTTTATAAATGCCTCGTTCTTTTCAATCTTAATTAACCACCTGAAATTCTACAAGATCCGCGGTTTGTTAATGCAATCGAGCAGATACTTTGAATATGAAAACATCGAATTTCGAACTGAAGTGCCCTTGAGCCTCGAAGAACAAATTTTGTAAATTTTAATGAAGTCATTATTTGAATATTTGTTACAAACTTCGTGTAAAGATTAATAAACATTACTAGAAATTCCGGCGTTGCTTTATTGATTTGACTTAAACAACCAAAAATCCTGAAGAATAGCGAATTCCTGCAAACCATCATGTCTCTTCCTTACATTTTTAATTCCTCATAAAGCCATCCCGAACTGCAACATCGTCACTTTCCCTCAGGAGCGATTTTTCTCCTCACAGCTGCATTATTAACAAGTGAAGAGCGTCCGTTTGCTTCGCTTTATTTATCCGATTACAACGTGATTGACGTGTCCAAGAAATTTGACAAGCGTCTAATGGTAAACAATCCCATGCCAGTCTCTTACTTTCCACAAATAAAATTAAACTTAACTTAATTTAGTCTAAGCAAAGCTACCCTTTGTAAATATTTACACCGGATTCTAGATCTATTTGCTCACTTCAACCCATTAAAATATTGCACGGAAATAGTGCCGGAAAAATATGTTACATTTCATTTCCATACAAGGACTTTATTTAATTAGGATCGTTTTCCATCAATAGCTGACACATGAGGGCGGTCGAGTTAATTTATTTTGCTTTTGTTCATGTCAGCACTGTTTTACTCCATTCGCGAAGGATTAAAAATGGTGTTAACTGGGATTTTCGACAATCAGTTTACGTTTAATTGGGAAAGACGGACAAAAGCGTCATTGAAAAAGAACCAATAACTGTCACAGTCAGGAAATGCGTATTTTCAAGACAATTTAACATTGGGATATTGGTTCGGACATAACAAGATATTTTGAGGAAATGTGGCAAAATAATGGAGTAATTCTTTTCAAGAGGTTCTATTTAAACATTTTTGAGCTTTTGATCTAAAACCGAAAAGGCAAACAAGCCAGCAAATCCCCCTAATTGGGTTTTATCGCAATATACGTTTTAATCCGACACGAAAAGCTTAATTCAACTCAATTTCTCGTTCTAATAGCCATAAATTTTCAGACTGTGCGTAGATAATTTAAAATAATTGCGTTTTTGAATCAATAGAATTAGAAATTTTCAAAAGACCCGCGCTACTGTTCCATCACTACAAATCGCCCCGCCCACCTTAAAGCTTATAAAAACCGCGATCGGGTAGGCGAGCCGATAGTTCAGGGCTAGGCCTCAAACAGGAAATGTTTTTTAGTGTCCTCAGGGTGGCATTACTTGGAGCGATGCCAACTGAGAGTGAGGTTACTCAAGACTGGTTTTTGTCGTAACCACAACCGCATTAATGAATATTCCAGCGGTTGAAATTGAAATCCTTGCGTCGTAAAAAAATCATAAGTTCTAAGGCAACGTAAAATATAAAATTAATTTCAGATTAAGAAAATCTCTTATTGGTTGGAAATAGACCAGATCCGTATTGGAATAAACCCAAATTGATTTGTCCTTCGTTATTGGTCGAATGATCAAATCCTATTAAAATGGATATAATCCAGTTTCTGGTCTACTGGAATCGTGTAGAAAAATATTTATAACTTCTCGAAATGATTGATTTGTTTTTATGTTATAGTGGGATTAGTACCGAATATTTTTGCACGTTGTGTTATCCCAGCGTCTTTTACCACTTTTGTTTCCTGGGATCCCATCTCATTTAAATTGCATCATCCTATTCCTTCCAAACAATGACGTTTTGTCGTCGTTTAGCTCTTATCTTTTATAATTTCCTCGTGACGTGTGAACGAACGCTCATTGTTGTACAACAGAATTATAATCAACAATGATGACAAATGATCTTTAACCCGGAAAAGAATTTATTTGCAACGGCGCGACAAAAAAATTAAATCGATACAAACGATAAGAAACTAAATTTTATTCAAAATCATCTCGACCTCATCTGAATGACACCGAGGTTTTATCGCTACAGAACTTGATGGATAATCGATAATATTTTCTTCGGAGTTAATTTACATTTTTTACGAAGAGAACTGAACGAAACATAAGAAAAACAAGGTTGGGAGTGACAGCAGTAGACGAATTGTCAAGTGGTGAGTTATGGATACATTATTTCTAAGCAATAAAAGAAAGTCTGAGATGAGTCTGGCTATCCCCACCCCAGGGTAATACCCCCTCTTTTCTTTATCGACAGCTGGAATATAAATCGCTGCGTCCTGCTCAAATAATCAGTTACTGAGACGTTGAGTCACAAAAAAATGTTACAATAGGAAGAATGACGTAACTCTGTGATTTTATCCTAAATTGCCTTAAAAGTAAACCTCGTGGGTTGGCTTTATTAGAACTGGTCTAAATATGGTAAAATAACATTAATAATCATGTTCATGAACAAAAAAAAAAGTATAGATAAAATTTTGTTGCATTATTCTTTCTTGTTTTCTGTAGACATAAATAAAAAAAACTGCCCGTTTCTGCGATGAAAACTTTTTCAATTTTTTGTTCGGCAAAAACACATGTGCTTGGAAACTTGTAGAATTTTAATTATGCAAATGTCCGCCTAAAACAATCGCTGCAATTTAAATATTATTCCAGGTCGGCGACCGAATTGGGCGGTTTTCACTGGAATTTTTCGGAGGAATACTAAGAAAACAACCCGAGGAAATCTCTTATCATCGGTCAACAAATAACTTTTCAATGCAAATAGAACCGAGTGCTCATTGAGAGATTTAATACAAATTTTATTCTGGTCAAGTATGTTTTTGATCCATCTCAATTTTCTTAATTCGCGGAAAAAAATGTTTACGGTCATGTGTCTTGTTAGTTTCGCTCGATACGTATGTAAATACATTGTGTAAGCAAGAGTTCGTGCCGAGAATTCGACTTAAAAATATCCTCCACAATTTGTCTTAATATGGAAACGGAAAAATGGGTATCAATTAAAACTTATCAGTAACAAAGCGTCAATTTTGTTTGGGTTTTGGCATATCTACCGATCGGCGATAAAACATTTACCCATTATGTTGGTAATGATGTATAGAAAATAATTCACGCGCGAAAAACTTTTTAATTTATCTAATAAAAATATCAATTAAAAACATTTGACGTTATTTATCAGTTTAGCGAATGAATGAGTCCACTTGTGACGAGATGCATTCATACAAATTTCTGCTAAAGAGGGTGTGTTCATGCCGCAAAGTTGGCAATTGTGTTTTAATCAAAAATCAAATTAACAAAGCGCTTAATTGAAGTGTTTAGCATTTGACAGTTGCAAATTAATTTAATATCGTCGCGAATTAATTTATTTTTTAATTAGTTTGATTAGCCGCGAAATACAGCAATCAACTGGCTTATTATTACGAACCTAAGCGACATTTTTATAACTCTTATGATTTTTTTACTCTCTTATCTAAACTCATTTTCTTCGTTCTCTTAACACATCGTGTTTTGCAGGAGTAAATGGGGTACGAGTACATTTGTCTTTACGTTCATCACATACGTATGGGGTTCTAACAAACTCTCCTGCATGTTTTGGTTATTATAGTTTCCTTTCCTTAAAATTTCTGTAGTTTGATTTCAATCAGTATCAGCCTAATATGGGATACTATCTATCTAATATGGAGCATCCCATACTAAATTGAAAAAGACGATACAGTGTGTATCTTTTGCGGCACTCCTCTTTCTAAAGGCAGAGAATGGATTCAGTGTGTTATGCATGAAATTAGTTCTTGACAATTTTCCAAGTTACTGGGACAAAAAGTACATGTGTGACTTGTCAAAATCAAAACTTTTGAGTGTTTTTTTTTATTAAACCGTACAGAATGCTTGAATTTTTTCATCATTTTAACACATGCTTTATTAGAAAATTTGACCATCTTATATTAGGCCCATAAAATTCCTATTTTCTGTTATTCCTATACTATGTATTTAAAAGAATATGAAGACACTATTATTTTGACTTATCAAACTTACATTAGATTAAATAATGTATACCTACACATATTTGCAGTTTACCGGAAACTAGAGGCAATATTTATATAATTTTTTGATGGACCTAAAAAAAGTATCCCATATTAGGATACTTTCGTTTACATTTTGTTAGTTTCTATCCGTTTTAAGATCCAAATATTGCTTCATTTGTTTAAAATAACCTGTACATCAATCTAAATTTTAATTCGATTTTGGACAATATACAAACTTGTGTCTTTTGAGTTTTTAGCCATTTTTCAATAATTGGTGCTTCCAATAAATAAATAGTAATAATTTTAATTTTAATAGACAGACCAGAAATGAAAGAGAAGCAATATTTTCCTCTTAATTCAATTTGTATTCAAGCAATTGTAATGTTATTCAAGCAATAAACCCACACACCGAATATTTAGGCTTTAAATTGATGAAAAATGAAAATAATTGTTCAAATTAATAAAATTATTGTATAAAAATATTGATGGTTACAAAATTTTCAATTAAGTGTAGCTAGTTCTTTGTTAATTCGGAAGCAAAAATAAAAATAGTGATTAAGAATAAACAGTAGAATATGTTTTTGCAAAATAATTTTTGTTTAATTAAACATTCATCCCTATTATTCTAGATTATGTTTTGTGACATTATTTTAAAATTAATAGTCAATAATGAAGTCATCAGGGAGTAGAGAAAATAATCACCGTCATATGAGCATCAAGCTATTATTCATTCACGTACTCGTATATAGATACAAAATTACAAATTTTAAACACAAAAGAGCTCGTCAAAAAATTTTACGTATGAATAATTCGTATAATTTGAGATAATTTTCGTAAAGAAATTGACGAGCAATAAAGTAAGCTTGTGAAAATAATGAATCGAAATGAATCGTTTTATTGCATTAGTGGAATTTAAGCTCAATGCACCCAATTGCTGCAATTTTCGGCAGAACTAGGGAATTAAGACCAGCATGAAGTATGCGAAATTCCTTTTCCTTTCAATCGGCCCTCCTCTTATTCGGCAAAAAGGATTAAGTGTCAGACTAACACGTGAAATAATCACCACAAGGCCTCGATTTTTTCTCTGTGATAATTGATTTTCGCACCGAATTGGATTTAGTTGATCCTAAATAAAACGCGCGGAGTTAATCTCGACCCCTCCTGCGGCGCTCGGTGTGGAGGGTTTTGCGGCACCTACACATGCACCCAGCACGCACCTATCCACGCACACAAAAAGGACACTAAGTCGGTACGAATCACGTACAACGACGCCTGCACCAGGCCGGCTACTGAAACTGCTGAAACTCCGCGGCCATGACCAACTGGATGCGGCCGCGTGTACGCGCAATCTCCCGCTGAAACGCGCTGCTGCTACCAGAAGGAGCTCTGTTTCATTTCGATTCGCCTTTCAGCGTGTGGAGACGGCACGGTGTGTGCAAGACAGGTGGGGCATGAATGGGACTGGTGGGTGCAGAGGGTGAACGGCTATTATAAAGCTTGCAGAATAATTAAGCAACAATTTTTTCTTTTCAGCACCGTTTGTTAAAGCTTTAATATCAATTTGTTGTTGAAAAAACGTTTACTCTGCAAGTTTTCTTTGTAAACTTAATGGAATTGTGAGAAAAAATTCTTTCTTTGCACTAAACATAATTACAATACCAATGTATCTATACTTGTATTTTTAATCGCTTAGCTTTATTACCATCCTAACAGCGAAAGCACTTATATTACCCAGCCCGAAATCATAGATTTTTTAAACAATTTTGTGCTTTAACTTTTGTGCTTTAAACTTGTCACTTTCAAAGTTCATATCCCCTCAAACCCTCTGGTACTTTTTCTATTATCCTCCTAATTAGGTTTTAAATAATAAATAAAAGCCGAATGTCAGCGTCGTTTAATACACCGATAAACGGCCAATAAAAACTCGCATTTATGGCTAATTTACCGGCAAAGTCAATTATTGTTTGTCCTGGTAGGCACCATTAATTTTCGACAACCTTTCGACAATCTAAACTACCGATCTAATTACCATTCAACGAGGCAAAAATCGGTTATGCTTGGAGAAAATAAACTCCAGTCGATTTTTTGAAATTGCCAAAATAAAGCCCCATCATTTTTTACGACCACCTGAACCTTAAAACAACGCCTGATCCGCTTTATTATTATTCGATCAATCAGTAACATTTCCATTTTCTACTATATTTGGTGAGATGATTTATCCTTGAATTTAACGGGGCATGACGATAGTTTCGTTATTTGTTGATCAAGCATAATTAACGACTGAAATTTTTAAGCAGCACGCAGTGCACTAATTGGATTAATTTTTTATCGAGTTGAATGATTCATTTGCCACGAGCGTTTCACTAAAACGATTTCCGGCAATTATTTAACCGGAAATGGGAAATTAGCAAGTCTGAAAAAATTTAAGAAATCGCGATTGAATAAAGCTAAAACGGCGTTGATTGGGCCTGCCATCACGTGACTTGTAAAGCGCTTACACTGGACGAGGTGTACAACGGCTTCAGAAGCCCAAAATTTTATTTTTAGTTTTCACTGAGATTACAGTTTTTGGCTTTTCGTCTTAATGGTTATTTGATTTCCAATCGGAAGCAAAAATCCGAATGGGAGTAAAGCAGATTATAGCGTTTCCATATCAAAGAGAAAATCTTTGAGTCCACGTGTTGACGCCGTTACGTAGGCGTCGTTATATTGATCACGGCGCAACGGCGGCACTTCAAATTCAGACTGAATTCTTGATAAACAGAAACAAAATCGCCCACGCGCTTCATTAGGCCCAGGTGATGAGGACCGTTTGCGATTTGTTATCGCGCATTTAATTAGAGAATTTATAAATAACGGATAGGAGCTCGATTCACGTGTCTTGGCGATCGATTTCGATGTGTATTTTTTGACGTCTTTTGTTGGTTTTTCTCATCTTTGAAAACGAGAGTGGCTGTCTCGTTATGTGGATGAGTTAGGGCGAGTTTAAGAGCCTCTTCCTAAATAATTGTAAATAAAGAAGCGCATATAATGTTGCGAGGGAAAATGGAGAAATAGAGATGTCGCCGGTCGAGGGAGACAACTAAATGAATGAAAAAAGCATTCTTGCATAGAAAACTGCGAAATTACTTGTATAAATATGAAAGTGCGTTTCACTACCATGGTTGTGCGGTTTGATTAAACGTTCCTTGGAAAAATATTTTGACTAAAAACAGCGTTTCATTCGAAAATTATTACATTGTTTATACAACACATAACAATGTCATATTTTAATAATGCCAATACCTCATAATCGATAGTTGATAAGACCACATTCGCTTTGTTTACGTCACTTACATGTCCACTAAACCACATAAATTACCGACAATGTTGCCAACATTTATCAAATTTATCCATGCAAACGATGACAGATTCAAATCGCATATCAATACCATCTGACATAAATGCCGTCTTTGCAATCCTGCAACTGCTGACAATTCAACCAAAAATAGATTTTCCTGCACGTGAACCTGCTACATTGTCTTGCAGGTCGCATTGTGTATCATCTTTAGAAACTTTTATACCGGATTTAAACAAAACTTTTTCAATTTGAGTACTTTTTAAGTGATTTACTTGTAATTTATAATAATGAGCTCTTTGGGTGGAATTTGTAAAGTTCAGATATCCAACAATGACAAATATCGTCCAGCGATTGGTGATTCGACTTGTACGAATTGATTTGATTTTCGGTTTAATTTGGAAATTAATTAAAATCATTAAGAAGTAATGAGTTTGGTTATTGGTTAAAAATTTAATAACAGACGACGTTAAATATTTAGGAGTTTCTGAGGAATTATTTTAAAATTCAATTTAAAGTCTTGACGGTTTTATCACATATTAAGAATAGGAAAACCTGTCGAAAGAATGTCTATTCTTATCGCAAGAAGTCGAAATGAGTAAAATTATTTATGGAGCTATTTCTTCCTCATTTAGAAAATTTTCGTTATCGTAGCGTTGCTTTCCCAAGACTCGGGACTATAAATTTCTTGCACGGAGAACGTTACGGAACTTCCGCTACACTTTATTTATTTTGACATGGTAATGTGGCGTTATTTATGTACGAGACTAAATACACATAGATTTTTCCTCCCAATGTGACAAAAGTTAATCCCGGCAGCCATATTTCCGATTGCGAATAGTTTCATTCTATATACAGGAACTAATTTCCCTTGAGGTGACAACAAAAAAATTCGTGTCTCGAAAGTTTTAATTGTGTGTGGAGACATCGCTTTGAATTTTTAAAGACGTCCTGAAAGTTCCAAAGTAAGTAGTGGTGGCTGCGATAAATTTCCGACAAGAATTATCGTCAGAGTAGATGAGAGTGGAAATAATCCCTGAGTTAAAATTTGCTTTAGAGGCCTTTATGTCAAAAATGAGCCAAGAACTGGAAAGCGAGTCGTGACGGGGAAACTGCTTGATTTAAGGCGAGTTGTTTTGAGGAAAATTTGAGAGAGGGGAATTGATTGGAAGAGGAGAAGAGGTCAAGTCAGGTTGAGCCACACTATACCAAGCGATTATACTTATATTATGTACGAATTAATCTGAATTTCTTGTACCTACAGTTTTTACGTTGGAAAAGTCGAATTCTGTTTATAGTTTACTTTTGACGCTCAGAAAATTTTGTCAGAAATCTCTGGCGAAGAAATGAAGAATTATCACAAAAGTGTAAGTATAAATGATAAAAATGACAACAATACTGACGGACTAGTAATAAAGTACTTATATAAACTAACTTTTACCATTCTGGGCGTTAAACTGTTGCTGAGAAATGTGTACATAATAATTATGTACACAAACTCATTAATGATATTTTAAAAGAATTTTTTTTTAGTTTTATATTCAATTAAAAAAACATAGTTTTTTATTATTTTTATGGGGCAAGTCATGTGGCTCGATCAATGAATCGTCTATTTTGAGAAAATACCATTTAGGCACCATGGAAAATCCAATTTAGCAACACCACATCACCACCGATGTTCTCAACACTAATAATAATGATTCAATTAGTTGATCGCATTCGAACTCAATCTGGTATACAAACAAAGTTATTTATTGGAACGGGACAAGTCGATCACTTCTATTAAGGTTTAATTATGAGGTAGACAGATAGTCATTAAAATTGCATTGTGGTCATCAAAAAGTAATCTCATTTTTAAATTAAAAAAAAAAGAGAAAACTACTTACAAGTTGTATATCCAAAATCATCTTCTTCCTCGGGATCAGCCTCGGATTCTTCTTTGCTTCTTTTGAGATTTCCAGCACTTGCTCTATCGATCTGGGACAAATACTCAATTTTTGTTCTGGTTGCAGAATTAGGTTGTCAATTTTACCTGTTGGCCTTTTGACGAAACTGTTCTTCCCTCCATATCCCTGATATCAATTTCGTCATCTTCTTCACTTTCTTCAAGCGAATCGTTTCTAACAACAATATCGGTTTCGTTTAATGAAACTGAAACTTTTTCACTTTCTTTGTGGTTTATTTCATCTACTTCTTCTTTCAGTTTTTCACTTTCTGTTTCATTTACTTCTTTTTGATCGTTATCGTGAGATATAGTAATCTAATTAAAAAAATACAAAGAAGTTCTAATTAAAATTTTCAATATACTTACTTCGGGTGGATTAAATATAACCCGTGCTCTTTCACTGACAGGCGAGGGGAAGGGTGAAGGACAAACGTTTTCGTTGCTTTTGAACGACTCGACTTCATTTTCACAATTCTGCACATAATTTAATAACCAAATCGTTTATTTTTGCTCGAAATACAGCTCTTACCCAAGGAATCAATGATTGAATAACAAAAGTAACCGGATTTTCCGCATTTCTAATCGCCTCAACAGCCTTTTCGTGACTTTCGTGTCTCAAATCGACCCCACTTACTTCCAGTATTCTATCACCGGTCTAAAACTGTACCGTTACACTCTGATTAAAATGGACTCGGTGGTAATTTACCTTGAAAAGCCCCAATTTACCGGCGGGACTATCAGGAACGACTTGTTTCACAAAAATACCCAAAACTTTATCGGTCGCATCGTTCGACTGAATGTCGACCTGTAAATACCCATTAGAGCATTTTATTGTTGCTGGTTTTTGACTCACTTTTCCTCCAACAATGCTAATTCCCAGACTCGTGTTGGGTTCTCGGTACACTTTGATGGTATGGGTTGAACCCCAATGCTTTTGCAACATGTCTTCGACTTGGCTCCCTTTCAGGGCACTGTTTTCACTATCCATTGGTTTTATCACCGTCATTGGTAACGACGCGTCGCTGAAATTATTACTTAAACTCACAATTGAACCTTAACAAGGAGACAAAAAGAAAAATATGCCGATTTCTTTAATCTAATTAAGTTTGTAGGTTAACGAGATTAAGTTGTAGAGCTTCAGTACAGGACAATTGCTTCAAAAAAAGAAAAACATGTAGTTGAAAACAGGTAACAAAACTAAATTCTACAAAATTACTTTCTTTGAACTTAACACCAAATATACATACATATGTATTTTACATGTTTTGACAAAGTTTTAATTCATTATCTTGATCAAAATTCATTACTTGATCAAAATTAGAATCGATACTAAAATGTCTGTTTATCTGAACTGGTCCGTAATTTTACCCACCCGTCTGGTTTGTGTCCCGGTGGCACGTCGGACTTCCTCCGTTCTCGGTCGGGTCCTGGATCATAAGTGAGGGTCACAAAAGAACTGTCCATGATATTAGGAGCTGACCTGCTTTTGAAAGGGAGTAAAATCTCGTTAAAAATTAAATCATCGCTCATTTCAGTTTTTTTCTCATCTTCAGTGTAGATCTTGTACGATTCGAGGCAGTCTTTGTAGTCGTTGTAGTACTCCTTTAGACGGTAAGTGAGTTTTCTGGGGCGGAGATCTCCGTAGCTTTTGGAGACTTCGTCAGGAGAGTACTGGACGAGAAAGAACTCGTCATCTCCGAGCCAGTCGTAAGACTTGGGCTCTTCGTCCGATTTCGTATCGAGGTATATGTGGTTGGAGTATTGTTCCGTGAGGCAGGGTTCAGAGGTGGCGTTGACGACGGTGAAGGCCTCCGAATCGGTACAGGGGGTTGATATGTTCATTTTGGAGTTAGTGGGGGTGCATTCCTCCTCTGGGTCTGGGTTGTTATTCTTGGGTACTTCGTCGGAAAAGGATTCGTCGATACAAGTCTCGTAGCCGTCCTGGTTGGAACCTTTGTCACTTTGAGTGAGACTGTCGGCTTTGTTTAGGGCTTTGTTGTTATCGATAACAGTTTTTAATGGAGTTATTTTACTATCACACTCGATCTTATTGTTTAAATGGTCATTTGTACTTTTGTAACTTATGTCTAAATCACTGTCACCTATGCTACCTTTTTGTTTGACTTTTAATAAATTATTATTTTCTAAAAAATCCGATTCGGTTAAACTTTTTTGAGCATTGATTAAATTTTGGCCGAGATCTTCAATTTGGGAAGTACTAGCCGAATGGTTGAATGATGAATTGTCTTCGTCTATACATATGTGAACTACTTCTAAACATTCTTGGTATTCTTCGATGCACTCTTGGAAATCATCTAAACAAGTTTGGTCATCTTCGGTATCCTGAAAAAATTCAATATTTCAAATTTTTACTCTTGTCGTTGAGGAGAAAACTTGCCATCAAGTGCACCTACCTTTTATTAAAATTTACGCCGCATCAATTTCTAATAAATTTTTATAGCTATTGGTTGGCATAAACCCAGTTAAAATAACTTATTATAACTCGAACATAAGAGCTTTGTTTCATTACTTTGGGTCTTTTTAATCTTGCTTTATAGCTAAGTTTATTACACATATTTTGTAAAATGTTGAACGCAGTTACGGAAGTGATTATAGTTTTTATACAATTTTATTAAGAATATTTGAGAGAAAAGAGTATTTAATTTTGTTTACATCGAAGACAAGAGATAAAGTTTGAAAAATAAAACGCAAGTAAATAATGATAATGGATGTAAAAGTTGAACTAATGGGGAGCAATCAAGGCAAAGTGATCGGTCATTTAATCTTAGAAAAAAATCTATTTCATGGATGAGTGAATGGCTGAGCAGATAAAGAGATGATTTATTTTGAAGAGGTGGATGGACTCGCTTGGCCTACATAACATTAAAAAAAAGCGAAAAAGGAAGGTTTCAAAACAATAAAGTATAAAACGCAAAATGGTTTTTATTATTTTGTTTTGGCTTAATGTTAAATATTGTTATAAAAAATCTTTTAATTAGGAAATTATAAAATGAAAAACGAATAACTGTGTTTTTGTTTCTCAACAATTTGCAAAAAATAAAATAACTAAATAAATGATAAATTTCTAATATTTCATTAAAATAATAATAAATAATAATAAGTAATTTTAATGTTCTTAAAATGAAAATTAAAATTTGAGTTCTTTTTATTCTTTTTATGCGAAAATAATTAGCCCCGTCACAAACCACTTCGTCAATTGTTTTAATATAATTCATTCATAAATAGTAACAAAAATAGCACAACTAATGTGTTTGTGGGAATCCCATTGATATGTATAACATTGACATCGACTATCTTCTTAGTTCTGCAACCAAAGAATCAATTAAATCCAACCCTTGTCCATTCTTACCCCAACTTACCATAATCAAGAATTCCAGTTCTTCCGACCATTCTCGTAAAATTTTCCGTATGAACTAAAAACAATCGTCCGTTAGAGTCTTTGTGATTCCCTCAAACACATAGACATACAAATTACTTTCTTCAAAAATGAACTCTCCTGAAAATCTTACCTGACTCGCATGCGAAACGGCATCGGTGGCTGTCAACGGCTTGGCTACAGCGATCCGAACGGGCCCCTTGGGCGCCCCCTTAAGTACTTGTACGGCCTTGTCCAGTGTAGCATTTTCCAGGTTGATGTTGTTGACAGAGAGTAGTCTATCACCGGGGATTAACCGTCCATCGAGTTGGGCAACTCCGCCAGGGACGAGAGATCGGATAACTATCACAGTTTCTTGAGAGTTGATGGGGTCCTAAAATCAAGTTTATTTTGTGGTCTCGAAAAATGGGTTCGTACCTGGTAATCTAGAATTGAAAAGCCCAAACCATGGTCGCCTTTAATTAATTCTACAATGGTGGGTTCACTGTTCCACATGGGCAAGCCGGCGATAAGTTCCAACGAGCGCGATCTGCTGCCGTTGCATTGCTCACTGTTGAAACTCGAAGCTATTGAAGTCTCGGATTTGGCTTTAACTAGACGATCGTTATTGGGAATCAGGGTTTGGAGACTACCGGCGAGGATTTTTCTTGCTTGGAATGCTTCCCGGTGTTGAGAGGTGTCAATTATTCTAATAGGAACCGGATACCGAGCGCAAACTAAACTAACGAAATTTGGCAGCTGCTTTAATATTGAGACTACTTCTAAGTGGTTGAGCCCCATCAGTTGGATACCGTTAACCTGGAAAATATGCAATAAAAGGTGTAGAATATACAGTACAAGTCTTGAAAATATACTATGTTGAGAGTTAAAAATTGTTCCGGTATAATGATTTATTTTTATAACAAATGCATAAACTCTTATTTTCTGTGTTTTCTAAAAGCAGTTTAGGAAAACTAATATTAGCCAAGTAATTTGGGTCTTGGCGCGCCTTCTATCAACATTCGTAATAGAGTTTTAAATGAATTTGTATGGTAAATGAAAAGGTAAAAAGTAATACAAATAACAAGCATTATTGTGGCGAAATCTATAGGTAAAAATACGAGATCTATTTTTTACACAGTTGGTAATAACAAAAAAATCTTTTTATTCTTCGACACTGTCAAAATTTACGGTTTTTCTCCCGTGTAAGGAAGTTTTGACAACTGTTTGGTATTTCTCTATACGAAACGTCAGATTATTTTTAACAGATTTAAAGCAAGTTTGAGCCTTATTGAGTCCAATTCGAAGAATAAAATGTTGTATTCAACTCGTTTGAGTGTAAATCGGACGCTTTATTCCGCCTCGTGGATGATAACCCACTCGGTGGAATAATCCGTCCGATTTACACTCAAACTCGTCGAATAAATAACTATGATCTCATTTATTTTGCAGAAAAAAATTAAAAAAAAAACATAAAATTACATCTAATAATCCTAGATCTTAAAAACAAAAAACTCTTGTAAAAGATAAAAGATTCTTGCCTTTTTTCATTTTTTGTTCAACCCTGCTTAATTAAAGACTAATTTCTCACATAAATTTAGTTTTCAAAAAAACTATTTTTCTGTACAGTAAAGTGTCTTTTGCGTGGCAAATACGACAAAAAGTTATTAAGAAAAGTTATTTAGAATCAACATCTAGACCCGGATACCAAATTTCAAAACCATCTATGATTTTACATTTTTTTATGTTATTATTTCACAAATCAAAGAATTCTATTTTTAACAGTTTTTTTATTACGAATAAAATAAATTTACATTTAAATTATTAGTACTAAATAACTTTTTGACGTATCTGTTAATAAAAAGCAATTACATATCTTAGAAAAAAATGAAAAATCAAAGTAGGCCGATGATTTTGAAATTTGGAATAGAGGCCTAAATGTTAATTCTAAACAACTTTTCTAAAAAAGAAATAGTATTAGTTCAGATCTGATAAAACAAACTGGCAAATTACGACTACCTATGTGTAAAAGTGTAGTCAAGATAAATAAAACTCTTATTTTGTAGCTTCTTTTTATTTTTACTAGCTTGCAAATCAGAATAAGCTTTCTTTTAAAAGTATAATTTCAGTTGTTTTATTCGCCAAACACTTCATTTTTATGTATTTGATTAGTCATCTACACTTTACCTCAAATGTTATTTCAGCAACGTGAGGTCAACCGTGACTCAGGGCTTAATTCCAAATAGGTTCACTCATCAAAGGCTTATTTGGTTTAAATTACAAAGTTGTATTAGCACCACAATGAAATCAAGCGGATTATTACTCGTGTCTAAATATTTACCTCGAGTAATTCGTCACCCGCTTGTAGCACTTTGTTTCTCCCAACTGGGCCATCAGGCAAAATATTTCTTATGTAATGATGAGGGCGCACTTCTTTGCCATCCTCGACGTCCACCGTTCCTTCAAGACTAATCCCTAAGCCACTACTTGGCTCTTTTTGCATTTGAGCGATCTGAAACAATTTTTATTTGAAACTTTGAAATCAAGAATAAGCCTCGATAGAAATACCACAATTTCAACATCATCCCTCACTTTTTCCTTCCATTTGTCGTAAATCGACTCGTGACTATCGATACTAAACTCCAACGATCTTCGGCCGTCGATGACGATCTCCTCGTCGTCTCTGTCAGGCCCTTCCGAAAGAACGGCAGAATCAAAATCAAAACTTGTGCGTGATTCCCCCTCGGGTTCTATTCCCAGATAACTCATTTGCTGATAACGATTCGGTTGGATCTTTGCGGTGAAATGGGAAACTATGTACTTACCACTAAACTTAAAGGTACTTTAGGCAATGACGATATCGTGGGTGAAAGGGGCGATGGCGGTCGAAGTTCGTTTGCTTTAATGGCTTGTTGCAACTGTTCATATTTGGGACCTCTTAAATACCTTTCGAATTTTATTGATACGACGGGACCAGTGCTTCGGAGTAATTCGACCGCTTGGTGGTTTGTATGGCCCACTACGGATATCCCATCGACCTAACAAAGCATTACAAGCAAGATAAAACTTTTTATAAACTAAAACTAATGTTGATGCACTCGATCAGATATTATTTAATGTCCGACAAATACCCGTGCTGAAATTTTGATGTGGTGTCGATTCTGGTAAGTAGTTTAAAATATATGCATGCAAAATGTTTGCATGCATGGACAGTTAAAAATCTTTTTATTGAATAAGAAAAAAAAGGTACTCAAAAATACCAAAACTAAAAGTCTGCGAACAAAATTTTGGTTGTCTTATAAAAAAAATAATTAAAAAACCAATAATTTTTAAATCAATTTAAATAAAGATTACCATGCTTCCAGAGATCTAAATCAACATTAAAATCATGTAAAATTGTTTTAAAACTTATATTATTATGTAATGACTTTAAAAGATGATTATTGCACATTTTAATGTATTTTCCAACAGCAAAACAAATAGTTGATTAACCAACCCGAGTGAACAGATTTGCTTGATTTTTGCTGTGTATGTTATTAAGACTGACAACAAATTTAAATTTATTGTAACTAAAGTTTCTTCACGAATTTTAATTTATAAATACAAAATATTTTACTGTGCTGTGATTTTTTAATCCTATTTTATCTGTTTATAATTTGATATTCATTTTACTGAGTACGTAGTAACGTTTTTACAACCATTTTTATTTGTTGACGTAGAGAAGCAAAATATTATAAGGTCTAGCTATTCAGAAAAGGTTTTTATTTTCTCTAAAGTCTCAGTAATTAAAAAATAAAAGCACAAAAGCAGGTGCCCTTATTAATGTAACAAAATTAAATTTTAGTAGAGATACAAAAGTTAAATGTAACAAGTTTTCTCTATGCTGTATCTCATGAAACATAAACCAATGAATGATGCATTAATAATGTGTAACTTATTGTTGAAACACGTTAATGCTTTGTAACTCAATAGTATACCAGTTTTTCCAAACCATTAAAGCCATTTATCTTGCTATTAAATTTAACATTCGCTCAAATATCAAACATTTATTGAAATTATTTTTCAACACTATGACAAAATGTTTGTGTATTTTTTGTTTTGTATTCAAATCTTCATTACTAATTTCACTCCTAGTAACTAAAGCAACTATTTGTATATTGAGTTGCCTAACCGCCTTAAAACTAAGACAACTGTTTTACTAGTCACTTTCGCGATATTAAACCCAACTTTCCGCTGCATGAATTTTCGCACAGAGTAACTTTTATTTTAAAATTTGTCTATCTGCATCACTTTTCAGGATGTAAAAGTTGTCAGACATTTTTCACATAAACATGAAAGATCGATAAATTTGGTGGATGCGCCGGGTCTTCAGTTGTAAGATTTGTTCGTAATTAATAAAACTGACTGCTATTAGATTTGTTTCAATTAAGAGTGCAAAAAAGAATAACACAATTATTGCCTTTAATGCTCTGAAGCTGAAATAATCGTTATTTTTATTTTAAATCTGCGATATGACTGTTTTTTAATGCGAGATAATCAAGCTTTAAAAAACAATTTTGGCACACATAATATTTAATAAATACAATACAGGGTGTTTCACATAATTTTACGAGACCTGCGCCTGTAAGATGCAATCAATAATACATATTCCGATACGAACTCGATTACAAATTTTGAAAAATTGGATAATCTTCTCTTGTTTGTTCACCCTTTAAAAAAATACAACGTTTCTTGTTAGTTAGTTATTAAAATAGATAAACTAGAATTATATTTCTGGCATCTTTTGATAAAACAAATGATAACTGTTTCTGAAAAACTATTGTCATGGATTTCCAAAAATTAAGTAATTAAATGTGTATTTTTTGTATCCAGTGTTTTGTGACTTTTGTATATTTGGGTGCGTACATTAGGCGTAAGCCTCGTAAAGTTGTGTATTTAAATTAATTCTCTCAAATACTTCAAAATTTAGTTATCATATTTCTATCAGTGCGTGAAATGCCGTCAGTGTGTGAAAGGAGCACTTCACGTACTGCTGTAAATTTCGCGCTCTTAACAAAAAAATGGCTAACTTTGCGTATTGATTTTGATGTGTGAAGTTCTTCAACTTCACATAAAAATATGGTTATAGAAAATAGTTATTAATTTACACACATAAGTGTTTGAAGCGACTGTTATTCTGTATGTTTCCTCTTGCCCAATAAAGATCGAGACTTAAAAACAGTTTTGCACATATAATATGACAACGGTTTTCCTTCAATTTTTGATTATTAAAAATTCTTCAAAAATTAGTTGCCATGTTTCGGTCGCTGCGTGAAATGCTATCAGTGTGTGAAATGAGTACTTCACGCACTAGTGTCAATTTAACGACTTGGACAAAAAGTTGTTAACTTCGCACATTATAATATCAATGCATAAAGTTCACCTTTACGCATGATTTAAGAAAAAAACAATTTATGGCTTCATTAGCAAAATTAGATAAATGAAGCTCAAGAGGATCCATTTACATGAGATTGCACCGTTAAATTTTCATTGTTTAGAAGGAGAATAAATCTAAATTTGTCTAGATGAAATTCAAGGGCCATGTTACATTAACTACTATGAAAAAATCTGTAAAAATTTACCTCAACGATCCTATCGTTAATTTTAATCTTCTTCGTCAGATCAGCGGCACTCCCCTTGCTGATGCTTTTCACGAAAATGCCAGATATTTCTTCTGTAAAAAAAATATAAATTCGCGTCAACGAAAGCATGGAAGTGACAGCTCGGAATAAAATTATGTAAATTCTAGTTCTATAGTCTAGACGTTCTCGAATCATTTATTATCAGAACAGATGTAATCGGAAATTACTGAATCGCGAAAATCGGCGCCAATTTTGAACAGCGCCCTCAAGCTATAAATTTCAGACGGGTCTCGGGATCGTACATATTTTATTTTGAAGGTACAATGCGTCAATAAATCGAGGTTTATGCAGGGTTAGGAGAATTTTATAGGGCTGTGATGGGAAAACGGACTAATAAAAGATTTGCTAAGGTGAACGGTAATAATTTTATTGAACAACAAAAGGTACGTAAATAAACAAAAAAAAGTGCAAAAATACCGTAAAAAGTGTAACAATAGACTAGTAATCAAATAAATAAGTATTTTACGAAGCCAAAACATAGAGAAAAAATGCATGTTTCTGAACGAAAGCTCCTCAATTGTGCGTCTGAGAGCTGAGAGCTAAAATTAAGACAAAGCCGTAAAGTGACAGAAATGGAAACAGGTTTATTAATGCAGATATAAAGTGCTCTTAAGAAAACAATACAGAACAAAGCATGTTCTAGAATGTAGGATAATAATGGCCCAACATTATACCATTATTTACGCCATTACACATACATCAAAGAATTTAAACAAGGAAATTGCTGGCATAATTTATTGCTCCGTATTTAATGTTATTTAAGCTTGTTTGAAAATTTACGAGAAAATCGAACCGATCGGAATATCGCCCTTAACATTTCCACATAATAAACTATTAAAAAAGGACTATAAAAGATCGATTTCTAGGCTTAAGTAAGCACGTAATGTGTAAATTTATTTCCAACTGAGTAGATTTAAATCAAAATCAATATTTTCTCTTCACAACACAGTTGCTCTATTAAGGTTTCACCATGTTTTTCTTTCGAGTTGTTGTGTTTTACTTGATGATTATTTCTGAAAAAAGATTGCGTGACTGATACGTAAATGCGCCTTTTAAGTGATATAAATTTATTTATTGCTCTTACTCCAAGAACATGAAATCCGAATTTCCGCAAATTGCAGGCCGGAATAGCATATACGGATCGTTATCTCACACTTTATGAAAAAACGAATTTTTTACATATACGTTCATTTACCCTGTGCGTGATGTTTTATGAAAGTAAATTACATTTTTTTAAGCGCGATATTCCTGGAAACACGATTCTGATTCTGTGTATCGATTTTTAATAGAAATATGTATTTGAATAATTTAATTAAATGTTCAAAGATGACAATCCGAAAATTTTGCTTATAAATGAATTTTCTTCGAGTTAATTAAATAAAATTCATGAACATCAACGTTCGAATTTACTTAAATTAAAGCTGTCAAAACTGTCGAAGTGGTGGAAGGGTTTTTGTTACTGCACCGGTTATTGCATCTGAGAGAATTATGAATAAAGTTTTAATGGTGCAGCCGGTGTAATAATAATTACTCGTACAAACCCTAACACTCATGTCTCCATTTAAAAATTTGCAAATATTTTATTTTTTAGGCAAAACTTGCAGCCCTTTAAAAAAACAGTTTTCGCACATTTATCGTTGCTTACCCCTCTCGCAGACGTATCCTGCGACCGTTATCCCCAATCCCAGATCGTCCTTCTTCAGTTCCACTGAGAATGTTTCAGTTTCCGGCAAATTTGGTTCATGCAGTGCCATATCCAGAGGTAGCATGTTGGTAATGACGGGGCCGGTGGTAGGTGGAGGCGGTGCCGGAACATCTCCGATAGGTAAAGGGTTTTTGACGACGTCGACAGCTCCAGTAATGGGCTGGAACTCATACGTCGATTTATATTAAACGGGGAGTGAATTCGCTTACGTGCAACTGGAAGTTGGAGTTTTGGCTCGAGTAGATGTATGGTGTTGTGAAAGAGGACGGAGGTTGATGGGTCGACGCTTCAGCGTAACCGTTTTCGATTAGGTGACGGTCAAGCTCGACGGGATCGCCAAGGATTTTCGTCGGCACGATGGGGGCATGACTGCCCAACGCCTAAAAACAAATTTAAAAAAATACTACCTTACGACTGGGATTTGTTTAATAATTTTTAAATATTCCAAGTTCTCCGTCTGTTTATTAATATTTTCAGCTTTTCCATATCCTAAATCTCTAATTTGAAATTCAACTGCTCTCGAATTTTGTCGTGAATATAAATTGTCATCTAGAACCGTAATGCTCACTCAGTGCAGCATTAACATGCGATGAAAATTTAACGCATAAATGAATTTATGCAAGATTTTGGTTTTGGCAAAACAAGGTTCTTGCCGTTCTGAGACAAAGTTGTGCTTGTATCGCATTTACGACCATTGTGATATTTATTTTCTAATTTGTTTTCAAAAACTGTTTATTTCTGCTGCAACCAAGTCTATTCATCCCTCGTAATATCCAGGAGCTAAAAACTTTCAATCTGTAATCCGTTCCAATATTGCTAGGTTTCTGTTTTCTGCATCGATGAACACCTTCATTGATCCACCCACACACGCCGATATTGTTGCTGCTTCATTGCAAATAATACGATTAGTAATGTCTCTTAAGTACAGACTTGTTTTGTCCTGCTATTTGGTAACCTTCAAACCGGTGTTAATTATTGACCACCAGATGTAATAAGCTGTTAATTAAACTTTCGGGATAGTAAACATTTGAAAGTTCAAATAGTTCAGATTGTTAGTAGGTGGAAATGGCAGCTTGTTGTTCTTGTTAGACGAACAAAGAATTTCTATTGATTTCCATACAAAAGTTTCCAAGAAGTTGGGAAATTTGACTTTAACTTTCACAAAGCAAGTAATTGGTCAAAATAGAACTTTCAAAGAATTGGGTTGAAAACTAGAAAACATCGTTGTTGAAGTAAAAGGTTTAGATTTTCTCTCCCAGCGCATCCACCATTTTTCTAATTACTCTTACAGCATTATCGAAAAGGTCAAGTTATTTTCCCTGTTTGTTGCTTTGGCCTGCTGTTATGATTACACTCAGGTTTTTACGTAAAAATCTGTTTCTTAATTTGCAAACATTGAACGAAATATCCCTTTAGCTAACGTGGAAAATTAAAACATTTCTTATACCGTATTTAACATTGAACGAAATATGCCTTTAGCTAACGTGGAAAATTAAAACATTTCTTATACCGTATTTAAATATATTTTGAAAGAAATTTCGTAATGTTATTCAAAGCAAATGTACTTTAAAATAATTTTTTTATGATAAAAAAATTGAAACAAAGGTAAGCAAAACACAAAGAGTTGTTTCAGGAATAATAACATTTTTTGCATGTGAAAAACTTATTCAAAAAAAATCATTCGGTCCAACTTGACAAACCATGTCTCTGAAACATCTCCTAAGTAAACTTTTTCCGTTTAAAAAACCCCGATTCACTTTAAACTTCGTCAATTAATCTTGAGACTCTCCTCACGTAGTAAATTTAGTACGCGTCTCGGACGTCACAGATAAAAACGTGTTTTAACTTGACACGACCCCCGATAGTTAAATGAAACTCTGCGATAAATCATAATTTTCGATAATAAATTCGTCGGTTCGTTATTTGAATACAAGGCTTTTTTGCCTGGGGGAAAATTGTGTAATTTATAATCAAATACAAACAAAGGAAAAAGAGGAATAGGGAAATGCTTTCATGTTTAGATTAAACTTTGTGGCAAAAGCAACACATCAAGCGAAAGTTTTGCTTGAAAGATAAAAGTGGCAAAAATATTTTTAACCAGAAATTGGTGTCGACCGGAAAATGTGATCGAAATGAGGGACACAATTGTGTTAATTACTTAATTATGGTAATGATGATGCTGAAACAATAATGGAATGACAGGTTTATCTGTTTCTTCACTTGGTTGAGTAAAAATTTATGCAAAAAAGAAAAAAAAAGAGTTGCCATTGTATATGATATAAAGTCTGACATTGTTTATAGTTTATATTTTTCATAAATGTGCATACAAAAATGTAATTTTTTTTTCATACACATATGCGTTTTGTGTGTACTACGATGCATGTACATGTCTTAAGACATCAAGGTCCGGATAAATAAATTGATAATTACTAATATTTAAATTGCCGACTCCACAATTTATGTCGAATCTCCTCATTGTCGGGCTGCATAAACCACGTACATTTCTCATTTTCGGCCTCTCAATGCCGCCAACCTCAATGGGTTTCTAACTGAAATAATTCCGTTAGTGGTAATCCCAAAGCAAGCCCCAAATCGAGTGAAATCCCGATAATATTCGCGTCCCGAAAAACCTCGTTACCATAATTGCGAAATTTCATTTGACCTAAATCTCTTCCAACAGAAATTTTAAACCTTTAAACGTCATGTCGGCAAAATATGTTTTATGTGTTTTGTGAGGGCATGCCGAGCGTTAATTTTTTCGCTTACCTGGTAATCTGCAGAAGTCGATTCCACCGGCCGGGCCACGACCATTCGCACATGTATACCACACTGGCGCAAAACCGAGGCCACTTGCTCTGACCCCAGCCCTCTGAGGTTGACCTCGCCTATTTGCAAGATGTGATCCCCGCTCTGAAGGCGGCCGTCCTGAAAAAGCGAGTTTTCAAGGGATTAAGAGCGGAATTCCATTAAAATTAAATTTTGCTCGTTTTTTGCAGGCCTGGGTCCGAAAATATTGACCTACGATATCGCTTTACCGCGTAACCGGAGCCTAACCAGCTATGGCTCAATTTAAAAATGTTAAAGTTCGTGGCCTTTGAGGGTCGATGATGATCTATTTCCGTTCGGGTGAGTGTGAATGAAACTTACCCGATCGGCTACACCACCTGGTAGAATGGTTTTGACGACGACGCCGGTGCTACGGCCCCCTATTATGCCGAAAGCCAAGCCCGAACCGTCGTTGATCAAGTCGATTACTTCTACCTGTGCCCATTCGGTGTTCAACTGGAAAGAAAAAGAAGAAAATGTGAAGTGTTCGAGGGTGCTAAAAAACCACGTCGAGCATGAAAACGATAAACAAACGGACGGTTTATGTTTCTTTGAAAGTTACGAGGAAATAAAATAGTCAGATTGGAAAATATTTCAATGTTAACTGACATATTCTTTACAATATATGTATAATTTTTGAACATAAAAACAAGATGTCAATAAAGACCAAAAAAACACATACGCCGACCACATCGGAGCGAGTGCACCCCATTGAAATTTTTTAATGGGTGTCGGGCACCTATTGAAAAAATATACTTTTGCTTAAAGTAAAAAGAATATTATAATTCTTAATAATAGGTATTTGGAATTTCGTATTTATAATAACCTTTATTTAGTAACGTTCCATTCTTTAAAATCACTTTTATTGTCGCAGATGTCTTAAATCTTCTTTTATTCTATTTTCTCCGAGAAAATGGATCAAATTCATCGTTTATGTTATTCTATTTTGTTTTTCTATTTTTTAAATTAATTTAAAATTAAGCTTTTCAGTGAAAAACTCATTGACAAAAGATTTGTTATTATCTCAAATACTTCAAAACGACAAAACATTCTACATAAACTTTTTATACCTTTTTATACATTATTACAAAAAATTAAGAGAACAAGAAAAAATTTCTTAAATTTGTTGGTGGTTTTTGAAACGCTGTACCTCAATGAAAAATAGTCATATCTAGATTTGAAAAAAAACATTTTGAAGGTTCAAGTTTCTAGTCTTGAAATCTTTTGGCAAAATTTTTCTGAGCTACGGTTAGCGCAATAAAAAAAATAGTAATTTTTTATTTATTTTTTTTTCTGAACCACGGACTTGGGGAAATTTTTATTAGTTTGGATTAGTATGGATAGGTTGGACAGCTTGTTCATTCAGCTTCAGTTTGCTTTTTTATGTTCTCTTTACTCTCTTTACGTCAATTTGTCGCTGAGATATTTGACTTTTAATGAAAAAAAAATCTTTTTGTCTTTGGCCATCGATATTTCAGCAAATAATGACCGCACAGAGAATGTAAGGATAGTTTCAAAAACTGGAATAAACTTTCTACAAAATGTTTTTACGTAAGAATTAATTGTTTCTGAACATTGTGTAAACTTAATCAAAATGAAAAAAAATTGTTATTTATTCAATCCTCTATGTTAAAATTGAATTTTATCTACTCTTTTCTTCATGTTAAAATGAAATTTTATCGTCTGGATGATAAAAAAATACATCCATTTGTATATCTGTTGTTGTTAGTTGGTAACCATCTTTGACATTAGATTTCATTGTTGAATTTTACTTTGACATTTATAAATATCGACCAAATTAACTACAAAATTAGTGAGGATTGAATAAAATTTTATATTGTACACGACGATAAAATTTTCATTATGTTTTCGTACATATTAGCTCTTGAAGATAAAATTCAATTTTATCGTCTTGTATAATAAACAACTATTATAGATAATAGATATAATAGATAATAGATAATATATATTATATAAAGATATAATAAATAATAGATAGATATAATAGATAAACAATCTTTATCGTCGTGTATAATATTTCAATATTTTGTTTTATTTTGTACTCACCTACCAGAATTTCTTAAATATAAACGGTAGATAAAAATTACTTTATTTCACTAAACGATAAAAGACTACTTTATCTACTGAAATTAGTTCATAAAAGCATTCTTTAACATTAAGTACAAAAAAAAACAATTTTATTCAACTTTTTTTACAATAGTGCATGTTACTTTTTCTGTAAATTTCTAAAAAAAACTCAAGAAACTATACTGACTAATTTTTAAGACCATTTAGCTTTTGCATATACAATAGTTTTACTCATCTTAAATTGATTGCGTTAATTAAAAGTTGATATCTCCAAGCTGGATTAAGCACTCGATTTAATGCAAAAAAAATAATTTTTTTGTTTTCAGTTTTTATTTTAAATTTAACACTGGAGTATTTTTCACAACTCAACAACTTGAAGCTTTTTGCAACTTTCAACATTAAACCTTATGTGTTATTTCCTTTATTACACTTTTTTTGTATATAAACATTAACCAGTTTTTTATTTTTTTTTAATGTTATTTATTCATTTTTTTCTTTTGTACTATACGAAAAATTGTATTGTCTTTAAATTTTCGAAATATTAAATACATTAAAATCAGCAAAATTAGAGAAAAAGAAATCGTTTTTTCGCGTCCTACAAATTACAACAACATACAGGGTGTCAATTTTAAAACTTTCAATCGACAATATCTCTAGAACTAAAAAAGTTATTGAGAATCACTCAAAACCGTTCAAGCCACAGCTTTAAATGGCACGACCCTACTTGCGATACATCGTTGGAAAGCCCATAACAAGCGCTTTTCAAAAATGTCATACAACTGCCTATTTGGTAAAGCCATTTTTCCAATTATTCAAAAACGATGACGTTAAATTTTCATTTTTTTTATTATATTCAAGGGTGGGTGGAGGTGTGTCACCTATCATGTCATTTTAATTCCCCCTAGGAACCACCAAAACGGTTTTGAGTGATTATTAATAACTTTTTCAGTTGAGAGAAATTGCCGATTGCAAGTTTTAAAATTGACACAGTGTATGTATAGAAGAGCTGAAAAAAATCCTGTTTTTTGTTATTTGTATTGCTTTAGAGATGATTAATTTATCAAGTCTTTTGTTTATACACACATTGCAAATATTTTAAGTTTTAATTTTTATTTAGTTTTTAGTTTTCTTTACAAGAGTCGGAAAATAAACCATTAATAGAAATAAGTGACATCACTAATAGTAAAATATATTTTTTTAATTAAGGATTGAAATACATAATTACCCAGTATAGTTAAAAATTAAAAACTAGGTTTATTGCTAGAAATTAAATGAATCATAGCAATGCAATTTAGTTTATTAAAAAGTATGAGATGTTTTTTCTTGAGAACTAATTTATTATTATAATCAAACATCAAAAGTTCTCACATGAATTAATCAAGTTGCATTCACGAGGACTTGGCTTAAATAATGAATTCAAGTCACAATTAATTCGTTTTTTACTTTAAATAATTACCCTCGTGCGGAATGGATAAATTTTCCGAACAATTAACTCTTTTCCAACTTATTGCTACAAAGCTTTACTTATCAGTAAGGCTGCATACAACCGTAAATCCAACAAAATTGAAATGCATCCGAGAAACGTAAACTGATTTTTATTGGGATCGAAGTTTATATGTGAACTATCCTCAAACAAAAGTTTTTTAAAAAAATTTAATTAATTTCCATACAATAAAATTGTGGAACAATCTTTCATTTCTCAGATAATTGCAAACTGCGCTTCCGTTAATTTTAGTCAAAAACTTTCTCGCAGAATTAAGACGAAACGTTTATCATTATCTGTTAGTAGAAATATAGGTCGTCACGAATCATATGTTCGCAAAATCGCTGAAAGTTTTTCAGGCGATCGATACATCGCCGTATTAATAGGTATCAAACGGTAGATGAAAACCTTTCAGCTGTAAATTCAGAAATTAACTCACCACCATGTCGATGAAGAGGACTTTAATTAGTCCAGTATTTCATCTGCGTGCGATACAGCTTCCGATCCTTTATGCCCTTGTGAATATCTGAAAGCGTTTCCTGCGCGTTGTTGATCATTATCGAGCGAGCTTTGTGATTTTTAAGTTGTTGTAACGTGTATTGAATTTTTCGACTCGATATTTGCTCCAATTTGCGATTCCAGACCTGCAACGACATTGCAATTAAACTGTTTGCTTGAGAATCTCAAATATTGGAACTGTTTGGGTGTTTGGGAAAAATAAGTACGAGGAAAAATTGTTTGACTAGTGGAGTCATCGGAAGTCTCGATTGGCTCCTGCTTTTACCACAAGTGGGTGGTATACCTTTCGGGTTAATTGACATGTGACCCTTTGAAGACGGCAAACAACAAACCTCTATCAGATCAATAGTAAAAGAACTAGGAGAAAATTTTCCACTACACTGAAAACGTAGGTACAATTGTTTGCTTTTAATTAGAAGAAAAATTTCTACTGCACGTTTGCGACGATCGACGAAATTAGTTTTCTGCTGCAAAGTGTGCAATAAATGTAAACATGTTTACTTTTTGATTAGATTTAAAAATTTCAAACGCACATTGAAACTAATTCATCGTTTAATTTTGACGAAGTTCACAACTGCCAACGCCATTAATTATTGCTCCTATACAACAGACAGTTGTATGAATGCTCTTGATCAATTACACCCGGCTGTAATAATTCCAAAGCTTCCATTACACTCCACCGAACCAAAATATCAATCTTAGTTAAGAGATCATAAACTTTCCTAAACTCTATGACGTACCTACTAAATGGAGAAAAATGTGCTGATATACTTACAGTACGGTATATCAAAAAAAAAAAAAAATAACACTATTGAAGTAGTATTTTGAATAATTTTTCAAAACGTAACTTATCTCTATGACTCTATGGTAATCCTACACCTATACCGTGACACTTAACACACGATTTTCGTGTTTTAAGTAATGAGCAACACCCACGGGAACTTTTAATTATTATAAAATGATGCTTAAATACAGTTTTTGATTAATTACACGCTCCTCCTTTTTTGAGAACAATGTGTTTATTGTTCTCTTTCGTTTCATCATCTTGCAAACTAATAAACTTCAAGCTTTAACTAAGTAGATTTCTACACATGATGAAACTTTACTCTAATCTAAGGACAGATTTTTGGTTTTATCAAGACACCCAAACGATTTCTAAAAACACAAACATTTTTATTTTTTAGTGTTTCATCATAGTTGTTTACGATACACGAAAACACCTTTCTTTGTCAGTGTTTACTCCCAATTTCTGCTCAAAACTTTGTTTATCCCGGTGTGTTTAGTAATGTTTCATTTAAGCGGTAATAGAATGCTTAAATGAGCGGCTTATGTTTATAATTGGATAAATATGAAAAAATGTATTGCCATTTTTTTAATTTATTCGGATTGTACTGGAGCTGGAAGATGTTTATTTTCTAAATAATCCGAGATAAACTTAATTAATGTATTACGGCGTTGCTTGCTTACACACCACCAACCCCTTTTAGGAAAGCTGATAAACTTGTTCCACTGAAAAGTGTAGATAGGTTTTGAGAATTAGTGTGAGATTAGGTTTTAAGGAATAAAACACTACAGAAACAACTAGGAGTGTTCTGTTTTTAGTTTAATCATAAGACAAGTACACTCACAATCCATGTAAATCGATTATCTTAATTATTAATAAATTAGGTAAGCATACTGCTGTATCTCATCAAAACAAAATCACTCACATTTTATTTAGAAAATCCCTAAATTAATTTATATTTTTCTCGAACAGTTATTTCTCTAGAACAAAGCCAAGATCATTAATAATGTTTAGCTGAATTTTTTTCTTATTTAGTTTCTTCTCTGTTAAATGTAAAATCGATTAAAAAAGAAATAAATTCATAGTCTTTAGGTAGAAAAAATGGATTAGAATTTAAAATTGGATCTGATTTTTTGTCGCTTAATAACTCTTGGTAGAATATGCTAAAAAAATTATACAGAGCTTTTACTAGTAGAAGAAGCGTAAAAAAAATCCCCACTTCTAATTAGCAGTAGGTACTAACACCACCGTTAGAGCAGAATTCCTTGTGTGAGTATTATTACACGTTTCACCGACTCCTTTTTTGAACTATTTTTTTTTAACAATTTGGTATAAAAAAACATCTTAAAGTCGGACAGTAAAGTTTGTTTGGTTGACGCTATAAAATCGCAATCATTCTCACTTAAGACTTAATTGTAGTAAAATTAATTGTTGTAAATGTTCGTCGTGAAGTGGAGAGAAAGAATAGAAGTTATCTCTTCGTCGGTTCTTTATGAGACCGTTTTGTTGTAGTCGGCAAAATTTAAGAGCTGTGCGATGAAAAGAGCGACGTTCAAAAGCACACTTCACAACTAAACGATCGATTATAAATATGAGCTATTTAAAAAATTCAATGTACAAGTGGAAGAAGTGAAATTGCAAAGCCGGAGATATTTATGATTATTTTTTTTCCTTTCATTGTCTTCGCCTGGAAAGCGCTTTCCGAACCAATTTCAGAAGTTCCAATAAACACACGGAACGAGTAATTTCATGGGTTATTCCCTCTTTACTATTTATAGAAGCGGATAAGCAAAAATTGTTTGGCTTTATTGCAGTGAATCTCGCTATGCTATAATTAAATCTTTATCATACGGGTGAGTCATGAGAGCCCTTCTGAAACATCAAGAAGCTTTCATTTCCAGCACTGTTTAAATGTTGATGAAGCATTTTTCGACTGAAAGCTGTCTACAATGAGCTTCGAAACGGTTCTCAAAATGTACTCCTTCGAATAATTCGAGGAGAGAAGAGGGTAAAATATTTGTGAAACGTCGTAGAGAAAATATCAACAATTAGTAATTAAAAAATTAAATGACAAATTGTTAAAATATGTAAATAAATGTTATTTACGTCTTTCTATCAATTCTAGTAGGCAACAGAAAATAAATCATTTTATTAATTTTAGACATTTATTCTTCCGACTTGAATTGAATTTTTGATTTATAAACGTAAACGTGTTTGAATTCCACTAAAATATCGTTCAAATCCGGCCAAATACAACACAATTGAAACAAAAATTTAGTTATGAATTGTGGAAATCCTTTCAAACATACAGGTTAAAAATCACCAAGTAGAAAAAGTAATTAATATTCTGAATGTACATGGGAGTGCTTTTTTTGCTACAAAAAAAGCAAACAAATAACTTTCCGCTTTGTTTGAAAGCCTCTTCGACTCTTTCGAACGTTTCCACAAAAAGTTGTAATACTCCATATAAATAACCTACGGGAACCTATTGTTACGATGTTACGAAAAATTGTCGAAAGAGTATTTTTAATGATGCGAGTATACAAAAAGCCGAAAAGTAAAGTTTACACAACACTTATTTTGATGCTATTACAGAGATACGTCGAATGACCCGGAGAAAATATAATCAAACTTCTCAAAGAAAAATTTCTCTTGTAAATTTATTCTGCAAGAAAGAAATAAAATTTCGTAACGTATTGGAGCAGAAACACCGTTATAATATTTAAATTTACGCCACATAACCATGTGATTCAAAAATCCTAGATCTACAAAAACTGCAACTAACAGTAAAATAAATAAAATAAAAATTAATGAGTGATTTAAAAGAGAGATCACGGAAAGTAAAAGTTTGTGAGACTATTCAGTTTATTAGTGCTAAATTAAACGCTGGATGAAATTGAGCTCTAACCCCAGGAATGGGAGAATTAATTATTGTGACGCTAGAGTGTCACCATGAAGTTTATGTAGAATTGCAAACCATTAAATCGTAATTACATTCATTTCAAGAAATTTAATAAAGTTTGTAGGTATTGAATGACAAAAAAAATTTAGAAAAAACTTAAGAAAAGAGCAAGTTGAAACGTGTCAGAAAGTAAATGTAGGTGGTGAAATATCAATGAAAAATGAATCGAAATAGCATGCGGCAAAAGAAACATAAAAATGATACCATTTTGAAAAAGATAAAACGAATCTAATTTAGTTGCAGACAGTTATTTTTCTAGAGCTTAGTAAAGTGTTGAGACATAAAACGATTTTCTTAATATTTTAATTTTTAATTAATTAATTTTTACGTTTGAAATCTATTGTAATAAAAAAGCGTCCATATGAGTAGGTACTTTAATAATACTCTAATATCCATCATATGGTTAGCTTGACACGAAAAGTTAATAACTAACTCTTTACATTGCTTTCATAATACATGTCAAAGTCCCAAAGTATTATTTTTTTCTTTTAGATGTTATCAAAATTATTATTATATTATATAGATATCAACTATCGATAAAAGCCTGTATTTTTTATTGGCATTTTTACATTATCCATACATTCTTTACATTACATAAATAAATAATACTCCTTCGATCGTAGCATATTTTTCTCGATTAGGCTTTTAACAGTCATATTAATGGATCCATCAATTTTATTTGACATTGACACTTGACACAATTATTAGCATATGGTATACACAACAATAGCAAAAACTGAAAAGTATTTTTTTTTTCATTTCCAGCTTTAATAGAGTAAATCCGGGAGAGATGTATCCACATAACAACAACAGTTAGATTAACATTTTGCTATGAGAAATGGAGCCAAAGTCCATCTCTCCCACTGGTCCATCTCTCCCGGCTTTACCCTAATAAATAATGTATTACGCCGCCCCCGAAAAGTAAATAATTATCAATCAATTCGTACACATGTTTAGAATTACCAGTAGCTTAAACCTTAAATAAAACAATTTCCTTCATCCAGAAAATTAAAACGAGAACAATATAAAAAACGCCCTAAGCCATAATTTCATTACTTTTAAAGGCGTCACAATACTTTTTATTAATAATCGTTTGCCTGTCGTAGCCTACTTTATTTTATTTAATGTTTAAATTGTCTAAAAGCAATAGTTAGTAACAAATAATACAATAGTTAGTGAGCTTGTTGAAAGACAAATTAACGAGGAATCAAAAAATAATAAAACATACCTAAACTAGGTGTTCCATTAATGATGAAACATGAAGGCGCATTAATTGAACATGTATCACGAACAATAGATAACAATAAACTATGTAACTTTGTTATATTGTCATATTTTAAAAAATAATGCAGTTAGGGCTAGGAAGGTTTTTCGTAATCCAGCCAGTACGTAATTAGATTTTAAAAAACCACCCACAGATGAAATCGATATTTACTTCAAATTTAATATCAATTTCGACTTTTGATTAAAACTTTGATTTTTCCACCTGTTTATAAGCACCAAATTTTGATAATTTCCGGCTGGTAGCCAGCCGAACAAATTGGTAGTTTACGAAGAACTGATTTGTGTGTGATTATGGAAGTTTTGCACGAATTACAAATACAATAACCTGTTTTTGGCAACACGTTGTTTTAGCTTTTATAAAGGTATTTGTTCCTTTGGAAAAAGTGCCAATGGCACAATTTATTATTGATCTTGAAGCACACGTAATAGTACATTAAGGATATTAAGCATCGAGAACGGTAAGGACATTTTACCGATCCAAGATAATTGGTTTTATTATCTGAGATCGGTAAGTCCTTAACGTTTGTGATGCTTATGACATTTTTTGCGCGATTGATTTTTGTTAGTTTTTTTAATAAAATACTTTGGCGACGTTTTTAACTGTAAAAGTGTTAGTAACTATAAACAAAATACTTACCGACGAGTTTGGGATAACAACGAGTAATTACAACTTACTGTCTTGAAAACAGACGTAGTAAACAATCGAAAAGAGTCTAATCACGCAAAAATTATTAATTTGGGTTCAATACATTGCCTTGCATTATTAAAACTTATTTATAAGCGTTCACGGACTAATAAAACACTAATACTATCTATCATTGCTTTGTTATAATTTTTCAAATTCTTCTCTTTTTGTATGTGCTGTACAGGGTGCTGCATTTTGGATGTCCGAATAAGGAATCTCCGAAACTAAGATGTTTAACCAAAAACGAGTGATACATTCTGAGGCTCATTTTTTGAGAAAATAATATTGGATAAAACCGCATCCCGCTATCGTCTTTTGTTTTCGACTTACAGACAAAAGTTGACATTTTGGCAAAATCTAAAAAAAATCATACCTTCGTTATTATAGAAGATACGGATTTGAAATAAAAACATTATAGAGGCACTTTTTTACGAGGAATTTAATAATGTAGTTAACATTTTTTTTTCAGTTATTGGTTTAGCCGTAATAAATAAAAAAAAAATAATCTTGTATTTTTTTAAATGGAAATCATAGGCGGCTATGGCAATTTTGAAAAGCTTATTTTTTTCTGATCTAAAAAATATATATTTGTAACAGAATGTTTTTTATTATAATTATATTTAAAAATGAAATACAGATTTTGTTTGATAATAGTTGGCCATAGAAAAACAATTTCACTCCAAATGTGTAAATAATAATCAATAAGAGTTGTAAACTGTAAAATAGATGAAAAAATAGATAAAATTAGAAAAATTTTAAAAATACGATACGTTAGAAGTATTGAACAAATATGCGAGCGCCTCAGAACAAAATTATTTCATATTTTTAAAAAATCCAAAAATACGAAAAACAAATGTGTCAACAGTCAACACAATTAGAAAAACATTTTTTTGGTGATCTAATGGAGGTAGGATAACGTTCCACATTGACGGAATTTGGGTATTTGAATAACCATATCGTCATTTTTGTGTCATATAAAATATATTTTATTGAAGTATTAAAGCGGCTTTTTTTTTCAACACTCTGTGTATCACTAGAAGTTACAATGGTAATGTTAGCTTGTTTAAAAACAAAGAAATGTTATTAGTCGCCAATAAATTGATTTACGATTTATTTTGCATTTTTTTCATTACTTAGAGCTTAGAAAACTCTTTCATTACATTCTTTCAATTTTATCTATGCGGATGATATTGCCCTTGGTTATCAACATAAAGAATTCACTGAATTAGAACAACACCTTACAAGTGATATCAATGTTATGTATGGTTATTTTAAGAAATGGAGATCATGTGTTAACCCATCTAAAACAGAAGTCTCTTGTTTCCATCTTTGTAACTCAGAGAAAGAGAGAAAACTGAATGTCCTTATAAATGGAGTTAAATTAAAACATAATTATAACCCCGTCTATCTAGGAGTTACACTAGACAGATCTCTCACCTACAACAGTCACCTTGAGAGTACAATAAAATCTACACCAACAGATTGGTTGCCCGTCCTTTCTTATATTTCACCACCTGCACTTAGAAGAAAAGAACAACTGAAAAAGCTATGGGTGAAATACAAAGCATTTCAGGAAAATTTTTCCATCTGGGAAGAACTATTATTCCCTGAAAATAGACTGAAATCTAGAAGACCTTTTTGGACGGAAATACCACATATTGAAACTTTTAACATCAAAGATGAATGGCGCAGGCAGTGGTCCAATCTGAAAATCTTTAACAAGAACCTGGTAGAAGATCCAACTCTTGCAGTACCCGGAATGGATCAACCTAGATGGGTTTGGACGAAATTAAACAGGATAAGAACCGGTCATGCACGATGTCGATCTATGTTGTTCAAATGGAACGCTGTTGAAAATCCAATTTGTCAGTGTAAAGAAGCAGCAGAAACCGTAGAACACATAGTTGAAGAATGCCGATTGACTAAATTAGAAGGTGGCTTTACAAGAATCCACTTGTTATCGAACAGTGTAATTCAGTGGTTAAGCAAAATTAACAGTTTATAAAGATGGTTGTGAGTTTTGCAGCTGGGTAATTATACTGTACTAGTGCAAATTGAGTATCATTTATCAGTTGAACTAAGTACATTAGTGTAATTCACAGCTTTCTCATGATTAGCGCAACTTATAATGAAATATTATGTATTATTTTGTCATACGAATATATATGTATATATTAGTGACACTGGTTGAAAAAAATTGTTAACTACATTATTAAATTCTACGTAAAAAAGTGCCTCTATAATGTCTTTATTTCAAATCTGTGTCTTCTATAATAACGAAGATATGATTTTTTTTAGATTTCACTAAAATGTCCATTTTTGTCTATAAGTCGAAAACAAAAGACGATAGCGTGATGCGGTTTTAACCAATATTATTTCCTCAAAAAATGAGCCCCAAAATGTATTACTCGTTTTTCGCTAAATCTCTTAGTTTCCGAGATTCCCTATTCGGACATCCAAAATGCAGCACCCTGTACAGGTATATAATCCGCCTCTTCACCACTTCTCTGTTCCTCTGCTAATTAACTAAATTCTCACATCACGTCCTTTCTTGAAAGATTTATAAACCTCCAACTCATCAGATCACCACCTCCCTATCCAAAATCCCCTAACTTGAAAACTTATGCAAGATTTATGCTCGTAATTTAAATCTTCAAAAGATACAAGTCATATTATCGCAACTTATGTAATGTTTACTTTAAGTTCTTCATCCCCAATTTTTCAAAGCGCAAACACACAGTTCAACACATCAAAGCAAAAATTATATGATTCTATGGGGCAACAAACACATTCACCAAGCCTCGATACAAAGTTTCGGGAAACGAACTGAACTTTATACTTATCTCCATGCTTCTGGGTATGGCTAGATTCTATCAAAGTATAGAAATATTGGCAAAGCTCTGACTAGTTTGTAGGGTGGTGATCCAGAATTCGGCTACATAGTTTAGAGCAAATAACAAAAGATGAAATTCGTGGCTTTTTAAAGTAATAATCTCTTTTGTAGAGAACAGACGTTTCATTCGGTATAGTACAAAAACATTTTTGAAAATTTCTAATTAATAAAAATATGTATTGTGTGAGAGTTCATAGCACACATTTTAGTTTAATTATTAAGTATTATGTAGTGACAATATGAGCGTTTTTCCCTACCGTTTCATTTTGCTTGGTTGCAGTAAACTTCATTACCTTCCTTCTTATTTTAAGCAAATTACATACTTTTTCAAAATAAATAAAGTCTGTGGTTGCATCAAGAAGACTTAGTTTTGTATTTTGTCCTCCCCGCGGTCTTATATCTATGTAAGGTATCTATCGACTTTCGTAGATGAATCTGAAGATTTCAGACGTGAGCCAATTTACCAAAGAAAGCTTTTAGTTCACAATCCATCGGATGTTCCGGGAAATTGAACAGAAAATTCCTAAATAAAACACTTGATAGATCCCTAAACAGCGAACCGCCAAGAATGTAAATTTATACGTGGAACGTCTCCGAAAGGCTTACGTAGGTGGCAATGCCGCAACCCTTTTATCTTTGAGAGATTCTTGGATTCTTGTCTTGCTCACACGTGACATGCCTACCCAAAAACACTTTCAGAACAAACTAAACAATCGTTGGCGTTGTACAGTACAATTACAATACAGTGTTTTTCTTTTGGTTTTCCTCTTTTGTCAAATGTAATTCACTATTTATCAAAACTATTTCATTTGATATAAGTTTAACCAGAGTGATATGATGAACAAAAAAATTGAGCCCTATAGAACACAAGAAATTGTTTATTTAAACAAAATAAAAATACTATTCTTTCATGAAATACATAGGTAACAACTTAACAAAGTCATGACCTCTTAGAGACATAACAACAATTTGAAAAAATTTTTTTGTTTTTTATCAAAGTAAAAAACTTACTTTTTCTGCTTTTTACCCCAAATATCACACATTGACTCATATTTTGTACAGTCTTTGTGCAACCAAAGTTGGCATCTAATACATTTTATCCAATCCACTTCCTTTTTAGTGCTATTTCATATAAATTTCATAAAATATAAAATTTATAAGAAATTTATAAAGTTTTATAAAATGTAGGCATTTTTGGCTGGAGCAATGCTGATATAGTTAAAACTTTTACTTAGGTCGAGAAATACGAGTACATACCAGGTGAATAAAAAGTATGGAACCAAGCGTTTTTTTCGTAAACTAAGCACTTTACGAAAAAAATAATTAGTGTAGCGTAAAGTAGAATTAAAATGTGACCATTTATCAAAAATAACATTTTTCGAAATTTCTTTTAGTTTTCGGGGTCTGGAAATTTTTTTTTTTAATGGCAACCCTTCCATGGTAATTTTTTTAATCAAAGATTATGATCTAAAAATGACCTCTAATTAAATAAAATTGTTTTTTAGCCAGTACTTTTTTTTTAATTAATTGTTAAAGTTGGTGCTTTGGGGTGGTTTCGAATGGACTAAAAATAGAAGAAAATGATTTGTTATTACATTTTTTTATCCATCTGGAACCATCCCAAAGCACCTGCACATAAAAACGGGCTCTCCAACGACCAAAGTCATGTAACGACTCTTTCGTTCAAGTTCGGAAAATCTTCGTGATGGGCTCGGAACGACACTTTAACAATTTACTAAAAAAAAGTACTGACTAAAAAACATTTCTGTTTAATTAGAGGTCACTTTTAGATTATAATCTTTAATTAAAAAATTACCATGGTGGGTTGCCATTTAAAAAAAAAAAAAATTCTAGAACTCGAAAACTAAAAGAAATTTCGAAAAATGTTATTCTTGATAAATGGTCACATTTTAATTGCACTGTACGCTACACTAATTATTTTTTTCGTAAAGTGCCTAGTTTACGAAAAAACGCTTGGTTCCATACTTTTTATTCACCTGGTATAAGAAAAGTCGTTCACCGTATCACCCATGCCCGAGTTCACCATTTCTCCCATTGGCCAGGGGTGAAAAGGTGAATAGTGCGGCAAGCAGTTCAAAATACTAGAGGCAACGATGCCTAGCTTATAAACAGTCTAAAAAGGCAGAACATATCAAAAAATACCTCGGGGACTAGGCTACCTGAAGCAACATCTACAAACGCCTGCACCGTATAAAAATTGAGCATCGGAAACAGTTTTGTAAAAATTACTTACTCTTTTCAAAACGGGACTGGTTTTCAATAGGTGTTCGCTGCACAAATGATCATAAACAACTGTTATACAGAATTACAGAAACATCTTTCTGCCAGAAAAAAAAATAGAGTAAGTCACCCTTTCCCCCGATTCACCATATCACCCTGGTTTACCCTATTAATGTCAAAGCGACGTAGGTAGGAAATAGTTTTGAGAAAGAAAAAAACATTTGATAAAAGAAGAAAACCAAAAGAAAAACACTGTACAAATACACAAAAATATAAATAGTATAGTAGTGTATTTTAAGCTGCGATCATTAAACGCGAGGTATAAATTACGCCGATTGTGCTTTTATTATTTCTTGTCGGGCTTGGACTTTATGGACTTGTGAGTTTGTAGGACACGGATGGAATAAAATGGTTCTTTTTCCACGAAACACAATTTTTAAATGATCATATTTCACACAAGAGCGTGATGTGACAGCTTTATTTATTAAGAAAAGATAAAAATGGGCAGAAGTTTCCAGGTCGTTACGCTGAGGTGAATTAAAAAGGAATTTTTCATGACACGAGTTAGTTGCAGAAATGTGATTAATACTAAACTAAGATGTTCTTTTATTAGGAAAAGTTCGTTAATGGAAACACGCGACGAGCAACAGTTTGGATCAGTTCGTGCTTAATTAAGCGGAAGTGGATGTTTGTTTATTTTATATTTTTATAGAATTTTCTAGAACTTAGGAGCGAATCAAAACACTTCTTTCTATAAGTACTGGAAGAATTTTGAAATTGTACAAAAAAATTGTTACTTTAACGTAATTTGCCAATGGAAATCTTATCTTCTATATTTTCGTTAAAGCACAAAAACGAGTGTTTTAATAGACCTTTAAAATTTCTCTTTTTAACGTTGGTTAAAGCCCTTGTTCTCTATTGTATTTATGAAAAAATAATTGACCGGTTTCAGTGTAGTAAACCTTACAGTCACAGAAATTGACTGGTATAGGTGAGTCATAACTGTACTAGGACGATTATGTTGTAGACTAATAGTAATATTTCCGATCCTTGCCTTTTGATTTTTTTGGTGTTACATCCGGTTATCGTTCGAATTCATTTTTCGAAAATTCAATTTATATAAACTACAAAATGTTACTTTAATACCTGAATGTATTATCGTTGAATAGTGTACTCATTCGACGATGTTATGCAAACGCGAAGAACTAATTTTTTTAAATCAAATTTTTGAATGTAATCATAAAAAAAAACATGTAATTACTTTAGACAAACCACGGATGGTAGGTATGAATCATAACAACCTTTTAGGTGTCTTAAAATCCACGCTCTACAACTACAAGCTCGGATTTAAAATTAAGATCTGCGGTAGTTTGTGATAACATGATGTATGTTTCTAATAGCTATATTATAATTAGTAATATTTTACAGTAGGTTTTTGTTTTTCATTTGGAACTTAACAATAATTTGAATAAAAATAAAAAAACTGTTTTATTAGTGTTTTTATAAATAAATTTTTTGTACACCTCTTATTACAATGAGATATTGTACCTACACACCTAAGTCGTTAATATTATAATCTTCATTTACAACTGATCCAATTTCGATTAAGATTAGTCTGAGAAAGCGGTAAGATTAGCAATCTATTTGCATCTGTAAGTATTATATTAATTTAATACATTTTCCGATTTATTGCTTTATAATTTGTAACTGCAAGTCATACGAGTAGTACACTGCTGTATATTTGGTTGCATATACTAAAAAATGGATGAAAAAAGTACCTTTATAAATTGTTAACACGAATAAACGCTTATTTAATTTTTAAAATAGGAACAAGAATTCCTATAAACATTTAAATTCGGAAGTTTCCTATTTGATTTGGTATAAAATCCTAAAATCCAATCAAACATCCCTTATGGCATTGTTCCAACATTTTCAATAATCCTCCTCATCTCCAATTATTTCCCATTACCGTCCATACATCGCATATAGCATCCCCATTAAGCTAAAGTGTCTCCGTTAGTTTGACTTTCTGAATAAAAAAGCGCTCACTTTGCCCTAATTGAAATAAAGCGGCAGTCAAACAAACTTCCTAAAATGCAATAACTGAAGCATAATGCAAATTAAATGAGTTCTTGCTCATGACTATTTCATCTCCCAATCCATTTACTAGGGACTATCGATTTCAGTTGTATATTTATAAGCGTTTGCTCTTATTTCATTCACGTTTAATTTACTTCGAAACAAGAAAAAAAATCGCGCTTATCCGATTTATACTATACATCATGTGCTTGTTGTTCCATAATTCATAATAAAGCGATGAACGTAAGTATACAGATCAACATAAACAAACCTTAAGTGAGGCGGATCCGGAGTCAGCTTATTGGACGACGTGAAATGTGTGCAAGTGACGAGAACACCAAATCGCGGCGCCGATGCACGTCGCGACGCCTTCGCGGACTGAAACGGGATTCCGGACAAGGGCATTATAAACAACGCGCAGGGCAACTGTGCGAACAAGGATTCTAAAACTGTCGGCGTTTTCCGGAAAAGTCGATGGGAAAACGACTTTACACTCCACTCAGATTAATTATTTAGACAAGGTTTTAACACCCTTCCTGGCGATTTTTTTTATTCATATACGATTCAAACGCAAACATGGATTTTCAGATTAAAGTTCCAATCTCTCAAAATTGTATCTAAGTCAACTTTTTTGAAACTTTCATTATCAAATGAAAAGTACTCGAATTCAAACCATTGTAATTATGAAACAAAGACTTAAAAAATGCAAAACTCGGAAACAAGTTAAGTATCATCATTATTACGAGTATTGTCCTTAATAACACACTTATCTTCTTAAGACTATAGAATTAAAATTAGAATAAAAAATATTAAATAATAACATAATTGATTTTCACAAATTGTTAAAGAAGCGTTAGACTTTTATTGCGTATTAATATTTCTTGGATTGGTCAATGAGTATAAATTAATAGCTAAATGCAAATTATTAATAATGTATTGAAACATCTTTTTCCAGCAAACTGTATATACTTAGCAGTTTACGTAACTTGTCTAGAAAGGGTTTTTACTGGACCAGTAAACAAATGCAAAAACCAGTCTTTAGAGAAGTCCTAGCTTACGAGTCAAATAATCACTGCTTACAAAACATATCATGCGCCCAAAAATTTTTGATTTTAAATTCTACTATTCACGATTTCATGGTGTTAAAACTTGTAGTAGATATTGTAAATTAACAAACGAACTTGTCTGGTAAAAATATTTTATCCGGAAGCAAAATCATTACAGAAAAAGCTTTACAGGACGGGCGCATAAAAACTCATTTTATTTTAACTGTATTTATTTATGAAAAAAATATAGAAATGTTTCATTAGAACTATAAGTAGAAAACAAGAGAAACAAGATAATTATGACCATTGACTATATTTTTTTGCCAAGAGAATCATTGTAGCGTAGATTTTTCTGCATCTACGTACCTGGTAAAGAGCAGTAACAACTGTTTAGTTTTGTTGTGATTTTTCACGTAATATTCCGCACCTGAAACATAAAACACCGTGCCAAAGCATTTACTTAAATAAAATTCTTAAATCACCTTGAGGAACAACAAATGTGTCATGTTTTTTATATAAGTCGCACTTGTTTTGTATTCCAGCTTCTGCTTGCCCTTCTATAACAGTGAAAGACTAAAAATAACTAAAGTAAATAAAAAAATCAAGGAAATTGTAAATTAAATTACCATAGTGTGATTTTTAGTTCTATATAACGGTTTTGTCACCCCTCCGCTTAATTTTAACCATCCAGTATTTATACCCTCCATAACAGCAAAAGTTACACCAGGCAAACTGTCCATCTGTTGGTAAACTGGTTTTTTAAAACTGTACCCTGTAAAAGTAGTTAGTAGAACAATTTTTAACCATCAATTCGACTCACTAATTAGCGTATTAGTTGCAGGGCAGTTTACATAAGGATCCTTCGGGTTGAGTTGATTCTCAACTGTCCTTTTTAAAGAATCCCTAAGTTTTTTCTCAATAGTTCTAGTACTAGACCGTTTAGATACTCTTCCAGATATGACAGAATTTTTGCTGACCTTCCCTTGCAATGATGTTGAATAAGAGAGAGTGTCGTGTAAATCTTCAAAACAAAAGGTCCCTGAAACACCGTTTTCTAGCCTTTGAAGTGTTTCAGTATTTTGTACAGTATTTCTTGTATTTTCATCAAATGAAACTACATTTTCTTCAGTTCTTTCACTTGTGGTTACATCTCTTTCGTCTCTTGATTTAGTTTTAGTTTCTTGACATCTTGGCTTCTTATGTTCTTTACTTGTTTGTTTTTTCGCCGGTTTCTTAGTTCTCCCTCTTGTCACTTTAGAGTTTTTAGTGTTATTTTCGACTTCATATCCGATCTCCTTAATTGGTGACAATTGATTTTTTTCAGTACGTTGTTTTTGCAAGGCAGAACATCGAATTGAATCTCTTACTGGAACTTGTGATAGACTCTTTACCAACGTTGCAACTTTATCTATAAAAAAAACTATTAAAACAAAAAAACATAATATAATTGTTTTTTTCACAATATTTATCATGTTCGGTACATGAGATGTAACCAGGTATAGCGAACTTAGTTTGTTTACGTTGCCTTCCCGATCTTCGTGCTACGAAAAATATAGGGTTGGAAAAAAAATGACGAATACTAGTAATTTTATACTCACTTCCTGTTGACTCGTCTGCTATCGTTTCAATTCCTTCAGTTGTTGAACCGCCTTGAACATTTGTTTGACGTTTTGACAAAGACACTTCTTTTCTCTTTTTATTTTGTATTTTTCTCACTGGACTTTTTTCACTTGTTTTCTTAATGCTCTCTAAAAACAAGTACAGTGAATTTCACAATCCGTACTTGTATAATAGTCAACTTACTAGTTACTGATGTTTTCTTACTGGTACCAGGTGGGTGTTCCATATCGTTCTTTTCTGGTGCATCGGAAATAATCTCTTGTTCATTTAAAGTAAAAATTGTCTCAACATCACGAGACGTATCTTCACTACTAGGCATCATTTCTGTAATTGAAAAAAGAAAAGTAATTTTTGGAACAAGCTACAATAATTATATGTGCGAAAATGTAACGAAAAAAAAGCAACTGACCTAATCCTGATACCAAAAGATCAACATTGTCTAAATTTTTCACTTGTTTACAAGTTTTAACTTGGTTCCTATTGTCTTTGCGCGTAGGGTTTTTATGTACGTCCACTTTAACTAATATCATTTCCCTTTCATCCGTATCACTGTCATTTAATATTGCATTTTGTCTGTTTTTCTTGTCTGAAACACTCATTATTAACTTTTTTTGTTTTTTCAACAAACTTTCAGCTCTGTTCTGTTTCTTCTTTCTTTTTTGTGAACTTTGAACTAATTTATTTCCTTTTCCCAAATGTTCCTTTTCTTCTATCAAACTTTCGCCAAATAAATCTTTTCTCCAGTTATCTGTACAATCTGTATTAAATGACACCATTTCTGTATCGTCTCGTGTCATATTTTGCTTGCCTTTCTTGTTTGACATTTTGGAGTTGTTTATATTATTCCTTATCCGTTTTGGTGACGGTCTGTCAGCTGGATCTAGTTTTTTTTGTTGTTTCCTTGAACTTGCAACGTTTTTATTTTTCTCTCCGACATTATCTTTTTCTTGCATCGAGCTTTCCCAATCCATATTTTGTCCAGAATGACCTTCTTCAATATAATTTTTAACAATCGACACCATTTCTTCTTCGTCACGTATCGTCTTTTCCTTCTCTTTCATTTTGCTAACCTTTGCATTCTGTTGTATTTGTTTTTTCAATGGACTCTCAGCTTTGTTCTGTTTTTTCTTATCTTTAACTTCTGCAACATTTGTATTTCTTAAATGTCCTCGTTCTCCTTCTTCTGTTAAACTTTCAAGTCTTCTTTTTTGTTTCCCCTTCGTCGTAATTTTCATTGGTTCTTTGTCCTTTTCCGGTCTTTCAGAAGGGTAGAAAACCTCGTCAGAAAGAGTACTATCCAGATTTCTTCCATCGAGAATACTTTCGTTTCTTTTGTCGACTGAACTTCTATTATTCAAAACAGTTCCAGAAGCTTTAGTCAGCTTCTTTTTATTAATGAAAACTTTCGTTTTCGGATGCCTTTTCGGCAAGAACGTTTCATCAAGAGATTCCTCATCAGAATCTACGGGTGTTACCAAAGAATTCGCTTCTAAAGGAACATTTCCGAGTAGTCCACTCGTTGCTCGCCACGGTAATCCAATATTAATTTCCGGTAAATGTTTCGCTATAGGACCATCATCAGGTCTGTTAAAGAAATTTTTTTCTAATTTGTCGAGCACGGTCGAAAATCCCTCACTCGAACCCATTACCTCAAACTCACGTTCTTCAGTCGGACTCAATGAAATATCAACCCTAGAATTACTATTTCTTGCGAGTTTTCTCACTCCCTGTAAAGTTGAATTAGTGTTGGAAGTTTGCACCATTTTATCAATGGTATAGAAACGGTTCCCATTTTTTTGACGTAAGGACGAAACAAGGTTCTCCAAGCGTTGAGCTTTGTCTTGAAGCTCGTCGCAATGGGACGCCTCAACATCCTCGCTACTCCGATGTAACGTCACCGCAAGGTTCTCCACGCTCTGGCCTTTGACCAAAGACTTTGCGTGCGAAGACGACTCTGCATGCGCACTGCTAGTTGAAGAAACTGTAATCGGAGTATCGTTAGTTACGGTGAAAAGTTTGGTGCGAGAATGCATCGGTTTGGTCGGTTTGACGGCAGAAATGCTGCGAATGGGTGAGACTAAATCCGAGGTGCTCGGAAGAAAGTTTTTCTGGTGGATACATGGCATGGGAGTACTGCTCACGACCGAACGTTTTGGCCGAGAGCGGGCGAGGTCTCGGTCGACCATCGATGGACGGAGTTTATGTTGTTTTTTGGTCTCATTTTTTGGAAAAAGTTTTAAAGCGGAGGAAGATTTGTTTAATTCCTTGATTATGTTGTTCTGAAACAGAAGAAACAGAATTAGTTCCTCAATTTCAAAATAAAATACACTAATTTTATGAACAAGAGCACTAATAAAAAATAATTTGATTACTTTCCAGTCTCATAAATAAATTATTCAAATTGTAATATATTAACTTGTGTCATCAAAAATCATTAGAAAAATTGATGTAGACCTGTTCGAAATGTCTCACGACCTAATTTCCCCAATTTTGATCCTTGTAAAATTCGGAAAACCATTCGGAATGTCTCCTTACACGTGCAAAAGTTTGCGAAACTTAGAAACTCTTAAACTGACTATCATGAACATCATTATACCTCTAGGTATGTTTTTTTGCTTCCTTTTAGCACTCATACTAACGATTATTTTAGTTGTTTCGACCACTATGATCATTTGTTACAAGCATTTGCTAGTCGTTGATGAAAAATTACTAAAAACTCCAGAGCGTACACTGCAAACGATTTTAACCGGATTCAAAATCACCGGAACTGTCCTAATACTAATTTTAATGATACAAAAACAAACGAATGTAGTTCTATCTTTGCGACGGTTAATATCATTCGATCAAAAAGTGGTACAAATGGGAGTATCATCGTCACACTTTCTCCATAGGGTTTTTGTTAGTTCTAGTTGTTTTTTTATTATTATCACTCAAATCTGCTATGTGTTACTTTTGTATTATTTTCTGAAACGAAATATTACACAAATCGTGTGTTACTTTTTCTCTCTAGGTTACCATTTTATAGTAATCGCGATTTGTATTATTTATTTAGATTACTTTAGCTTGATTTTGGGACAAAAATTAAATTTTGTTGTAAATTTGACAAAAAAATTGTCACAAACCGACCGAAAAAAAGCACTAAGTATTCTCGTTTTAATTTCGGGGTTGTATACAGATTTATATAAAGCTACTAAACATTTCAACCGAATGATTTCGATTCCGATTCTTGTGGTAACTCTCGGTGACATTCTCGGAGGAATCGCCATTTTAAATCTAATGTATCACAATGAGGAAGACGTGATGGATTGTGTAAGCTTGGCTATTTATGCATTACAAGTTTTTACCATTTTTTTACCACCTATGTACGTTAAAAAAAAAGTGAGTATATACCTGTAGAGAAAATGTGAAAAATAATTTTGTAGTTGTAGTCTGAGGAAATTACTAAGATTTTGTTGGGAAACAAAATGTTTGATCTGGATGCAAAGTTGGAAAAAGCGGTACTCATTTTTATTTAATTTTAGTAAGTTTTCTAACTATTTGCTAACTAAATTTTCTACAGAGAGCCGTCCTCCTCTACCAAATCTTACACCAACCTATCGAAATGACAGTTTGTGGTTTATTTCCCATGTCGATGTCGGCCTTATCAGAGGTAACTACAATAAAAACTATTATTTCCTCATAAAAGCATTTATTTACAAAATTAATGCAAATTTTGTTTCTCTTGTACCATATGAAGCAACGCATTTATAAGCGAATAATTTTGTTTTTGCGACTCAAGGGCTCGTTTCCTCTCCTCAATCTCCATTTTTAACTTCTGTTCCTGATAATTCTTCTCCATTTGAAATTTCTTCTCCTCCAGCTTCATTTGTGCCTCCTGTAATGCAATCTTCCTTTCTTCCAACGCTAACTTTTTCTCCTCCAGTTGCAACTCCCTCAATCTTATGCTCCTCTCGCTTTGCTGTTTTTCACGCAAAAATTGCAAACTGGAATTTTTCAACTGCTGCCCATACGGCCTTTTCAACGCACGCCTCTGTTCTAATGTTGAAACATTTTGTTGGGTTCCTTCGCCGTCACTAGAATTCGTCGATTCGTTCTCTTTTATATCAAGTTCTGTCAAAACCGTTTCTTGAACTTCACACTGTTTGAATTTCTGTGAATTTTTCATTTTAAACCCTCGCGACATTTCCCCAATTTGCAATAAAAGTTGTTCCTTTTCATCGGACTGTTCTTCCGTCGCAGACCTGCAAAACTTTTACAAGAAAGAAATCCCCTAAAATATTATTTCTACTCACTTTCGTAAATTCGCCCTGTCGTCTTTTGCTAACAAAGCCAATAAATATTCGACATGATCTTTAACTGCGCGCACCGTAAACGCCTTCCCGGTAACGTTGACGACTATTTCTCGGATTTCCTTCCATCGTTCGTGTTTCTCGTACGGATTTTGATGTAAAACTTCACGTAAAAGTACCAAATCGTCGTATATTGTAAATCTTAACCTCTCCGGTTTCGACATTTTTACGCGATAGCAGCACAGGGTCATCGCTACGCACACGCTAAAAATACCGTAACCGTCGAGGTCATACGATTACGGTATTTCTACGAGGGTTATCTTTTTTAAGAACGTTCACAATTTTCAACAGTGTTGATAATATAAAAAAATCTTTTGTGTTTAAAAGTAAAGACATAAAGACAACTTTAGACTACTTATACACAAAACATCATCAAATTAATTGTAATATCTTTTAATTTGTTGCTATTACAACTTTCCAAGAAATTGGAGTGTTTGTGGATCACAGCATAAACTCCGAGTATTCGTACATCCTACGAATTGCGAATGATAGGTGCGAATTCTGTTTTCCACAAACGCTTCTGTCTATTTCTTGCAAAGATGCAATACAAAGTTCGCTAAACATTTATTCCGTCCAAACGCTCGTTGCGGTGCTCGCACCAAATACCGACTTCCGAAATGATTATTATCTAAAGTTGTGCAATTATTAAAAACACCATTTAGGTTTTACAACAACTGAAAGCCCTTATTGTTTTTGTCACAAGTTTGTCACTGATTTTTTCTTTCTAAGATGTTGATTCACATTTTCCACTAATTCAACACTTACACGTATGTGTTAGTTTTTTATTGTGCTAGGAATACAAAAAAAACGTTTTTTATTAAAAAAAAAATAGTCCTCATGCAAATGTGTGGTATTCAAAATTTTTCTTCGAAAAAAAAGGGGGCACTGTTACAGCACGAACAAACGAATAAAACTGCTCCAATTAGTTTCTAATCAAGTTTAAAAAAATAAAATTAGGGAAAGCCATGCGTCCATGTTGAGAAAATAATTTGCCACTTATTTTACAACTTTAAAGGATGCCTCTAGTCTTACAACAAAGAATAAAACTAATAACTACCCTCATCAAAATTTTTATAAAGAGAATATTTTTATGAATGTTACGATCCCAAAATCCTAAATCAGGTAAAACATGCAGTTATGCAAAAAGAATTGTAAAACATGCACTTATGGCTAAAAACATTAAAATGTACAAGGTGATTCACGAAGAATAATGAGCCTGACCAAATTCTCAATGCAACCACCATTACTCTTCGCAAGTTATTTTGCGACAACTGTAATGTTGGTTGCATCGAAAATTTGATCAGGCTCATTATTCCTCGTAAATCACCCTGTATATTTGCCGTGGAGGGAGAAACAACTGGAGAGAGCTTGCCCTATACCGGCTATGTTAGGTTTTTAGTCGAGCTGCAAACACCTTTTACGACCTTTTTTGAATCTCCCGCATAAATGTGTAATCAGTGTGCAAGTCAAAAGTTGTTTTCCGAATCAGCTGATACCATGGGCGTCTCATTGTGTCCGCCTTTTCCACGTTGTCTTTTGATTTTTGTATTTATTAACTTTGTTTTACACAGTTTTTTAAATAATCTGTCTAGATTTAAGTATTGGTGTTAATTGTTAATGTTAATCGGTGGTGTATTTAGTTAACTGAATGTAAAAAAACATTGACTACATCACTGCATCCAAATTAGTGGGGGAAAAGCACTTTGAAAAGGAACATAAAAGGTGTTTGCTCATGGAACACGTTTTCAGTGTTTATGCTCCCTCCACGGTATTTGCACATACACATACATATGCATACAAATGTATAATTACTTGAAAAGCCTGTTTTTTACCATTTATTTGCCGATCCCTAATAGTCTAACAACCCCTCAAACTACTATTTTTTATAAAAAGAAAAGAACTATTTAGTAGGTACAGTTGGTTGCAATAAAAACGGAAAATAGGATTTTCTTTAGATTGAAACAGGGTTTGCCCTTGTCAATTTGTCATCTGTCGCATTCAAATATTTTTTTCTGCAATGCCTCACTTAAATGCCGAGAGCATCAAATGCAAATCAAGATAATCAATTAGTTGAGTACTTACGAGAAAACCCAATGAGTAGTGAGTACTACAGGTCAACAATCACTTCTAACTTAACCTTTTAGAATTAAGCCATATTCAAACTATGGATAAATATAAAAATCTGACATTTTTATGCTTTGACATTTTCCGATTTTTTTGCAACCAAGTGTACATACTTACTAGATATTAAGAAAATTAAAAAATAAAGGCATTATCGTTTTCTTTACTCAATGATTATTTTTTTTTAGATGAAACAACTCAACAGTATTTTTTTTTTTCAGCAAGTTGGACTATGTATATCGATCATATTCTTTTTAAATCAAATTATGGAATTTTAATTAAAACAAGACGTTTTGCTTTTCACTATGTATTTGCATTTAATGTTTCCAAAAACTGAACATCACTTTACTTAAATAAATCACTCATGGTAATCAATGATTTATTAATTCCAATTCATTTTATTTTCCCACTAAATGACAAATCTTTCATTCAATTACCCTTATCAAAATAATATCGAATCATTCGTTAGTATTCAATTGTTTCAAATATTTGACATGTATCACTACTACTACGAATGTTTAAAATCCTCCCGCTACCTTCGAATTTTCTGCACCCTTCCTCTAACCTACGATAAAAACTGCAAACCCAGACCTAGATTTCGTCCATTTCCTTTTTTATGGTTTTACGCTTTTGCGTTGATTTTTCAGTTTACAACTATGTCATTTGCTGCAACTCACATAATTTTAGAGCTGCGTACCGAAAAAATTACAAAAGTCGCTGTAAAACTAGTAAAAATTGCAGTCACTCTTAATATTCTGGTTGTTGTTTACACAAACAGATACAGATTCATTGATTGTATGAATTTAGTCTTATACTACGAAGAGCAAGCGAAAAAAAACAATATTGTGATAAGATATCGGTAGTAGTAATAATACATTTTTTAAAATAGTATGTTTGATATCTTTTTCAGCGCTGTAAGAATCCTTCTCCTCATGAAAAAAATCATGGTATTGAGCACTTCAATCGTAGGAAATTTCAGCTGTTTTATGACAAGAAATACGTACATTTCTTGCGTTGTCTCTTTCATTACTTACAACATGACATACCTTATTTCATCGATTGTTTTGACTCAGTTTTGCGGTTTGATTTTAGTTGCACGCCAACACTTAATTTTCGTAAACAAAGGATTATTTAACTTATCAAAAGACCCGAAGCAAGCAATAGAAAAAATGAACGAATTAATGACTTATCATTTCGAAGTTTGCGACTTGGCTATTAAGATCAATCAAGCATTTTCTTCACATTTGCTTCTGATAATTGTCCGTACCTTTGTCGAATTTTTCAATTCTTTGCATTCTGTTGTTAAAGAAAAGTCGCATTTATTGGTCATGTATGACTTTTTCTGGAGCATTTGTGCGATTTTCGAATTCATTTTTATGCTATATGCCTGCAAACGAGCTACTGAGACAGTAATAAAACTGAATTTGCTTGTTTTATAGGAATTTCTAATGAAAGTTTGGTTGTAGTGCTCAAGGACTGGTCGCATTTTGAATCTTATGGAAACCAACAACAACAGAAAGTTAAATTTGCTTGTAATAAAATCGTGAAAGAAACAAACTCACTAAACTAATGTTTTTCCTTACAGCGCAACATTTTTTTGCTACAGATTAAACATAAACACGTAACGTTTTCAGCTAACAGCTTGTTTTCCATTGATAACAAAATGTTCTTACATGTAATATGTTATAAAAATATTGGGGTTTGGCCGTAAAAGTTTATGTTTTTAGTTGATTAGCACTAGTGTGGCCTATCTTCTAATAATAATACAATTTGAAAAAGAGTAAACTTACACAAACATCATGAAAAACGCTTGGAGTGAGCCCAGTGACACTGACATCTTCGTAGTCGTTGTTTGTTCTGAAAATTTACAAAATTAACATTTCATTGGAAAAGATGAAAATTTCAACGTTTATTTAGTAGGATCATTTAATGCGTCCGTTAGTTTTGGTCGTTATTTTTGAGGTTATGAGGTAACAGAAACTATATAATTACCTGTTTGCTTCTTCCATGATTGAATTTCTTACAACATAGTTATAAAACCACTAAAACTACACACTTATAAAACTAGAAGAAAATGTTTTTTAAATCTATGAAATAGTCAAACTCAAATTTTCGACCACAATTTTTAACGCTCTACAAGACGCGCATGTCTGAAAATTTGAATTATGCCCTTACCAACGTAAGAAAATATTTTTACTAGTAGTTTAGACACAAAAAAGCAATTGTATTTGTATAATAATGTTCTTAAAAATAAGTAATTTTGTTTATCCCTGCATTGCGCACAATTTAAATTTTTGCTTAAATTACAAAAAAAATTCAAATGGATGTTAGGCAACCAACGATACACTAAATAAAATTTTTATGGAATTGTGATTTTTTTTCTTTATTTTTCATTAGGCGGTTTGTTATATTTCTTAAATTATTTATTTTTCATTTATAAAAAAAACAAACATCCAATAGAAATATTTTTATTTCCTCAGTATAACAATAAAAATAATACAGTAACGTTAACACAATCAGTTGAAAACTGACAACTTATCTCAAAAAGAACACGGAATGCAATCAGCCCTCTTCGTCAACGATCAAATCCTCCAGAATCCTACTGACCTGCTCAACGAGTTGTTCATTTTCTAAAACAACTTCTCTCAAACCAGAACACTCCCTCCTGTATTCACTCAGACATATCTTCAACTTCTGATTATTGGAATTCTTTATTTTCTTGCTTGAAATATCAGTTGCGTCCTGCTCCAACAATTTTTTCACCTGTTCTAAATACTCCTCATTTTTAATAAACATCTCCAACTCAAACTTTTTCAAATTGGAGTCATAATTCAAAACGTCCCTTTTCAAAATCATCATTTGCAAATAAACCGTCTGGGCGATTTTATACCAATCGCCCAAATTCTCTGCCAATTGCACATACTGCGGAAACACTTCTTTCTGCAACAAAACCTTGATCCGATTAATTGTATGTGTGATTTTAATGCGCTCCAAAATATGGAACTGCTCGTCGTTGTAGGAAAGCGTCCGAGTGGCCCGATCTCGAACGAGGTGCTGCCACGAGTCCCTCAAGCGCTCTACTTCAGTCCGGGCCCTTTCGACCGCTCGCGACTTTACTGGACTCTTCAATGGCCGACTCGATACGTCCCATTCGGACTGCAGCGTATTCTCGATCACGTGACTCTGGTTCAGTTGCAGAATTTTTTTCGCGGTTTCCGAGACAAAACTTTCGCTCAGTTGTTTCAAATCGTCGACGTAAACGATTTGGTGGACATTACTGAATTTAAAAGCCGCAATTTTTTGCGATGATTCTAGAAAATGAGCAGTCTTTTTATGAATCGTGGTCTTTTCTAACAGATGCAACGATTCCTGGTTGATTTCTCTGAGTTCCTTGTTTATGTATTGCACAAAGTTTTCAACACAGTTGTTGAAATGAGAGCAGGCGAGTGAATATTTTTCAATTCGTCGTTTGCACAGATAGCCTATACTACAGGCGTTTTTTGCCTGCGCTGCGTCGCTTTCTACAGACGTCACATTACTAAAATCTGTAAATTTTGGTAAGTTCTGCTCGGGAATTACCGTCACGTTGTTATTTTCTTTATTAAATAGAAATAAAGGTTCGCCTTCTTTTGTTTCGGGGTAACCTCCTGCTCTACTATTCTCTTCCACTATATCAGTGAATAAATTTGTTTTCAGGAGCAATATTTGATTTTCAGGCGATACTTCAGTTTGTTCGTTTATGTAATTCTGTAAATGATTATAACTTTCGTCGGGATGGATATAAACCTTGATAAGTTGTGCTTTATTCACATGAAAAATATTAACGATTTTTCTTGATAACATGTCAGTAACTTCCGTAAAAAATCGTTCAAACGTCCAAATTTTTTTCGTGTCTGCTTCCAGTAAACCAGCCAATAACGGTGTAATTATTTTCTTCAGACCCGGACTTAGTTGGCAACTTTCCGGCAACGTTTTGCGCCACTCAATTTGGCCTTCTTCAGTGACCTGAATACCGGAAATAACCCCACTTGCTTTTTTCGTTGTTATTAAATGCATGGTTTCTTTGTTTTTGCGGCCACCATAAGGACGGAATGGTAGATTTCCTGTTGCGACATGATACAAAGTGACTCCGATTGACCACAAGTCAATTGTAGCGCCAAAAGTTTTATTGACATGCTTGCGTAATACTGCGCGTTCATAGAGATCTGGGTGTAAGTATTCTTCCGTGCCATATAATGATTGGAAATGTTGGCCCTCGGGAAGTTCTCGAGCTGCCCCAAAGTCGGTCAATTTGTACACAGTCTGGCCGTCATCACAGATAAACTTCATTATGTTACCTGGGGAAACAAAACACTAATGTCAAAATATCATAAGTAAGACGTTTTCATGCCTAACTTTGCACCTCACAAATCTTTAATTCAATTTAATTAATTATTTTTTTTTAAATTAAAAGTTACCAAAGGACAAAGCTGGAAAATATGTGTATTAATAATTGCGGTGGAAAGTTATTAAAATAATTGTTTTTACCCCTAAATAATAAAAGATAACACCCTTTTATTAAGGAACAAGGAAAAAAGTGCATCTGTGGAGTACATTAGAGAAGTGCAGGCTCATTATGCAGTCTCGACATCTTTATATCTTATCAGATATCAGTAATGAAATTTATATAACGATTTGAAAACTAGTACTACCTAATGACATTCACTCATTCATGCTTGGAACATAACTTAAATCGGGTTGGGAAAAACCAATTTGAAAGAATTTTGTGACTTTGATAAGAAATGTAATAACTAAAAATAGATATTAGGTCATTGAAAAAACGGAAACTGCGCCATTACCTGGCTTTAAATCCCGATGGACAAGGTTATTATCCCGCAGATGTTTCATCCCGGCGGACAAATCCTGGAGTACCTTCAAGAACTCATTTTCCGCTAGTCCGTACGTATTTTCCGGATCGTCCAAAATGTTAAAAAGACTTCCTCCCGTGCACAACTCCATCACAATAACTTTTCCACGATTTTCCTGTTCTTCCTCAATGGCCAAAAGTTTGACGATATTTTCATGTTTCACTTTTTGTAACACTTCAAATTCACGCATTTGAACATCGTGGGGACGCAAGTGGCTCATTTGATTGAAGGTTTTCACCGCCACAGGCTCACCGTTGATTTTATTTACGCCTTGGTAGACAGCCCCGGTAGCCCCCTTTCCCAAGACACTCGTTGTCGACCAGACGTAATTCTGAGATCCGCGTAAAAAAGACATTTTGGGGGCCGATATTTAAGTCACATGCTTTTTCACATCTGTAAATTACCGAAATTTCACAAAAAATAATGTGTATTGTTTCGTCAGCTGTACTTTGTCAAACGACAGTGAAGCCAATAATAAAAGCATAAAATCACCAAAAGATACTAAATTATTCGCAAGACAGTGGCGTAACATCTTCTTGTTTTTTTTCGACAGTTAATGAATAAAACGTTCTCATTGAACAGAATAAACCTTTATTTATTATGCAAAACATCACATTTTAATACTTAAATAAACCAATCAAAGTGTTATAAAATAAAAAATCAAAAAATCACAAATCAGTCGATAAATTGGAGTTCAAAGTTATAATCAATGCATTCATTTGTTCGACCAATTTTAAATTTTCCTCAACGAGTGATTTAATATCTGAATCATTACTTTTGTATTTTCCTACAATATCAAACAATTTTTCTTTATTGAGTCCCAAAGTGCTGATAGTTTTCAAATTTTCGTCGCTGCGAGATTGAATTTCGTCTTCGAATCGTGTCAAATCGCTTCTATATCGATTCAGTTGTTTTTTTAAAGTGCTCAAAGTACGCACGTGTGCGAAAAATTCATTTTTATACCAATTTTTTATATCATTGACAAAACAATCAAAATTGGGGTCCATTTTATCGGTAAATGTTTCTAATATTGTTCTCACACAATAAAGAATTTTAATTTTTTCATAATCATATAATTTTTTATTAATTCTTGCATTATATAAATTTTTTCTTAACTGTTTCATATCGGTCAATTCTTTTGACACTGATTTTAGATAAGAATCATGAGATGAATTTGGAGTTACATCCGCTTTAATATTTCTTAAATCGTTAAACAATTTTTCAGATTCCACAAGAAAATTTTCGCTAATTTCTTCAAAGTTATCGAAGAATGAAGTGTCATTAAAGTGATTTAAAATTTGTAATTGTTTTAAAATTTGAGCCCGATTTTTTGTTTGCGCAGATTTCTCTAATAATGTATCATACATTTTTCTTTGATCTCTTGTTTCTTCTTTACAGTAACTATTAAAATCTTTAATAAAACTACTAAAATACTTGTAAACAATAGACTGATACTCCATTAAATTTTTACAAAGACATAAATCACGACACGTGACGAAGACAAGTCTGTGATCATCACATTCACTACTTAACGTAAATTTGTTGGGAAAATTCGTAAGATTTTCAAAAACTAACTGAATATCGATTGTAGACTCGACCTGTGGATTACTTCTATCAAACAAAAAAATACAATCCCATTCGTCAACATTAGAAAAATCCTCAAAAGTATTTACAACTAGATTAGCCTTGTACAGAAAAACCTGATTCTCTTCACTAACTTCACTCTGCTCAGAAACATAAAATTTGAAAACGCTGAACGGTTCATCGCACTTTATATAAATTTTGATCATCCGCATCTTATTGACATAAAAAACGTTAATTACTTTTCTTGAAACTAATTCAATGACTTGCTCATAATATTCAGTAAACGACCACTGCCTCTTTTTTTCCTGTATAAAAACCCCCGCAATAATGGGTGTTATCAACTGTTTTAGCCCACAACTTAAGCGACAATTTCGCGGCAATTTTTTCTGAAAAACAACCTCGTCGGAATTTTTTTGCTGAATGGCCGATACAATTCCTTCATTTTCCTTCATTTCGTGGTAAATTCGAAGCATCACGTGACGATCCTGTACCACAAAAGGTAAATTCCCGGTTGCGGTTTGGTAGAGGGTGACACCAATCGACCAAAGATCAGTATTCGCTCCAAATTCACGCGTGCAGTTACCTCCTTGAAAAAAACACACCCTGTATAGTTGGGGATGGAGGTAAGGCTCGGTACCGTGGAGGGAGGTGAAGTTTTGGCCCTCGGGGAGTTCCCGAGCTGTGCCAAAATCGGCGAGTTTGTAAATTGTTCGGCCGTCGTCAAGCACATGACGCATGATATTATCTGAAATTTTTTTTTCGTTTTGTTCAGGGTCATATTTTATTTTACCTGGTTTGACGTCACGGTGTATTACATCGTGCCTCTTCAAAAATTCCAATCCCGCTGATAAGTGTTTGAAAACTAGCAGAAACTCTTCATCGGGCAATCCGCAGACGTTTTCCGGTTCATTTAAGTAACTCATCAGACTTCCGCCGTTACATAATTCCAAAATCATGACCATTCTATTGGTGGAAAGTTCAAATTCGGTAGCAAAAAACCGAATGATATGTTTGTGTTGTAATGATTGTAACAATTTGGTTTCTTGTGATACTTGAAGGTTAACATGTTTGAAAATTTTTATGGCGACTTTATCACCGGATCGTTTATGTATGCCGCGAAAGACTTTACCAAAAGTGCCTTCACCAAGACAATCGTCGTCGCTCCAAATGTAATTCTGGGACTCACTCAAGACTACGGACATTTCCTGGAAAAGTAGAAAAGAGGGCCATAGAATATGCACAATGTCGGCACTAAAATGATATTGTTAAGGAAAACAAAAACTAAAATCTTATCTGGCGCTATACGTAGCTGATAAGCTTTTGATCAAATAAAACCATAAATCAGCTGATTTTCTTTCGACTTATCTATCTTATATAGGTATCACTAAGAATTGAAAAAGCCATTTAGTAAGCTGAAACGATAATAAATTTCATTAAACAATGAAATTTGCGCTAAAAATATTATTTAATGCACATTTTTTACACAAAAAGAAAAAACTTGTGTTTTACGATTCCTCAGATATGCAAATGAAATTCGGTAATTTACCCAAATTTTTGGGTGAAAATAGAAAGCGACAAAAACACCTAAAGTAACAATCTGTGAACCAACTTACAGATACTATGATGCAAATGTTCCAATGAAAAATCAATGTAACACAAAATATCGTATACAAAAAATTATAATTTTAAAGCAAAACAGTGACCATAAATCTAAATACAAATCGAAAACAAACAAAAGAATTGGGTTATATTACACTTCAGTTATTTGACTCGAAAGATCGAAAGTTTTTCTGACCGAAAATTAATTTCTGGTTTCTGTTTACCGTAAAATTTTTTTTTATTAAAAACAATATATTTAATTGTACAAATTCTGTTTTATGTTGTATGAGAATTTAAACATAAACAAAAATATTTTTACAGAGTTATTGTTTTACTGGTTGCATAAAGCAGCCAAAAAAATATTAAAATATTGTTCTAAGAGAAACTCAACATTATTTGCCTAAATTGAAATTGTTGATTTACTTAATCGTTACATCAACTGTAAAACAAGTTTTATAAATTTGCATAAAAAAATCAATCAGGTTGAGGTAAAGATAATAGGGTAATAATAGGATTGAAAGAAACACATATTTACCTACAATACAATAAAAGAAGCGTAAAAAAATTATGGTTTGAAAAAACTAAATTTGAATTGACGCCGGGGTTAGGAATTAAAACTCATTCTTGGATCAGGTTTGAGCTAAATTTAACTAAAAATCAATATTTCCAGCATCAATAACTCATAATTAACACAATATCACTTCTCAAAAAGCTACTGACTTAAAAATGTGTTTTATACATAAAACGTCGACTAATAGCGTAAACACCAGCGCAACTTTGAATAAAAAATATACATTGTTATCAGAACGCCTTGTATTTTTAGCCTTAATTAAAGTGTAAATAGCTTTTCCAAGCAGTAGCAATTTTCAGTTACGTAATTTCCATATGAAAATCTTTCTGAGCATGCGATGATAAGCCCTTTTCGTCATGCGCGAGTTCTAAAAAGAAAAGGATTTAGTAGTGAACGTAGTGTGAGAGTCGTGATGTCTTTTTGGCGTCTCGACGTCTCAAGTCGATCAAATCAAACATGTTTCCGTCATGTATGGGATCAACTTTGTTGTAATTAAACGTTTCGTTCTAATAGACATCATAATAGCAGTAATTTAATTAAAAGAAACCGCCAGTCATAAAGCTACAACCTTCACATTTTTAATTGCCTACTTTAATGTTAGCTTTAACGAAGCAAGGTTCACAAAATATGTTGCTGAACAAGTTGTACCAGTGAATTTTTTGAGTAGTTTTTCGAATAATAATTTGTAGAAAATGTCGTTCATAAAGTGTTGCTTTGACGGCCTTGAAATAGCAGAAGTCTTGGACACTTTTGCCCAAAAATGCACGGATCCGGGCTGTAAGTACCTGAAGTGATTATCACAATTTTAAAGAAATACAAATTTAGCGGTAATTATGCAACTAATCGACCCTTACCATTCATTCAAATCACAACTCCTAGATGTCGCTAGTTTGACATTTGTTGACACTTGTCACTATTATCACATTTCACTCAATTTTTACTTTTTCCTGTTGATAAACCCGTGTATAATGTGTCTCGGTAAGAATCTTCCTCGTTTCTTATCATTTCCTTATCAGTCGCAATGAGTTTCATCATCGACTGTTTGGTTCCAGGCTGCTGCGGCTGTTGCAGTGCTTTCCGACCGAGGTACAAGAGATTCGTCGATAATATTTTCCCCGTCTACCCCCAAGATGGCTTGGTTAAAAACAACATGGAAAAACTCACGTTCTATGCCCTCAGCTCGCCAGAGAAACTTGACAGAATTGGGGAGTATATGTACCAGAGAGCGGCGAGGGATATTTATAGAAGGAGATATGGGTTTGTTATTATCGCGATGGAAGCTATGGATCAGCTGCTGTTGGCTTGCCATGCACCTGCCTTGAATTTATTCGTTGAAAGCTTTCTGAAGATGGTGCAGAAGTTGCTTGAATCTACTGAGCCCGAGTTACAAATTTTGGCGACTCAGTCGGTAAGAATGAAGTCGTTTTTGTTTTAATTAAACTGCAAAACACAATAAAAATATGTATTCCTTGTTTTTTATGTTGTTGAAACTGTATATCATTAACAACATCATGGGACGTATTTAATACATGCAGTGTTATTCACGATAGGGATACGTTTGTAACATGTCTGCAATTTTTTTTTTACCGCAACCAACAATACCATTACCTCTAACGGCTAAATTAAATATGTTGTGTATTTTAAATTAGAAATCAAAGTAAGGTGGATAGAGTGCCGGAAGTGATTGGCAGATAATCTATACATATTTAATCAAAATTCTGCAAATAAATTAACAAGTTAAGTTAATGTAAAAGGTGTTTGAAGGGTCTACCATCAGCTTCTGAAGGGTAAACATGCACCCACTCGGTTGATAAACGATAACAAAACACGTCGCATCGTTTGCGGGATGATTTTTTTTTTAATGTCAAAAAAAACTAATAATAGCCATCATTCAGTTATAATTATTTTCAAAATTTGATATCAAGAAATTGTTGCAATTTGTGTAATGGGTTGCGGCAGAGATACCTCTCTCATGAATAAGTCTGTACATATTTGTTCATACAATGATGGCACCACCTTCCAAACATTGTGGTCGTATTTTGAAAAAAAAAACTTTATTTCACTCAATTTTTTTAACAAAAGAATTTTCAAAAATGTTATGTTGTGTTTCTTTTAAGATAATGAGACCTATAAAAGTTATGGACTTAATTTTTTAAGATGTAATTTTTAACATTATTATACAGGGTGCGCCAGAACTCGCGCCCCGTAGAAAATTTTCAAGTAAGGTAAAATACCAGGAACATGAAAAAAATGTTTAAAAAATTCTATCTGTCAAAAAATTTTGACATTTATTTTTTGACATTTGACATTTTTTTATTTCTATTTAATGATACTGATCAACTTGTATATGTTTTTTTACTCTTATTTAGTAAAGGGACAAAAATTTTGCCAATAAAAGCCACAAATAACATTGAACAGAGTTACAATTTAGGATACAGCTTCCTTGTTTCCTCTTTTAATAGTCTATAACAAAAAAACTTGGAAAATTATTTTTCCAACAGAAATAAATACAGTCAAAGTGCAAACTTTAAACCCTCATAACTTCGAAATTTTTATAGATAAAATTTTTTTAACATTTTTTTCATGTTCCTGGTATCTTACCTTATATGGCATTTTCTCTGGGGCGCGAGTTCTGGCGCACCCTGCATCTTCTGTCTCTCTTTTATTTGTTGCCTATTTAATTATTAGAATCATAGACGACTCTGTTCAGGAATTACATTGAAGGCTTGGTATTTTATAATTACATGAACTGTTTTGTTTGAATTTATTTTTTCTTCTTTTACCATAAACTACTTTGTCAATACGATAACAAAGCAAGATCTAATTTTTCTAGGTAATACATTTTGTACTGCATTAGATAATGAATGTAGGACGTCAATCAAACAAACTGGAATTTAGCTTTATTACAGTTTTTATCGTCTTAAATAACAACAATTAATAACTTGAAGTATTAAAGCTTCAATTAATCATGTGTTCATTCAGTAATACTGTAACTACCTACTTATCTAATGTGTTTTATTTGTACAAAAAAATGTTACCATTACGAATTTTGGATTAAATGAAAATTTTTATAAAAAAATATTTTTTGCTCTCATAACATTATGTATCACATAAATAAATTAAAAATTATACTATTTTTTTCCAAGTACGATTTTGAAACATTACTGAAAAAATATACAGGGTGTTTAAAAAATCGCCCACTTCCTTTAAAGGGAGTAATTGATGGGTAGTCCCCCAGAGTACTGAAAAAATGTTTAAAAATTTCGAAGTTATAAGAGTTTAAATTTTGCACTTTGACTGTATTTATTACTGTTAGAAAAATAATTTTCAAGTTTTTTTTGCTACAGGCTATTAGAAGAAGAAACAAGGAAGCTGTACAGTTGGAGACAAAATACTTTAGTCGTCACTTTTGTGACACTTTAATGTAATTCAAGCTTTAACGTTAAAATGAATGACAATTTCAAATTATTGACAGCTATTATATTTTCCTATCAAAAATATGTACATACAACTTGTCAACTATGATTGACAGTAGCTAAAAATAAGGTTAACAGTCCTAAAGCATTCTTTACAATTTAATGTCACTCAAGTGACATTAACGATCAAAGTATTTTGTCTCCAACTGTATTCTAAATTGTAATTCTTTCTGTTTAGTGTTATTTGAGGCTTTTATTGACAAAATTTTTGTACCTTTAGTAAATAATTATGAAAAAAAAACATATATAAGATCATCACCACTGTTTTCTTTTTTTCTTATTCTCAGTTCGTAAAATTCGCCAACATTGAAGAAGACACCCCTTCCTACCACAGGCGTTACGACTTCTTTGTAAGCAAATTTTCCGCCATGTGTCATAGTAGTGAAGGCGACCAGATTCGAATTGCCGGTATCAAAGGTCTCCAAGCCGTGGTCCGAAAGACCGTCTCGGATGACCTCGTCGAAAACATATGGGAACCGGTGCACATGGACAAAATCGTTCCCAGCTTGCTCTTCAACATGCAAAACGCTCGTTTTCTTGATAACGAAGCCAAAGAGGTCATTCCCGAAGACCAAACCGACCCACCGATGCTTGCTGAAACCTGTCTTAGGGAACTTGTCGGGCGAGCTTCTTTTGGACACATTCGGGCTGTTCTTAAGCCGGTTTTGAAACATTTCGACTTGCATAAGCTTTGGGCACCCGAGGATAATCCGAATAATAACGAATTCGCCATTCATACATTTAGGATAATTATGTTTTCGATTCAAGCACAGTATTCTTACACTGTTGTGGAGACACTAGTGGCCCATTTAGACGACAACGCCAAATCTAGTCCGATTATCCGAACGAGCATTTCGGGAGTTTTATCAAAAATCATTGCCATAGCGGCTGGCGAAAGCGTAGGTCCGATGGTACTCGAGATAATTAATTCATTATTATGCCACTTAAAAGATTCAGTTAAGCATGGCACAAGTATGACTGAAGAAAAGCAATATCAGGATGCGTTAATAAATGCGTTGGGTGAATTCGCTAATCATTTACCCGATTATCAGAAAATTGAAATTATGATGTTTATTATGAGCAAGATCCCATTTCCGCTTGTTGACAATCATACCCCCGCCGATAATTTGTTGCAAAGTATTTTATTGAAAAGTTTATTGAAAGTGGGTACTAAGTACCAAACTATTCATTTGAATTCAACGTTTCCGGTTTCCTTTTTGGAGCCTTTGTTGAGGATGTCGCTGGCACCTGATCCTGAAATGAGGCTTTTGGTGCAGAAGATTTTACATACGTTGCTGGATAGGCACCAGAATTTGGAGAAGTTAACTAAACCAACGTAAGTAATAAATTCACAAGTTGAGGTTTTCGATTATGTCCAAAAACCGGCAATTTCCAAAAAAACGATTATTTTATGTGAAAATAGCCTTTTCATTTTTTCTTTGAATCGCCTATTTTTTTTAATTTCATAAAATAAAAAACTAACTAATTCACAACACTGTTTAAAGCATCCTGTTTCGTTATATTTTTCTTTTCTTTTTTAAACATTTATTTTTTCTTTCCTGTAGTTTCTCGAAATAACGTATGGAAAAGTTTATTTCTAATAGCTTTAAAACATCTTTACAATTTTAATTGACCCTAATTGGGCGTTTGAAATTAGATAGAGGCCTAATCCACAAAATTTATAAATGTAGTTTTACACTTTATTTATTGTTAAAACTTTCAGTAAAACACTGGCTTAACGTTGAAAACAAAAAAAAAAAAATAAACGGTTACTAAGTGACTGTATTTGAAACAAAATAAAATTAAAAAAAATTAACATTTATTTAATGTAGGTTAGGCCACTCTAATTCTCAACGCCTCAATTGTAAACCCATTAGACAATTCGGGAAATTTTCTCATATATTTTGGAATTTTGTCACTTTAATGTTTTGGTGTGAGACTTATCGACCCACTTGACCCACATAAAGGGATAAATCATTTCAAAGTGCCGTTATTTTTCTTCCCCCAGAGTAAACGTGAGCAAATTAAACCTAGTATTGGAGAAATCGTCTCGTCCTGACCTAATTTTTATCAACAAACACGGCCCCATCATTTACGACGCTCTCTACACCAGTCTCCAAATGGAATCCAACACGCCAGACAACGTGGAGGCAGTCTACACGACGCTGGCTTTATTATGCGTCGAACTGGCGAGCGCTGAAACCGTTATCGACTTATTACAGTTAGTCTTAGGGATCCAAAGTCTCGCCTTAAACAGCACGACCCTTTCTACGCCCCAAAAATTCAACCTTCACGCTTTGGTGATCAGCCTTTTGGTGCTCATCCCCAGCGTGGTGACTATTCCCCCATTGTTAGAGTACGCTAATCAGATTGTAGAGGCGAGGACACAAGAGGCACCGCATTTATTGCCCGATTTGATGGTGCACTACCCTCAAGATAGCGAAGTGGCAAATAAAGTGCCGCATCTTCTGGTCGATCAAGTGAGTCATAAGACGGAAAGTGGATTTTTTTGAACTTCATTATTTGTTTAGATGGCCGTGTGTGAGAATCTCAAGAGTGGGGGGATAGATCCGTCGAGGTTGGCTCAAACATCGCCCTATGGTGCCGGAGGCCCAGGAGTTGTGGGTGGAGGACAGAGGAATAGTTGGATCGAGACGGCTAGGGGCAGTGTTATTGATATTAATGCACCGCAAGAGGTCGATAGCGTTTCGAGTAGTCCAGGAGTTCAAAGGGTAATTATTTTTTTGTATCACGTGACCTGATTTGCAGTTGTTTACAATTTAAAACCAAAAAATACAATAGTATCAAAATTAACACGAATAATAATGATACCTATACCACTATTTTTGATAATAAACTACCAGGAAATTTTTGCTAACATAAAATATCATTATGAAAAGATGTAGTAAACAAGTTATAATTTTCCAAGGTTGGGAGGTTTTAAGTAATTTAGTTGTTTGTAAACAAGTATAACGTTGCACCAATTTTCTTTAAGTTTTATAATTTTATGTCAGTTTTTATTCCTAATGAAAAACGGTTCATTTATTTATGTACTATTGGTTTTGAATTTCTTGTCTAAAATTTTCTATTTTTTGTAATAGAAAATGGTTGAAGAGGAATTAACCTTTGAAAGTATGAAAAAAGTATTGACCGAATCGGCGGAAACTCGGAAAGAGGCGGAAGCACGCAGACGCAAACAATTGAGTGATACTTTCCGAACAGCGACTTTTTCGGAACTTGTCAGACGGACTCAGCCCAAAGTGAGTTAAAAAGGCGAATTCAATTAAAAAAAAAACATTTTCGTTTTTTTTCAGCATGATGTATTACAGAATAAGTTGAATGAAATTTTCAAATCGTTGAGTGCGAATGAAAGACGTAACCCTACCGAAGAAAAGAAGATCGAGAAACCAGCATATGAACAAAATTTTCCCGAATTGTTCTTCTATTGAACTTCCCGCTTAGCAATAATCCTGTCTTAGTGTTTGTTATTGTTTGTGAAAAGTTTATAAATATGTTACGTATTTTTCTAGAGGTTCTAATGTTTGAGAGGTGAAAAAATAAACGATTATTCCTGACATGAACTCTTTTTTTATTGGGACACCACAACACATACATTTCAAAGTAACCAGCAAAAAGCTTCTATGTTGTAGCTGTGAAAAGTTAATCTATTTCTGACTCATTAAGTAAAAAAAATAAAGAATGATAAATACTGCAAAACAGAAAGAAAAGGAGACTTTTGACTAATTTGCAGATTTATTCGACTTTGAGAAGTTCTACGTCGAAAATCAAAGTTGAATTTGGCGGGATGATGCCTGGATGACCACGAGACCCATAAGCGTAGTCAGGGGAACACGTCAACTTCGCCCTTTGACCCACACTCAACTGAAAAGAAATTATTTCCGTTTAAAAACAACTCTTCAGTCACCAGAACAGAAAGTTGTAAGTGCAATCAGTAAAAAAATACCAACATCAAAGATGTCAGAGCGCAAGGATTGATAACATCATTTAAATGTTTTACAGGTCGTCCAATTGTACCAATTTCTGGAAACAGCTTGTGTAAAAACATGCGCAGTGGTGTTTTTCTTACTGTTTATGTGGCTTTTCGTATACTTACTTGCGCTACCCCTTCATCCCAGCCCTTGATGACTTCGCCCTTTCCAATTCTAAATTTGAAGGGCACGCCTCTGTCCCTTGACGAGTCGAATTTTTGGCCATTTTCTAGAGTACCCGTATAATGAACGACAACAGTTTGACCGGTCTTTGGAAAGGTTTGACCTACGACATCCCCAAAGTTTGATCAGTTCAAGGTCGTCCCATTAGCGGTTTGATAACCAAACCCAGGCGCTAATTACACCAATTTGCAGCATTTTTGCGTGTGATTAGCGACGATAATGGGATGGCAAGTGATAATTTACGAATGTTTGATAAAACTTACCATCGCCGGGTGAGATTGTATCGACTTGGACGCCCATGACGATTGAGCTGCAGGAAGATACAAAAAAATGAGTATAAAAATAGGAGACTTCCCGGTGTTTTTACCTTAAGTTACGACTATTTACAAAATTAAATGCAAAGAAACGCCTTCGTGAAAGAGACTGAAAACAAATGGCAATGGCGTCAGCAAAAAGTGACGTAATCAAGTTAGCGCGCACGTGCAAGGCTACCAATTGCAGATACACGCGCCGAAAAAAAATCGGATTTTGACAGATCCGCATTGGACTAACGATTTTAATGAATTTAGGAAAGACACCAATAAAATTCTTATGTAGATGTGGTTTTCTATTTATTGTTTACTCTGTAAAAGCCGTTAATTTCTTTGAGTAAAAAAAGATAAAACTAGATGTTCTTAATGTGTTAAAAAAAATAATACACAAATAATAAGATATTATTTTCTATTAGTTTAAAACTTTTGAGTAAAAAAAATAATTTTTTTAAATAATTAATGCGCATGCGTATAATTGTTGCGACAGTGGCGTCACTGCGCGGCATTTTCCGCTCTCTTTGACATTTTTCGTCCAAAAGTGTTTGAACGTGTTTTTTGAATTTTCCGCAGTTTCCAACAAGTGAAAGCTTTGAACCCATTTTCATCCCGTTTTGGGTACATAACTATCCCCAATTCACGTTATCTCTCAGCGAAAACACTCCACATTGCTTAAACCAAACCGGTCTAAACTTTGGCTGATTTTTTCTCTTTCGGAAAAAAACTACCATCATGTATGACGATTGGAATGAAAGCCCTGTTCAAACGCAGGTTTTCACGAATAGTAGCGACTACTCAAACTGGCGTGACAATTCACAGCCACGCCGCCCCCGAGATGATAGGAGAAATAACGGTTACAGAGGGGGGAATCGCGGCCCCCGACGTGGGGGCAACGACGATGTGACAACAATTAAAGTACCATCGAAGTTTGTTGGGAGGATTATAGGAAGAGGCGGATCGAAAGTCAATGATTTGCAGTTTGAATCTGGAGCAAAAATTAATATTACCAAAGAGACAGAAGGGGATGAAACTTTTATTAAGCTTTCGGGAAGTAATGACGCTGTCTCAAAGGCGGAAAGTTTGATTCGGGAGTTGACAATTGAAAGGGAGAGTTACGTGAGGGAGGTAAAGGAGGAAGAGCCTCCGCCCCAGGACGAAACCCAAGAGGAACCCAAAATAGTTGATTGGAGGTCTGTGTTTGCCAAGTGTGTAAGTTAGCCGCGACAACTGAGAACTTTTCATGACTTACTACAATTTATTTCATTTTCAGGACGAGATGGAAGCTGAAAAGTGGGCTGCACTGCCCCCGATCAAAAAAGAATTTTATTTCGAGCATCCTGAAGTTGCTTCCATGTCTGAAGAAGAAATAGAAGCCTTCCGTCTTGAAAGTAACAACATCGTAGTCGAAAGGACTTTTAAAAACGAGGATAGTAAGCCTATTCCTAAACCAGTTGTAACTTTTGAACAAGCGTTTCACAAATACCCTGATATTTTGAAAGAAATCGAAAAAGCCGGGTTTACCACACCCTCGCCGATTCAGAGCCAGGCGTGGCCGGTTTTACTGAGTGGGGAAGACTTGATCGGAATCGCTCAAACCGGAACCGGAAAAACTTTAGCATTTTTGTTACCTGCATTGATTCATATTGAAGGCCAAAATATCGATAGGTCGAAACGTGGAGGCCCTGCAGTCTTAGTCATGGCCCCCACTCGAGAACTCGCCCTTCAAATCGATAAAGAAGTGAAAAAATATGAATACAAAGGGATCACAGCGTAATTATAGACCACTAGAAGGCGCTCTAGCGTTTTCAACACCATTCTTTGTTGAAATTGACTAGAACAGCCTTGAAGTTGATTTTATTACAATGAAATTTTGTTCTGTTTAGGGTTTGCATCTACGGGGGCGGTAACCGTCGGGAACAAATCAAAGTGCTTACTGATGGAGTCGATATAGTTATCGCAACGCCCGGCAGACTCAACGATTTGGCTGAGGCTGGCCATTTAGAGGTCAAATATGTCACATACGTGGTCCTCGATGAGGCTGACCGTATGTTAGACATGGGATTTGAGCCTCAAATACGTAAAGTGATGTATAGTATAAGACCTACAAGACAGACTGTGATGACAAGTGCCACATGGCCCCCAGGAGTTCGGAGGTTGGCTCAGTCCTACATGGTTGACCCTATACAGATTTATGTGGGGACTCTAGACCTAGCCGCGACTCATACTGTAACTCAAATTATCGAAATGATGCCTGACGATGACGAAGAGAAGTTTAGAACGGTTGGTAGACGGTTAAAAGTATGCAACTTGGCTAATTAATTTTCAGTTTATGAATTTCGCCACGAATTTGGACCCGTCTGAAAAAGTAATCGCTTTCTGTGGAAAAAAGGCACGCGCTGATGAATTGTCGACGGAATTGACTTTAGCAGGTTTACAGTGTCAGACAATACACGGCGATCGCGATCAAAGTGATCGGGAGCAAGCTCTACTCGATATTGCTGATGGCACTGTTCAAATACTCATAGCGACTGATGTCGCTTCACGAGGTTTAGATATAGATGATATAACGTAAGCATTATTTAAATTCAATTACTCGTTGATTAACAATTTTGACAATCAACCTGTCCGCTATGCTTATACCGTTGATATGTCTAAACTATTACACTTATACAGGGTGTTTCACACAACTTTACGATTCTTGCGCCTAATGTACGCACCCAAATATACAAAAGTCACAAAACACTAGATACAAAAAATACACATTTCATTATTTAACTTTTGGAAATCCATGAAAGTAGTTGTCAAACTAATCACTGTTTCATTAATAGTCATAAACTGCAATTTTTCAGAAACAATTATCATTTGTTCTAGCAAGAAACTGCATGAATATGATTCTAGTTTATCTATTTTAATCACCAACTAACTACAAACGTTGTAAGTTTTGTAAGGGTGAACAAACTAAAATTATCCAATTTTTCAAAATTTATAATCGAGTTCGTATCGGAATATATGTTATTGATTGCATCTTACAGGCGCAAGTTTCGTAAAATTATGTGAAACACCCTGTATGTTTCGTAACAATCTGCTTTTTAGTCACGTTATCAATTACGACTTTCCGAGGAATATAGAAGAGTATGTGCATAGAGTTGGCAGGACTGGCCGTGCCGGAAAGTCCGGGAAGTCGATTAGTTATTTCACGCGAGGCGATTGGGGCCAAGCTAAGGAGCTAATTGCTATTTTAGAAGAAGCTCAACAGTACGTACCGGAGGAATTGTACAAAATGGCAGATCGTTATTCCACCTGGAAGGAAAAAAAAGACGCTTCGCGGCCTTCTGGTCGTGGCCGTGGTGGAGGCAGGCGTTGGTAACTTGATTAAGAATCTCTTTTTTATATAGAATTACTTTCCTGTATTTTTGTTTTGACATTGACGTATTAAAGTTTTGATGATGTCATTTTTTGTGTTTTTATTGCCTGGGGTGGAGGGTTTTTACATGGGTTTGTTGGAACATGGCCGTATGGACCGGCATTGTAGAGTGCATGGCCATGCTACTAGTCAAAGTTCGGAGTCCAGCGCCTCGACTTCTATTCTGCCAGCGATGGACGACAGTAACTTTAGTCTTTCAATAATTTTCATTTCAGGGCTTCTGTTTTTTCTGATTTCTTTGGGTAAATACTGATTGACAGCGTTTTATCCAAATGTTGTGATTCGAATTATAGGTATGCTTAAAGGTTTACTCGGATTGTGTTGCTGGGACAAGATTGGTATGTACGGACTAGGTCTTTTGATTGAACTCCCGCGACCTTTGAACCGGTACCAAGAGAAAGAACTCGAGAGAAGACCGGTGGTATACGATATTGGGGGATGGCCGATTCATCCCGACACTCAAGAACGGAGCGTCCGAGTTTTGCCGAAGTAAACACGAACACATTTGGATCCAACTTAAAACAGTGTTTCCAGGAGAACCGAGTTTTGTCTAAATTTGATCTTTTTCCTGGCGTATCCTTTGGCCGCATGTGTCTACATTTGTGCCTTTTGTTGCTGTATTAAGAATTATAACAAGACGCAAGACAGTAGTTGTTTTAAACACGTGGATGTTATCAGACTAAATGAAGTAATTAATAATAAATTAGAAATGCAAAAAATGGCGGTCCTTCTTTCAGTGTAAGAACGAGGGCCCTGGCGTAGATGTCTATCTGGATAAACAAAAAGAAGAACAAGACACAAAATATGTAAGAGAGACGATGCGAAAAAGTCAAGAATCGCTTCAATATAATGTGAAAGTAAAGACATGCAAATGTCATTCCGAAACTAATTAAATTTGATTCGTAATGGGAAATGACTGTGCTTTTGAGTCACTATCACATCAGCGCCTATACTAGTGGAGGGAGCAATTAATAATCTAAAAATTTTAACGTTGCGAGTACACTCGTCTCAACTTATAAATTTGTAGAAGAAAAAGGCAAACACATATTCATATATCAATTTAGTTAATGTAAAATGGCATAAATTATTTCGCATTGAACATTTACGCTATATTTTTTAACTAAAATAATTATATTCATAACAAAATAAAAAAACTCAATTGGTACACTCAGAAATACTTACACAGTTACGACATTCAGTCATTAAAAGATAACGCTAATTACATAAATGTAAAAAATAATATCCAAAACACTATTCCGAGAAAATATACCCTCTGAGATCCATCACTTGGTCAACACCTTCATAATTTCGATCATGGCTATATTTTTGTCCCTTTCAGTCTTTTTCGCAAGCATTGCTGCCACCAATTCGCCAAACATAACTTCGGGACTTTTTTGAATCTCTTCGACTTTTTCCCTCTTTTCGTATGACGACTCGCTATTGTCACTTGCCGACCTCTTCCTTCCGGAACTAGCCATCCCGGAATCGTAGGAACTATCCTGCATATCACATCCAAAATCCTCACTTTTTACAGCCGGAATAAAATCGTTTGACGACGAATTCACCGAATTGTCATCATACATATCATTGTGAAACGGAAACCCCTCAGTGGGGCCATTCTGGGGACGAAAGCTCACATCCGGCTCGCAATTCTTGCGCCGGTATTGGATCACCTTATCCAGGAATGACATGTCGTCCAAAAACTCCCACTTGCCTTCGCCTTCTTGGAACTTATTTTTCTGGCGAATGTATTTCTCCCTAAGCCCTTTCCAGCGCATCATACAAACATTGATATCCTTGTTCATGGCTTGAGCTATGCCTCGCCACAGCTGGTATTTCACCTGTTTGCTGGGGTAACCGTTGCTTTTGCGGTCCCAAATGGGGCTCGCCTTGCGCACTAACGCTATCAAAGTTTTGTCAAAATCGCTATAATTTTCCGCCAGTTGAACGAAAAATGACTCATCCGCCATGTTCATTTTAGCCTCGTCGAGGGGTACCTTTGACATGTCCGCCTCATAGTTCAGAGACTGCTTTCTGAGGATGATATGGGGGTCCAGGAAAGATAGGCTTTCCAGATGCTGCCAAGCTATGTATTTATCCGCATACATGGCCTGTTTTTCCCTTTCTCTCACATATTTCTCCCGCAAACTCTTGAACGTGTCTTTACACGACGAAGCTAGCAAAACGTCCAATTAATTAAGTAATTAATTAATTATGTTGTTGTACCTGGACAATTCATAATTTCGCCGATCCGTTCCCATGCTTCACTTTTTAGGCTTTGCTCCCTGAAAGTAGCGCAATTTCGATCCCACACTTGCGGGAACTGCTTGACAACACTTATGAATCTGGCATGATCCATGACTAATTTTGAGGTTAGTTTTATAATTATTAGAATTTCAAGAAATTCAAGCACGTTGAGCCAAATACGGGTTTTTAGGGCGATTTTAGGACGATTTGGAGTCTCATGACGCTCTTTCGACGTTCACCGCGCGTACTGATTGCAATTTCGTCGATACTACGCCAAGTTAATTAGATTCCATTAAATTAAGGAATGGCGGCTTTTTGCATCTCTCTCTGATAAATGCTAAACCTATCATGGCATCTTTGTCGCACTGATAATTAGTAATTTATCTCCTCCCATGTATTTACTTTATTGTAATTAACTTTATTAACCATGTTTTGTGGACCTTGAAATCAATGGGAAATGAAAAAACAATTAATTTATTTGTGGGAATGGCTGTGGGGTTTTGTTGAGGAGTGGTTTTTGTGAAAAATGATAATCAGTTTTTAACAATTCAAAAAAATTTAATTAACAAAGCGTAGTAAACATAAGTAATTAAATGTTATCAATTGGATTCTATTGTGCTAAAAATTTGACAAGTTTGGTTCAATTTTTGGTCAAATAAAATTGAGTTAAATCTCAAATTGGATACGTTTCGCTTAATTATCTAAATTAATTGCTTTTCAGGGTCGGGACAATAAAACTGCTCTTGTGGAACGTGCGAGAATCAATAAAAAAGGATATAAGTGTTCAACTTTATAATTGAAGGGTTTCATTTTATATTTTTTAAATAATTTTCCCTATATTTTTTACTATTTTTTCATGTATTAAATTAGATACCTACTTGAAAAAATAATTTAGAATGAAAGTAGATTGAATATTAATTTAGAGCAGACCAGAGACCAATTATTTTCGTAATTTAATTAAACCAATAGCTAGTCTGTTATAATCGTACGTAACTTAATTAAGAAGACAAATTAAAAGTTGTTACTTTTTAAGTGTTCTTAAAAACTTGATTCACTGTTTTAGATATACATTATACATACAGAGTGTCCCAGAGCTCAGTATTTCTTTGATTACTTAGACAGTAAAGAAGATAACGAAATGCGGTTTCTTGTGGACGATAGACATTCATTTTTTCTATGGTCCAAAAATATTTTCGTCATATATTGGTAAGTACTATATATAGGGTGGCGCAACAAAGTTATATTTTTTCTTATGGAACACCCGGTATATTATGCGCTTATTTGAAAGAGTTTTTAATTCTAAGAATATCCATGTTATAGGTTTTACGGACCGTTTATCATTTATGGGCAATTTTATGAAAAAAATGTACCATTTTTGAAAAATCACAACGACTTTGCGAGAAAGAAAAAGTGTATAAAAACAATTGCAACCATTTTTACTGAGTCTGGTCCTAAATTTTTATAGTTGAAATTCGATCAATCTTTTGCAACTACTGCAGAGTGTTGACATTCGCAAAATATCAAGTAACTTGATTTGTATAACTTGTATGTTATTACTTTATCGTGTAGAGCGTTTAATCAGCTTTCTAAAAAACCTAGGGTTTGAAGGTCTAAACTTGACCTGTTTTATTATACACCCTTTAAACATACAAAATTTTAACTCATTCTATTTAGCGTTAAAAATCAAGTAGGTTTGCGTTACTTATTCCTCTTGTAAAAAAAATGGATAATTTTTTAAAGTTACGTTATCACCATACATCAATTAAGAAAACCGGTTGTTTTGTTGTTTATTGAAATGCTGAGTAAAACTCAATTGGAGATATTCAAAAATCATAAAGAAAAGTTTGATTGCCCTACGCATTTCAACAGAGATGTCATTATAAAGGCTTCAATTATTCTTTCCTTTATGTCATTTAGAGTGGTGGGTCTTGTTCGATACACCTTCTCTTCAACACACCCCGATAAAAAGAAATCAATTGTACTAAAATCTGGAGATCGCGATGGCCAGACAATAGTTTCTTCCTTTCTAATCTAACGATTAACAAATCTGTTGCTAAAAATTGTCGCACAATGCTACAAAAATGAACAGGAGCTCCATCATGCTGTAGCTACATAATTCTACATTCTCTAACAAACATGGTGATAACTTAACTTTAAAAAATTATCCATTTTTTTAGACGAGCAAACCTACTTGATTTTTAAATAGAATAAGTTAAAATTTTGTATGTTTAAAGGGTGTACAATAAAACAGGTAAAATTTAGACCTCCAAACCCTAGGTTTTTTAGAAAGTTTATTAAAAGTTCTACACGATAAAGTAATAACATACAGAGTGTTTCATTTGAAAAAATCAAGTTACTTGATATTTTGCGAATGTCAACACTCTGCAGTAGTTGCATAAGATTGTTCGAATTTCAACCATAATAATTTAGGACCAGACACAGTAAACATGGTTGCATTTCTTTTTATTCACTTTTTCTTTCTAGCAAAGGCGTTGTGATTTTTCAAAAGTGGTACATTTTTTTCATAAAATTGCCCATAAATGATAAACGGTCTATGATAGACCCATACAAAACCTAATATGGATATTCTTAGAATTAAAAACTCTTTCAAATAAGCGCATAATAAATCGGGTGTTCCATAAGAAAAAATATAACTTTGTTGCACCACCCTATATAGAAATTACCTATAATGACGTAAATATGGACCATAGAAAAAATTAATGTCTATCGTCCAAAAGAAACCGCATGTCGTTATCTTCTTTACTGTCAGAGTAATCGAAGAAATACGGAGCCCTGGGACAGCCTCTATACATATTATTCGCTTATAATGTCCACCAAACTGATAAAAGAATAATATGATTGTTCGTTTCACTTTAGAAAAAAATTACCTTAATCGCCAATTAGTGTCATAATTTCGATAATTATGTATCTTTCACAATTTGGGTTTTAATTACAATTAATTATAATATATAATCAAAATATGAGGAAATAGTTTCTTAATTATAAAAGTTTGTTTTGTTGCTTTATAGAAAAAAAAACTTACCTACATAATTATTTTTCTTAGTTATACAGGGTGATTTTAAAATATGTGCATATATTCTAACAAGTGCCCAGTTAACAAGGTGACGTGAAAATGACGTACCCGCCAGGTCAATATTACGTCGAAAGTCCCAAAAAAATGACGTGATTTTCACCGACCAAAGACGTGATTATGTCACAGACCTAGGACGTCATTTTTCGACGTCAAAAAAACGTCATGTTATAACGAGGTTATGACGGATAGGACAAAAACTGACGTACTATAAACGTCCTGTTGACGTACTACAAACGTCCTTTTAATGTAACAAAATACCAATCCCGATGGTAATAAAAAATAAACCATTTTTTTCAAAAACATTTATTGGTACACTTTTTAACATTACAACACTATATATACGTATAATAATCTTAATCTATCCTAAATACTATGTGTTTAATCTATCCTAAATACTCAACGGGTCTTTACCTGTAAAATATGCTGTGCGGTGTAGGTAGGTGTGTTGTGCAAAATTGTGAAAAAAGTTGTTGACTGTTTCACCTGCTGATTTAGTTATGTACCTGTGTTATACTCACCTGAGGATGACCACTTTGTGGTTGAAACGCGTTGTGTTTAAATAAAAGTGTGGTGTGTTCATTTATCTGTAAGTTAAGGTACTTATTTGATATAATAATATAATGATGTAATAAAAGGTAGTTGGTGTGGGTGGGATTAAGTGGAATGTGTTATAGTGTGAATAAGAGGATAACAAACTTTTCTATTGTCTAGGGGATATACAAAACATTTGAATTCTATATGGGTTAATTTGAAAAATGACAAGTTGTCAGTCAATTTATCTAGTAAAAAGATTTTAAGGATACTTGAATCAAACGGATAATTATATAAAGATTCAAACGAACTAAACGTTTTGCCAATAATAACAATATCTCCACTTGGTTCTTTTATAAAATTATGAATTTCAATAACTTTACTATTAATAAAACAATAACAATCTGCCTTACTATCGGAAAAAATTTACAAGGTAAAATTTTGAAAAGAAACTTTTTTAAATTGCTTTGAAAATGCTAGGGAAATTGTTGGGCCCTTTGTGTGCTCAGACAGAGGCTGGCAATATATTTCAATGTTAGGTTTGCCTATGTAATAATTGTCGATTTCTTTAAGTCGATTAAAAATTTGAATCAAAGGTTGTTTTGGAGATTTAACCAAACGAGAAAGCCTCCCTAAAAAATTTTCAAAACAAAACGCTCCAAAATTATCTAATTTTCCAAATTTTTTGGCATCATCTGCCAGATGTATCAAACAATGAACGTTATAAATTAAAAATTCTAAGCCGTAGAGGTGTTCGCTATGTTCTACGAATGTTTTTAACAACGTTGAAGCTAAATCGCAACCAATATTTTTTATATGAAAATCTGAACTTAAAATCGTAATCGCCACATGAAATAACAAAAAGTGCTCATATACAGCTTTATCATGATAAGTAGAGCTCAAAAGAAATCAAAACATTAAATAACTAAAATAGTTATTTATTATACAAGACGATAAAGAGAAAGAAAAAAAAACATTTACGAGTGAAAATGTTAAGTTTACGATAGTGAAGAAGTCACTCTATCGTCGTGTATAATATTTCGTTTTATTTTGTACTCATCTACCAGAATTTTCTGAATATAAACAGTAGATAAAAATTACTTTATTTCACTAGACGATAAAAGACTACTTTATCTACTGAAATTAGATAAAAACACTCTTTAACATTGAGTACAAAATAAATTAAATAACTAAACTTGCCTTATCCGAATGTTTATAGTTTCTGAGAAATAAATGGTTCAACTTTCACCTTTTGAATACTATTTTCAACAAAAAAAAATAGTTGCAAAATTTTTACCGTTTTATGAATTTTTTTATATGATGCCGCTTTTTCTGTGCCTGTTTTTGCTAATTTTAACTCAATTTTTTTAAACAATGTAATAGATTTTGAAGAGCTAACCTCATAGATCATATTTATTTATAATTTGACTTGATGAAGTTAAAGGCTGCGCCCCAAATTTAAATTTACGCGATGAACAAGATTATGGGAAAATTACAAAATTTTATCCAAAACAATGGCAAGAACTACTTACTTAATACTGCATAAGCATTTAGGATATTAAATGTAAACAAAAGCGTTGCAAACCATTACATATTTAAAAAAGCTGATGAACTGATTAAAATGACATTTTCCACAAGAGATTTTCTTTTTCAATATTAAGACAATTTAAAACTAGCGCCATTGTGGAGACACCAATGAGAATGTCGCTACATCATGTGACTTCATCTTAAATCCAGTAACAGATGATGTTCCTTAGCAACCAATCGCTGTAACAGATTGGGTAACTTCGGTTGTCATTTCCCGCTTTATTTATCAAAAGTTTTCTTCGGGAAAACCGGTAAAAAATCCACTCAAAAGCCCCCGCCATTGGTAAACCTAACCTCTACCGGTAGTTTTTGTTCAGACGAGTGAATTCTATCACAACGGTTCGTGCGGTAGGTCGGAATTTTCGCCGATTCTTGTGCAAAATCGACGATTTCCAGTGAAAAATGCGTCAATTTCTGGTAAATAGTTTCCGTATTCATTTCGTTTAGAAAAATTTCATCGTATGGTGCGAAAAGAGGGAGTTTAAAGGGTGTTTTTCTGAGATAGCCCGCGGTCAAACCGTTGTTCGTTAAATCCAAAAGTTTTGCCACCATTTTTTCTTCCTTTCTCGTTTCGCATGACCGATCTCGGCGTCACCACTTCCATCTGTTTATCTCTTTCAGACAGATATATCAGAACAAGACGGAACTATCGACAGCACATCGAGATATGTCGCACTTGCGCAAACGACTTAAAACTTTTCTCAGAAACTTTTCAAGGCTGTTCGATCCTTCAGCGGCCATTGTTGAATCTGTCGAAGACGCTTGGGTTTTGTGTCTGAGTGGTGAATGTCGCGAGTGGCCAAAAACAAGCGAAGACTTCTCCCAAAGACCACAGATAAACAACAACCTGTTGCATTATCCAGATGACTTCGAGCCGCGTGCGGCGCACTCCTGAACTCTATTCCCTTGTTCTCCAAGTGTAAACAACCTCCGATTCCCGATTTTTCGACCGGAATAAACGGTAACCTCAATCGAAATTCTGTCAACAAAAACACGATTTTTATCAGGTTTTTCGGTAAGATTTTTTTACAAGCGAGAATTTGATCCGTTCTTGATGGGTTCGGGTCTAGTGGCACGGTTTTTTTCAACTTCGTGACTAGATCCACACTCATTAAGGAAGTTTCACACCACAACAAAAGAATTACATCAAAAGTGGCCCCAAACACAAATGAAAACACTGTGTTGGCGATTGTGGGTTTAGTCCACGTTACATTAAACCGTGACTAGATCCATACTCGTCTATAGAGGTTTTTAACACGACTTTGAGGGCCCTAGAAGTCAAGTTTTTCACCCAATAAAAACACCAAAAAGGAGGTAGAAAAGTGCCGCAATCATTTACTAATTGTTAAAATGAAATCCTAGGATGTGTTGGTACACTTTTCTATGTAAGTAAAATAATGACAAAAAAAATTTTTTTTTAAACTAGAAATTCAAAAAAACCTAGTTTACGTTGGTATCCCTGGCCGAAGTTGCTTTGTTCAATCTGAACATGAACGTTTAATAAAGTATACCCAATTTTGGCACAAAAATTAACAGTTTGCTAATATTGCACTTAAAAAGTCTAATCCTGTTTTATTGTTTCCTTCATTTTCAAATATTATGTTTTTTTGTTGCTACTGTTGATCACTTCGCTGTGCGGGACATAACTTATCTGAGGTTGGCAACGTTTCATTGTCATTCCACCGTAATTTAACCTCACTTTTTTGAGGGGGGCTCAAATTATGTTTCTAGTGCGTCCGGGCGTGTTACATTTTGCCCGGACAGTCCGACTCTTGTCAAGAAAGCCCCTTGCAAGTCTTACTAAAGTGGAACGTATCGATTTCTTGCGCAAAATGGCTTTACCCAAAAGCCGAGAGAATCCGGTTATTTTCAAGTTAGATACTCCCGATTTCCATTCAGTTTTCACAGACGAGTTGAAAACTCTTGCATCGATGTTTAAGCAGTACGGTTACGAAATTCGCATTGCTGGTGGAGCTGTACGAGATTTGTTATCAGGAGTGCGCCCCACTGATCTGGACTTTGCCACAACTGCGACGCCCGAGCAAATGAAGGAAATGTTCACAGCGGAAAATGTGAGGATGATTAATATGAATGGAGAAAAACACGGAACGATAACGCCGAGAATTAATGATAAGGAAAATTTTGAGGTGACTACTTTGAGGATTGATGTAGTGACGGATGGAAGGCGTGCTGAGGTGCAGTTTACAACGGATTGGTTACTGGATGCGTTGAGGAGGGATTTGACGATAAATTCAATGTTTCTGGATTTTGAGGGAGCCGTTTATGATTATTTTTACGGTTATGAAGATTTGAAGGCACATAAGGTTCAATTCGTAGGGGATGCTGCGACGAGGATCAAAGAGGATTATTTGAGGATTTTGAGGTATTTTCGATTTTATGGGAAAATTTCGCAAGAACCAGATAAACATGACGAGGCGACCTTGCAGGCAATTAGGGAGAATAAGGAGGGATTAGGGAAAATCTCGGGAGAGAGAATTTGGATGGAGTTGAGGAAAATACTAGAAGGCAATTTCGCCGGTGATTTATTAATTAAAATAATAGACTGTGGACTAAGCACTTATATAGGGTTACCTGAAAACCCGAATTTAGAAGAATTGAAAAAAGTGTGGCAAAACTGTGCCCATTTAAAATTACATCCAGTAACTCTGTTATCTGCCACTTTGCGGAATCAAGACGATGCTGTTGCATTAAATTCGAGGCTTAAGCTGTCAGTTTTCGAGCGCGATTTAGCTCTTTTTATTACCGAGCATCGAGCCCCCAAGCCCCACGTGGTACCCTTAATGCCTTACCAACAATTAGTTTTAAAAATTAACAACAAAAATGTATTCCAACACGTTATTGAAGTTTTAAAATACATAAACTCTCCACACTTGGAAGAATTTCAGAACTGGACAATTCCCAAATTTCCGGTAACCGGAAATATGCTTAAAGAAGTTGGCGTTGAAAGTGGCCGAAAAATGGGTCTAGTCATATCGGAATTACGAAACTACTGGACAGACCAAGAATATAAAATTTCCGCTGAAGACCTCCTCAAACAAGTACCCAACATTTTAAATTTATTATCCGATAAAAAGAAAAATAAACAATAGTGTAGAAATTGGGTTTTATTTATTACTTTTTTAAATAGATAAATAACAAAACAAAATTGTATGTACAAAATTTTGGGCTATGAAACTTATGAATCTTTCCTTTCACAACATAAAGACGAATTCTTATAACTAATCATTTAAATCAATTACGTCATTCGGGTTATAAACCGGTGGGGCACGACTTGTGCCAGGCAACTGATTCATGTACTGCTCCAACCAACTAGAACAAAACACTGAAAAAAAAAAACAAATTACGAATTGTAACACTTACCTTGCTGCGTTCTGGTAGTTCATCGCTGTTGCCAGTTGTTGAGGCATTTTTTGCTGTTGTAGCATCCTTAAGGCTTGCTGTTGGTAGAACTGTTCTTTGAGTCTCTGATTTTGGATGGCTTGAACCATCTGTAATTCATGCTGGACTCGTTTGTACAACTGGAAAAGAGTTTATTTTGAATGTGAAAACAAAGACAAAAAATAATACAGTCAAATCGCCCCGCGTGACTTGTTCTTGCATCTGGCTTTGTAGAATTGGCAACATTTCTTTAATTTGCGTTTCGTTAAGACTCGGATTTTCTTTTCTTAACAAATTGGCCAAAGCCACTTGGACATTAGCGGCGCGCAAATAACTGTTACCTGAAAGTAAAAAATTTTTTTACAAAAATACGTTTAAAAAAATATTAAATAGGTAATTAATTACCGAAAAAGGCGTCAATATCTGATAGACCTGCTATTATTACAAAAAAATTGCACAAAAAGTGATGATGTAAATAATACGATTCTTACCCAAATAATTATGTCTTTGTTTCTTCTCATTTTCAAACTCTTCCCATGCTGCTTTGCGTTCTTCCTCATTCAAACCCTCCGCTTCTTTATTCTCAAGGAGTGTTTGATGTTCGTGGTATTTGTAAATTCGGTCCTCAAACTTCTGTAAGAGTTCACCTAAGAGTACGTCCTTGGGTACAAGCGGAATCGGTCGTTCACCAGGTTTGGGGTCAAATCTATAAAAAACTAAATTAAGGAAATCCTAAAATATCCATTAACTCACTTGTATAATTCAGCGAGATCATTCTGATTGTAATGTCGGTCGATTTGTTGCTCATCAATGACACGTTTCGATATCGCTTGTTTTGTAACCTGTCTTTCGTAAATTTTCATTTCCATTGTACCCTAAGGAACACTATTTTAGTTATTGGAATTCACAAAAAATGGCTTACCAAAGTGACGAAACGATAAATATAGCACGGTTTTGTTTGTCCAAAGCGATACACCCTGTATATGCTCTGGATATCGTGAGAGGGGTTCCACGATACATCAAAAATAATAACACGATTGGCGGCAACTAAATTAATACCTAAACCGCCGGCTTTGGTTGAAATTAAAAATAATCTAAAATGATTAATGTTTATCGGTCTTGTTAAGTCTACAGTCCGCGTCATACCTAGCTCGAGTGTTTGTAGGATTATTGAATGTTTTACACCAAATACTTCGACTGTCACATGATGAGGAACCGTCTAACCTAAAATAATCCAATCCGAGACACCATGAGCCGCTATAACCCCCTACAGAGTCCGTTTCACCGGCTTGGGTGGCGTCATGAATTCTTCCGAGGAAATACTCGATGATATTAAGAGAATAAAGCGACTGCGAAAATACCAATCTGGAAACAAACCACAATTAAAATTATGTTAATAAAAAAAATTTCACCTACACTTTATCCCCTATTTGCTCACATTCTTTTAAAATCTCAAACAACAAAAACAATTTTGAGCTATGTGCAATATTGTTGAGTTCATCACCGTCGCAATATTCTTGCCACCATTCCTTCTTCACAGGGTCTTCAAGAGCAACGACTTCCTCCGGCTCCCCATTTTCTTTGGCTTAAATTAGAGGGACCTACAGATGCATATTTTTTAAAAAAGGCAATTTTACCTAATGCGGCTGTCGCTCTTGTTAGGCGTTTCTTTGGCGCTGCGGTCTTTTTCTCCCCTCCTTCATCCGAACTGGAATTCGACGACGGCGTAGTTTCATCATCTTCGTCGTCATTGATAAAGTCTTTTAATGAGCCTTCCGACTCTTCCGATTCATCATCCTTAAACAAAATTAAAGTTAGCTGTGATAATCTGTCTGGTTTCCCTAATTTACCCGTTTTTCTCTGGCCAACTTCATTTCAATACTCTTATCGAGGAGCACTCGTGGATGGGTACAAATTCTTTGCAAGGCCTGAAAATCGACAAATAAAAACGAAGTACGATTCGAACCGTCACCAGTTCGTGCAAAACGGTCCATGTAATGTTGATATAATTTTATTTGCGTCTCTGTAAGACTCAAAAATAATACATATTCGTGTTTTGGGGGCAAATACGGTTCCAGAACTGAGTAATCTCGTCTTTGGACGACTCCATCCAACATTTTGTGTAAAACATGTGATCTTTTTCGCATAATTTGAATATCGTGGGGAGTCGAATCGGTATATTGTCCATTGGTAATGGGGTTAACGAATCGATTTAAATACTCCTTATATGTCCCCAATAAATTCGGTTTAACGAATTGCACCATGCAGAAATACTCTTTCAAATTATTTTGCAGTGGTGTCCCCGTCAAAACAATCCTTCGTAATGTCTTCAAACGATTCATTGCAATACTTGTGTTAGTTTTCTCGTTTTTGAGCAAGTGGCCTTCGTCACAAATCACCAAATCCGGACCTAGAACACAGAAATTGTATCGAGTTGGTGGCAAATACCCATCAATACCTGGATCGACTAAAGCTTCCTGAAATACCGACCGCATTTTTTTGCTCAATCGCTTACTTTCTGGATTACTCAAATTACGAAACATGTCATAGCCGATAATTAAAACGCCACCATAATCGTGCCAATTCTTTACTTGATACTGACGTTCGTAATTTTGCTTGAATGAAACCAATTCGTAAACTTCATACTCAGTGCAATCGGGAAGCCACTGTTTGAACTCGCTGACCCAATTTAAAACCGTGTTAAGGGGGCTTACGACAAGGATTTTTCTCACGTTTGTTTTGTCACTATTTGTTAGTAAAGTGTGACTCAAAGTTATGACCTACAATTTTTTGTTTCGCATTTTATACAAAAATACGGTAATATAGAAACCTGTAATGTTTTTCCTAGACCCATACAATGTGCCAGGATGCATCCCGACCCTTTCGTGGTTTTGGCCCTTTCTAAGGATTCGAAACATGCATCCCACATAAACTGGACGCCACTGGCTTGATGCGGCTTCAATTTCGAAACTAAGCAATCATCCACTTTTAACAATTCTTTTTGGTTCTTTTCGTCAAAGTCAAGAACGACTTTTTCAACTTTTGCGTTCAGTTGTGAGCTGAATTCGTAGATTTGGTTGTACTTCTTTTGTTTTTCAAGGATTCGCGCTTTTCGTTCCTTTTCTTCGGCTTCGGCTTGTTTCGTGGTTTCAGCAAGAGAATCTCGCCCCCAAATGTTTCGAATTTGTTTACGTGTTGATTTTTCTTCGTCGTCATCCTCACTACTGTCTTTTACCCGTTTTACTCGTTTTCGAGCAGGTTTTGACCTAAAGAAAAAAAAAAGTATAAACGAGTTTTCAATTTCACAAAACCAACTTTTCCTCTTCTCTTTTTTTCTCTTTCTCTTCCTCTGAGTCTGAGGACGAGCTGCTAGATTCTTGTTGAAAATCGTCACAACTGTCCTTTTTATCAGAGTCAGAGTCTGATAAAATCGCTTTTTTGATTCGTTTTTTCATTAACCTGAAACATGGTTAAGTCAAGTTTTAAATCACAAAAAATAAAAAGTCTTCCAGATCCTTTATTTAAGACAATTAGTAGAAATTACATTTGACATAAATATAATTTGTACTAATTGTTTTAAATAAAGGATCTAGAAGCTATAATTAGATTGAATAACAACATATAGATACAAAATAAACCTTAATTTAGAAAAAAAAAGGGTTTAGTAAAGAACTAATGCTAATGTTAATAATGCGAAAAATAAGCATCCCACTAAAAAGACGGTAAGCCTTTTTACCTCTTTTTTTTGTCCTTGGGGAGCTTTGGCTCGTCATCGCTGCACAACGGTTTCAAAAAATATATTAATATTCATTGCAGTTTTAAACTAATAAATATTAAATTACCTGCCAACCTCTTCATTCATTTTCTCTTTCTTTCTGCGAAACTTCGCAAATTCTTCTTCTGAATCACTGCTGGAAAGCTTGGAAGTAAGAAGTTTATCCTTACGCCATTTTTTTCCCGAGTTGTTTTCAACTTTCTAAAAAGAAATTAATTTATTTAGTCTTAAAGTAATTAATTATCTCACGTTTTCATCCAATTTTGAATTCTCCTCAGATTTTTCATTTGCTTCTTTTTCTGACTGATCGTCATTAGTTTTTTCACTTCCATTATCGTCTTTTCCAGTATTATCTTGCTCATTCTCGTTTGTTTCATTTGTGGAATTCTTCTCGGGTGCCTGAATTAAAAATATTAGGACACAATACTACGACACATACCATATATAAAATATACCTCCTCTGGTTTATCAACGTTTTGACTCTCCTTTTCAATTTGTAAAGGATCCTAAAATTTGAATTTTTTTTTTAATAAGAAACATTCTTAAAACATTTTATACCACATCTGAGGCACCTTCTGGAGGTTGAACATGTTCCATATTTTCCATATCCTACAAAATAATTCAGTTTAAATTAATTAGAATTTTATTGACTAGAAATTCACCTTTTCTGCGGTATTTTGTCCGCTGTGCTCGACATCGGAATTTTCGGGATTCTGTAATTTTTTCAACAATATTAATATTATATATATATAAAACTTGATAAAAATAAAATAAACAATAGTAAAAAAATACCTCCCCTGGGGTATCCTCTTTATCGTCACTACCCTCCTTATCAGAATTAAGCAAATTCTAAAATAAAATATTTGAAAACTAAACTCGGTTTTTTGTATTTCCTTATAATTACAAGAGCATCTTCAGCTAATTCCGTATCTGAATTTCCTTTGGCCAAATCAGGATTTTTCTGAACTTCAGATAAAGGACTGCCATTTGTCCCCTCATCAAGGTCAGAAATAGTAGCGTCAGATGAGTTGCCCTTTTCCGAATTTTCTTGGTTCTTTGTGGTTTTCCTTTTACGTTTTTTCCTGTTTGTATTTTCACTAGAAGTTGAACTATCGGAACCTGACCTTCTTCTTTTTTTATGTAACGAGTTCAAGTCAGTCAATCTAAGAAAAATATGTTATATAAACGTTTATGTTATAAAAAACCATCATACTTTTTTATTTCCAGCAATTCCAGATTTCCTAAATAATGCTCTTTAAGTTTTTCACAGGGAATTCTAATAAGCTTAACGTAACATTTTAACTTAAATTTGGGGTCATTTTTCCAGTCAAAAGCAGGTTCGTTATCGCTCTCTTCGTCACTTGTCTTCTTTTCTTCAACTTTTTTTGGTTTCTTTTTTTCTTTAATTTTACTATTTTTCAGTTTTACTGTCTCCAAATCTTCAGAACTGTCAGTATCAGACAAAACGATCTTGTTCATAGGTACTGTTTTCTTCTTTCTGAATCTATTTTCATGTGTAGTTTTATTTAGATTTTTACTTCTTCTAGGTTTTGTTGTGGTTATGAAGTCTGTATCATCACTAGACTCTGAACTTGAACTTGTACTTGTACAAACTTGTAACGACTGTCTTGTCTTTTTAATAGTTTTAGCTGCAGCTTTTCTCTTCCCAACACTCTCAATAAGAGGCGGCTCTGTCAGTTTCTCATCATCAGATTTTTCATCTGAGCTAGTTATTAGTACAACAGTATCATCAAATCTCACAGTTTTTTCAGGTTTTTCTCTAGGCTCCACTAGTTTGTTAATATCAACTAATTTAATCTTAGGTTTCATTTCCGGTTCATTTTCTCCATTTGCAGGCGTACTTAAATCATCATTCATTTCTGTGTTTTTATTTATATCAACTCCATTTGCAAGGAGTTTCTCAGCTGTTTTCATTTTCTTATCAAACAGTTCTTTAACAGAAGTTGCGTGTTTGACTAAACTGTTGACTTGCACTTCAGTTTGCTCAATAATCGCTTGCAATTTTTCATCGCTTGAAGATTTTTCTAATTGTTCTTTAATTTTGGAAGTCTCAACTAAAACTACAGTGACTTGAGCGAATTTGTCCAATACTTCGTTTAAAGATTCTCTCGACATTTTTTTCAAGACTAAACCTGAGAACTCTCACCATTGATGAAAATGTTAATTAAAAATTAACGAAAGTTTACCCCAATTTCACCGAATAGTATTGAGTCGTTTCCCGCCTGTACAGTCTAACAATAAAATTGAAACTGCCACATACACAACACTGTTAAAAGAAATTTTTAGATTGTCGAATCACGTTTAAAGCGATTTCGTTTCAAGTCAATGCGGCATTTTACCAGTTTTGCATAAACCATTCCAACAAATCAAACAATAAACTACTGACGGCCATTGGCAATGGCATTTTAGACAAACGTCAACAAATTTGATTTTTTCGCAGTATAGCCAACCCAACCCAACCAAGCCAATGTCCCCAAACTTATTCAAACAGATAACAATGATTTTTTTTGTCAATTTTATAGTCACTGAGTTTCCAGATAATTCGAATAATTAAGTTAATACCACATTCAATCAACACTTCTTCAAAAAACTTTTATGCCACCCATTTGCTTTAATAAATATTCAATAAAACACAAAATCTCCTTGAATCTTTATTTAGACAACTCGTTCATATAAAATTATATCATTTTCATTGTTACACAATCATTACCACATTTGCGACTCTTTTGTCATTCATGTATAAACTTGCATCCTCCAAAGGCCCCCACACCTGTAACAATCCCACATAACATTTGATTTTTACTCTAATTAATAATAATTACTGGCAAGAGCGAAGCCAGCGCTGATCCCAAGCCCTTATTGCTGCCGTCCGAGTCACCAGAATCGTTCCTGCAGAACCCCCACATCTGACACACTGTTTAATAGCCCTAGGAGTACGCCCCAGATATAAATGTCGGATTGAATCAACTGTTTGTGTTGTCCCCGAGTCGGTGGAAGACATGAGACATTCAGGGTCGTTGTTATATTCTAACTAAAATCAAGAAAAATCAAGAAAAACACCAAAACAATGAAAAAAAACACACCTGTAATGGTAGAATTTGTTGAACGAGTTGTGGAGACGCTAAAACGGCCCTATTATTGCTAGGTAGAAGAAGCTGGATTTGGACTTGGCTAGGTAAGAGGCAACATTCGTCTAAAAATAATTACAAATAGCAAGCAAAGTAAAAAATATTTTATTTATTTAATTAATTACAAATTAAAAGTTTCTTGAATCGTGCCCGTTTTTGGGTCGTTATCAGGGTTAACAAACAGAAAAACATTCGAAACGCAAGTCTTCGTTGGTGAAACATTTGCAATAAAAAATTCTTGAGATATGTCTTCACCACTTGTGCGATTTTGTTTCATGGTCGTTGAAGAATTGAATGATTTAGTTGCACTTTCTATTAAATCGTAAAAAAACAACTCGCGAGGGGTCAACGGCGTTAGAGGTGTTCCGTTGTTTTCATCTTTAATTTGTGTTTTTTCTTCTTTTGGTTCATTCTTCTCAAGTTTCTTTTTTTCATCATAAACAACAAGCAAAGTCTGTTCTTCCACAGTTTTCTGTTTTTCATGATCAATAAAATTAACTTCGAATAATTGATTTTTGTCTTTAGGCGATATTTTCCATAACACCACCAGTATTGATACCAAAATTAAAAAAATAACTAGAGCCACGAGCCAAAAATAATACGGCCATTCTTTTGGCCAATGGAAATAATGACTCAAATGTAACACTTTGACGAAAATTAAAGGACAGTAAAGAAACCAGTACAGAATAAATAATAAAACACAATAAAGGGGGAAACCGATAAATTTGAACGGTTCAGAAAGATTTTCATTTTTGTTGTGATTTTTCGGAAAAAAATTAACACACAAAAACATAGACATTTTGTTTGAGAGTTTCAAACTGGAATAATAACCAACGGACAAAAATTTCAAAGGAAGCGGTTATCACATTTCCTATTCTGATAAAATAGAGTTAGATCAAGTTTGTTTTTTACTTACCAATCAGAGTATCATCTGGTTCGTTCACGTTTTGGACCAATCGGCTTAATAATCGGAACAAAAGAGCCAAAACATCCAAACTTCCATCAGATTTGATAAAAACTGGGAGACATGCCGGCCTCAGCAGCCCCCATATTCGTATCAAAACTAACATTTCCCTTAACATATTTAAGGCTTTGACATCACGTAACAATTCGTACAGCTTTCCCATGGAAGGACGACTATCTGGTAACTTCACCAGCAAATTGAGAGCCAAATCGGCCACCCACTGGATGAGTTGTTGCAAACTTTGGAGAGTTGAGGGCTCGACGGTGAATTCCTTCGCCTCGAGGTGCATTAAAACCTTGTCCACATCGGTTTGCCCTTCAGCGATTACATCTAAAAATTATTTAAAAAAATATAGAAAAACAAACTTTAATTTGGAGAATTTTCTCACTTGCTAACGAGTCTGCAGGACTCTTATCATGACTACTCATCTCGCTTGGCCTTAGAAGACTTTTAAAAGCTGTAGATATGCTGTGAAGCATCAGGAATTGGGCGAGATCATGGGCCTTTACTTGACCTTGAACGCTCAATCTGAAAATGATAACTTACCCAACAAGTCGATACAACAGGAACCTACCTGCACAATGATATTTTCATGCATAAGTATTGCACGTAGAAAAATTGTTGCACCGCCGAAGGCTGTCGATTAAAACTCTCGGTAAGTCTGTCACATATCGCATCTAACATCCCAGGTCTTAACACTAGTAATAAGTCTAACCAATCAAAACCGCTCATCATACAATATTCCAAAATTGTGGTACAATAAGGGACACTTAGAGGTGTTGAGCTATCGATTTGGGGTGGTAACTTAAACATATGGAGGCTATCATCTGAATCAATTACGAGTAAAATATTCCCGAGCAAGGACATGTCAATGTTCGAGATTTTGATACTAGTTTTGGGATATCTAGCGAGAGGTTCGTCAAAATAACGCGGGCAAATGGTTAACGTAATGTTGGCGAGATGTTTTAGAGTGTCTCTGTACAGACAATGGATGGAATTGTCGGCAAATGTGGCAACGACATACCCGCTTGAAACGTTATTTAGTAAACTTAGTTTACTTGTAGCTAATGATGTAACTTTACTGTTGTATTGGAAGTGACACTGGTATTGCCACAACTGAAAAATACTGTTAGAATCGTTTTATCAATTGATTATATTTTAGCAAACATACAACAGTATTGAAAAATTGAGGAGTTTCAGATTTTCCTAGTGATTTATGTACTGGTAAAGCTTTTTCTCTTAATTCCCACACCTGCAAACAACTTATTTTATCACTTGTAGCTGAAACCACCACAGAATCTGCGTCTTCTCTCATTATCCATTTGATATGACTTATGTGACTATTTTTTTCTTTGGAAACCTGCTCCACTAAAAAACAAACGTTAGACTACGACTCAAACGACGCAATTTGTTACTCAATGCTTCCTTCGGTGCCTCAAATAAGAAAAAACTGAGTAGAGATTGGCTTGTGATAACACACTTATCTTCAATCTTCCTCACAGACACCTTGTAACATTGAATAGGCATTGATAAATCTCCGTTACTAACAGCGAGCAAAAAATGGCCGTCTAAAGTAACATTATTGATTAATTCTATACTAGTTTTTTTTTTTAATCCTACTTTTGCCATAGCAAATATCGGCAGCTTTGATAAAAATCCTTGTAGGTGCCAAACTCTCAGTTGCCATAACCATAGAGACCTGACTTGTACTTTGAGGGAGTAAAATCGAGCATAACATTCCCGTTGTTGTAAGTAACAAAGCCCCACTAGCAGGACGCCCCCCAAACTGTTTAACAGAACAGGCAAATTTGACATGGTGGAACTTCTCCGTGTACAAAGCGCTGTCTTTTTTCTCGGAATTGAGGCAAATTTTCTTCCCAGAGTGGAAAAACGCCGCTGACAAAATATGTTCCCCTTCAAGGACAGTCTGGAGGACTAGCGTCCAGTCGTTTAGTATGTGGTCTTTAGCTTTGTAGATCTTTATAGAGCCGTTCTCATCCGCGACTAGAAGAAGGTCGCCTGTAAAGTCCCACTGAAGAACAGAAACAGGTGAAGAGTTTGATAATATTCTGAAAATGGGAGTATAATAGTGGAGAGAGTTTATTTTGGAGACGTACTTATGAACTTGCCAGGGACTGTTTAAATCACAAACGTAGACATTAGAGTTCCTAAACAGTGAACCGGCTTCTTCAATATTGCAATCCGTGCTGAAAGCAACGACGTTGGAGCTTGAAATTGAGCATAAGGTTGACTTTTCTAGTCTGAAATTCAAACGGTTGGAAAAAAGTTAACTTTTGTTTGTGTGGTACTTCGTAAATGATAGATGCTTGTTGGTGTCCACTGATTTATTAATTTTTTTATTAATTGTAAAAATGTGGTCCATTTTTCGATATTCCTTTAGAAAACTCGAAGCATCTTTTTAAAAGATTGACAAACTTTTGACACTTGACACTCCTAACTCCTGACAGCTGTTATAGAGGGCCATTGCCAACATATAAGATTAAATCCCTATATGTTTATCACTTCGGCACAGATTAGTTGCTTGCTAATCTGTGACTTCGGTCAAATAACACAGTGCGATCAAAAAGTCTTTCTATCAAGTAGGCGTCCTAGTTGACGTATGTTGCATGGCAGTTCGTATGTTATCTAGATGTCAAAAAATTAAAACATTGAGCTAATTAAATTGAATTATTCTATGAAACGTCTCAAAACAAACTAAAATAAGATTTTGTTGGTGTTTATTCATAAAAATCGTTCACCACTGTTTCCTATAATAATTTACAAAAAAAATATTTTGACATTTCTCATTTGTCATTGTGACACTTTAACTTCCACAGACATACGCTTGCTTGATGGACAAATTTTTGATCTCACTGTACTTGTACGGTAACATTTTGGCTATTTTAATCTTGTATGATGGCACATATCAAAATGATAGTTAAAGTTATAAATTCTAATACTTTCTTTGAATAAGTGATTCAGTGAACATTAAAAAATTACTTTGCTGCATTTTTATTGATTTAAAAACCAAGTGTTTAGTATTTTTGCTGTTTGTGTTTTCAGTTTTAAAAATGTCAGTTTGGCAAATACTCAACTCCCACTTGGTATATTCCATACACAACACAAATTACAAAAAGTTTCTATAGTAGCATACTGTATCAGAATTTTTTAACCCCGATGTTACTTTGAATAAATTGCAAAACAAAAATTGTAAAGGACTTTTATTGTATATTCCTAAGTGTATAATACAAAAAATATTTTCATAATGGCCTATAACTGTATAAACAATGCTTTTAATAACAATCTTAAAATAATGAAGACATAAGTTGTGACTAAAACAACAAACAACGCCTTTTATAAATTAGTACCGACTTTTTAATAACTGTGGGGTCTCTGGGAAATAACGCTAAAGATATCAGATAGAGTCACTTTAGAGGAATGTTATTCGACTTTAAAAATAAATGCAAAAGCGTAAGTACTTAAGGGGAAATAGGTAATATGCACAAGCAACAATTACACATCGTTTCTTTCTTATTGGTAGACACGAATTGTGCGTTTAAAAGTTTCAATCGGGAAAAAATTTAACGTTGTCGAATTTCTCTATAAAATTTCATAAATCTTAAAATAAAATATTATATAAAGAATATTTAAATATAGCTAGATGAGCTAGAACGTATAGCTCAATTCACGATGTATAAAAGGAAGCAAAATTTTAAAATTAAAATCATAAAATAGTGGTTTGTGATAGTGAGTAGAAGTATAAAAAATCTGATAAAACTTCACAAACCATTATTTTTCAATACAAGCATAGTCACGACAAGAAATAAAAGAGTACGGGCATATCTATCTATTGTTACATAGAAATAGATATCCACCTCCCCACTAATGGTAGTGTAAGTCAATGGAATTACGCAGCCAATCAGCAGGGGGGTGGGCGTGACCTCAGTAAGCTGACGCTTCTTTATATTCTGAACCTTCCATGGTGAAAAAGTCTTCTAATTTCCATTGTAACGTCTCAAACGTCGGCCTCTTCATTGGGTCACGGTTCCAACATTCTAACATGATATCGTAGAGAGGGGCGGGGCAGCCAGGTGGCGACGGCATGCGATACCCATGCTCGACTTGATGCAACACCTCGGCATTGGTCATACCTAAACAATCGACAATCAACATTTTCTCAGACCAATAGAATTATCTTACCAGGATATGGTATTCTGCCGTATGTGACGAGCTCAGTCAGGAGAATACCGAATGACCAGACGTCTGATTTTATGGAGAATTTATTGTAATTGGCCGCCTCAGGAGCTGTCCATTTTATGGGAAACCTTGCGCCGACTCGCGCTTCATATTCATCTTCCTGTACAACAAACACCGTTAAATGTAGGTCACTTTTCGTTTATGACCAAAATGAGGTCACAAACGGCACATAAAAACCGAACAAGTAACGTTTATGATCGACGCAGACGTCCATGATAAACCAAATTATTTTGTCACGGCCAACGAAGCTACCAAACTTTTCACATAATTAATTTCCGTAAACACGTTTTTTAATTAGATATTACTCCTATAACATAATACAATAAAAAGTACTTTCATTTAAACTTGAAAGCAAGGTTAAATCACTCTTTCTTTAAGAATTAAATCGGAAAGTGTTTTTATTAGTGCTGATTTGTTATTATTACACAAAATTTTACTTAATATTGCGTTCATAAAAAACGCAAAATGTGTCAATGTTCAATGTTTATGTAAATGATTAATTTTTTTAAAGCAGTTGACTACCTTAAGACAGTAATTTGTGAATACAACAATTCATATAAGTATGGACACACCGACTATTGTTAAATATTTAAATAAATTTGTGTTCAAAAATGGCCTCGTCTCTTATTAAAAGCCTACATTCGCAACGAATTGAATTTCCAATGACGTCACGCTGCATTCTAAAATTTTTTTCAACGAGTTAGTTCTGACAAGTCGCTGTCACGATTTTTTCTATTCATTAAAATGAAAACTTAAAATTTTTGACAGCTTAATATTTATTGAAAAAGTTTATACTTGTGTATATCAGACTAATAGTTGTTCGACAATACATATAATAAAAAATATTACAAAATTATCATTTTCAAAAGCTTTTAATAACAATAAATATCTATAATTGTGTCACACCCGTCATAACAATGACAGGTTTAATAGTTGTAACATGATCAAAGTCTCCTAAATGCATTTTTATCACAAAAACGTGGCGGCCTACTTCACTTTCTGACGCATCTACTGTTCTTATCTCTTCGAAAAAGTAATTTTGCGGTTTGTGGTCTTATTTATGCGACTATTAAATTCTTTTATTTCTATTCTACAAAAAAAAAAACAAATGTGAACTAATTTTTTGCATCTAAACTGGAAAAAATCCAAATTTCAATCTTCTCGTTCCAAAAATTCTTGATAATCAAATTTTGAAATAAACCACCACTTTCTCCAACTCTTACTTGAATTTTTCCCATCTTCCGTTTTTGCGTGCTTCTAAATATCATAATACTAACCTTTATAAGCCTGGCGAGTCCGAAGTCAGCTATCTTCACTACATTATTATCGGCAACTAGTACATTCCTTGCCGCTAAATCCCTATGTATATAATTCTGCGATTCCAAATATGCCATCCCGGCGGCAATTTGTGCGGCCATATCGATTAATTGTTGCAATTTCAGACTTTTTCCTTTACCCTGTAGATGTTCCAAGAGCGATCCGTTTCGCATCAGTTCTGTGATGATATAAATCGGTTCTTCGACGGTGCAAACGGCATAGAGCTGGATCAATTTCGGATGCCTCAGTTTTTTCATGATTTGTGCTTCTGCGAGGAAATCTTTCGGATCCATCGTTCCAGGTTTGAGGGTTTTTATTGCGACGGGTGTGGTATTATTCCACATACCCTCCCACACTTCGCCGAATTGGCCGTGGCCCAATTTTCGGACGAATTTCAACGAAGAACGCTCGATCTCCCATTGGTCCCTTGTGCGGTGTGATAAGCCCTCTGGCTGGGGTTTTTCGATCTGAGTAAAAAAAGAAAATATTGATCAAATTCCGGGAAATCAAAGAGAACAATAAAGGAAAGAATCATGCGGTAGAGGCGATAAAATAACACTATTTCAGAAACAATTATTTCAGAAGTATTGATGGAAATGCTTTTGAAAAATTGAAAATTGTTTTTGGTTGATTGGGAATATGGATTCTATCTTTCAAACTAACCCACAATTCCGCTTTAAGCCTTGACGCTTAGTAAAAAATAAATTTTAAAAGTTCGCAATTAAATATTCACTGCGATTCTAATATTGCCTAAAATAGTATAGGGCCAGAATTCACGCCTTAACGTACACCGTCTTTATCTTATCAATTTTTATGATGACAGGTATTTATAATTCAGCAAAAACTACTTTCGTAACTGCTTTAACAATTTGTTTCATAATTTTAATAATTTAGGTCAGTTTGTAATTGATAATTAGTGTAGTTTTTTTTACTAAACAAACAAAAATAATTACAATTCTCTCATAAGCAATTAAGGAAAATATTGAAACACTGGATCGAAAATTACAAAAAAACAACTATTCTACACTTTATAAAAAATAAATTAAAAACAAAGACAACCCCCTTATCCTATTAAATATTTTTTATACATTTCGAATGATACAAACAGATACTTTTTTCTAGAACCTCCACAATAATCTATAAAAAAATAGAAAAAATTATCAATATGATGATAGAGCTTTTATGTTATAACACTTTTATTTTCCTCCCCAGGAAGTAAGTCTTGCGGAAAGTAAAATATTTTTCTGTCTACTGATATAATGACATACTTTCTATTATAAAATGAAAAGGGAAGAAAATCGCAACTTTCTTATTATTGGTTCAAACCTACATTGTTTTATTAATTTTAACACAGATTTTGTCTCAATTAACTACAGGTAAATTTTAACTTTACGGGAGCAAAAATTGTGTTGTAATAATATTTGACCTGTTTTATGTCTACTTATAGTTAGTTACCGATGATCTTGTACATTATATGTTTTTTCATAATTATTCAGTAAAGGTATAAAAACTGCCAATAAAAGCCACAAATAATGTAAAACATGGTTACATCTTCTTCGTTTCTTCTTCTAATAGTCTGCATCAAAAAAATATACAATTATTTTACCAACAGAAATATGTACATAGTCAAAAATTTAAACCCGCATAATTTCGAAATTCTTTTAGATAGTATTTTATCTTAGTTGGCATTTTTCGCTGAGGCGCGAGTTCTGAAAGATCTTGTATGTACCTACTTTAGAAACTCACATGTGACGTAAACGCTTTTTTCAATAAACAACAAAAAAACAATTATCTTAATGATCAGGACATAATACATATAACAACTTATTCTTTGGTTCTTAAAAAAATAGAGCGAAAAAAGTCCACTTTTCAATCGGGTCAGCTAAAGCAAAGATTTTAATTGTTACAAGTGTGTTAAGAATTTAGGTGCGACCTTTTCGTCTGAAAATTTTCTTTTACTTTGCAAACAGTTACACTAAGTGAACCGAGCAGTGTCATAACATAATTTTCCATATAAGTTCGCCAAAGTCTCAAAACCTAAATAATATTTTTCCGACTTCTGAAATAAATGTCCCTTTTATTACGATTTTCGTCTAATTTTCGAAATAAAAACAGCTATTGACCCAATTAAGAGATACAGTGTATAATAGACTATAATAGAGGGACGAAAGTGTATAAAACAAAAAAAAATTATAACAGACGTACCTCTGATATCGTTAAGAAATTCTGTATGCAAAAAGCACCAGAAAAAAAGCATTAAACTGACATCAATCAATAGCTGCTAACTTGTTATCTAAGAACATTTCATGTTTTTTATTCGACTGACCTGAACGCATGGCTTGCAGAGATTGACACACAGACCGTCTGGGTCTTTACTGTAATGTTCAACGAGTTCTTGTAGCGTTCTGAACGTCGTTCGACGAGCGATGAAGAAGCCACCTTCATCCAATTGCCTGATTCTGTAATGTTTAACAGTATCTCCATCACGGACTGAAAAAAAAATGTTTCATTGGAGTAGGTCGGTCACAATCATCTCGAAATTACCTGATAACGAGTAGTCGTTGTGCCGACTTTCCGAATCGCGAATCAGAAACGCGCCGTGTTCGTTCTCGGGAAGTAAGAGCTTCTTTTCCGCTTCGATACGTTTGATTTTCCGGAAATACCATCTGAAATAAAAATTCACAGTAATACGAATTAAAATCACACACAAAAAGGAAGTACTGGACATTTGCTAGAACTGTTGTTAATTGGAATCCTCAATTACAATTTAATTACATAATTATTACGCATCTGACCTGAAAATTATAATTGATAGTTACCACGTGGTTCGTGGCTTTATGTTGTTAAAGATTTGCTCGCGAGAAGCGATCGGACGTGATCATGCATTATTATGATAATTGCAGATAATAATCAACCAAATTCGTTGATAATAAACGTATTTGAAACATTTTAATGTTCACTAATAACAAATTTATTGTTTGTGGTTGAGTAAATTGAATTGAAAAAAAAATGGACGCTTTCTGATGGCGATATTTGCAATATACTACTTACAATGGCCGCATTTAAGATTTCGCTATAATTATAAGCATCAATGACGCCCAAAGTTGGCAGTGAAAGCAACAGGAAGCCTTCAGGCTCGCGAAGGATTAAACATTCCGTTTGTAAAAGAATTCGCAATGAAAACATCCTCCAGAAGAATGGCTCTGATCTAAATCAAGATGGCTGTCATATTTGTGAAGAAAACACACTTTCCGCACGAAAGAAAGACAATAATACCATCATAGTGACAATAAACGCTATAATATAACAGTGAAATACAATTGATTAAATAATAAAACATACTTTATCACGGAGATAAAATCTCGCATTATAATAGGTATTGCTACAATTAATTGTGTAACAGCAAAATTTGAAATTCAGATTAAATTGTCAGGTTCTGCAATTTCGAAATTCTTTATTTACGAAAATAATTTTTAAATTCTTAAAGAAAATTGTTCAGATTTTCTTAATTCAATGAGGAATTCATTCTTCGAAAAGCAATAAAATTTGTAATTCAAATCCTGTTTTGAAAAAATCGGCTGGTACTACTTCCGATCGTCAATGTCGGAAGTTTCAGGTCAAGTAAATTCATGATTATTTTCCTTTGTGAAATTTTTATTTCCTTTATCGCTTCAACATTCTGGCACGTCAACACCTCGATCGTAAAATTTCGACTTTTCGCCAAGGCTTTAGAAAATTTTCGTTTCTTTAAGGCCACCGGTAGTCAATGCGTAACATCCTCGCTCAAAGGTCATCTCAAACAATGCAAGAGTCACATTTTTATTTTTTCACGTGATAAGTTTGATTTGTATTCTTTACAAGTGTGCAGAAATTAGCACCGATGGAAAAATGCGAGTAATTGGTTTCGGTTTCCATGAAAATGAAGAATGCAAGGAAAGGCCGTTCAAATTTACATTATTTATTGGATTTATTACAATAACAGAATTCCCATCCAATAAATTGTATCGGAAAAACGTGATCGAATGGCACATTTGGAAAAATTGTGATAACTATAAATTACGGTTATCGCATACAAGTCAAGCTAACACCGTCGAAAATAAATATTAGCGAAAAATATTCAACGAATCGATGTTTTTGTAGTGGCAAGGTAGGTATGTCATTTTAAAATATCAATTTAAAACTAGGAAATTACGTAAATGTAAAGATACGTTTCGGAGCAAAACATTAAATTTATTAAAACCGTAAATATAAAAATGTTAAATTCGAGTGATATCAACCTAAAAATTCTGGTAGCCATAATTACGGCAATATTAGATATCAAAAAGTTTTCCGGCAAGAGACAGTCATTGCTGGAGTCTAAAAAAATGCTACAATCAAACTCCATTTAAGACCACCAAACTATCAAAATTTAAATAAATCCTTGGCTTTCCAAATAAGACCTAACAATTAAATAATTATAATAACAAAGCTAAAATAAATCAATCTCAAATATTTTTCTCAAATAAAGACAAAAATAAAAAAAGCTTACACTTACTCGGATCATATTTTGAGTACAAATTTGTATTGTAATTGCTAATTCAACAATTCAACTGTATTATACTGTAACACAAATTTTCAATGATAGTTTCGCATTCATAAAAATCGTGATGTCATTTCCGACTAAATCGCGAACAGATTTTGCATTTTAATGCCATTCGGAAACAAGTAGATACAATAATTTAACAATTCTGTTGGTTTATAAGGAAAAACAAAAATTTTTACTTTCTGTGTACACAATATAGTATGTCCCAAAATTATATGAAGCTTGTAAGCACTAAGTGACCACTCTCGGTGCGGCCGGTACTTGATAAATGCGTACGTTTTCCTTTGAGTTTGTTCAATGATCTGGATGTGAACAGGTGAACCAGACTCTCGCCTATTTATAGCAGCAACAAGAAGACAAGAAGCAGAGCCGGTCGGAGAGGTATACTCTCAACCGCTGGCTAAATTTCATGTCTTGGACTCTGGCTGCTGGCTTACGCCTCGAAAGGATAAATTCTTGTTGTTTATCGACGCCTAATTCGTAATTATGACAAAAGCCAACAATGGTTTCCTCATTAAAATTCTTCATACAGATAGGAGCGATTCCATAAGGAATGAATCACTTATGATTTCAGCGAATCCCTCACGCCTCGATAATACTCAAAGGATACGCTTTTACCGATTGCGGTTTGTCATATCACAGTAAGAATGTGGTGTTACTTAACCTTTAATAGGTTTTATGATCGAAATTTTTATATAACAGGATGTTGGAGATTCACCCAAATGGTATTAAAATTTTTGGCAACAGAGTAATCGTAACGATGAACATCTTCCTGTTTTTGCGATGGCAATGTGATGTTAATCGTCCACGTAACTTCTTTTATTTTGTAACGGTTAGTTTTCTTAGTTGACTATATGTACTTATTGAGAAGGTTCTGGAATATTGAAATTTGTAAAGTGGTAAAAGGATTAATTAATCAACTCATTACGCATATGTATTTTAAATGATTAATTCAAAAATTTATCTAGAGCAAACGCACAAATCCCTAATTTATTAGATCTAGTTTTTGGTTGGTGGTACCTATTTCTAAAACATGTATTTTTTTCTATCTGTAAATCTGTTCATTAACTCAGGGTTTTTATTTCAAAACTGAACAATCTCAATACATTATATAAAAACTGAAAATATTTTTAAAAATGGATTTGAACTTCCCCCTCGCGACCCTAATCAAGCTGTTTGTTTCTTGGAAATATGTAATAAATACATTATATTATTTACTCAATACAAAAAGGGTCAAGTCTGACGTCTTTTGAAATAGAAACCCTGTGAAACATGCACTTATCCAATAAACACAATAAATACTTTTTTAACAAAAATGTTTAAATCAATTGCATTACTAATAACATGTTACTCATTTAACATCAATGTTTTATTATTTTAATATCGTAATAGGTGACAAATCGCGAAAAATTTTGACGTACTTCCATAAAACAAAAAAATTAAATAAAAAGCCTTTTATTACTATCATTAAAAATAGTAATTTAAAACATGATTCAAAATGTTAAAATAAATTCAATATATAATAAAACATAGAACACGAAAAAGTTGTAAAAAAATTACATTATAGACATAGTAAATAGAAAGGAAAATTTCGTTGAGTAAACAATGTAGGTACCTAAAAAAAATTATCAATTTTTTTACGTAAACACTTGTTTGTTTTCAAGTCTACATTCCCTATTTGATGAAGATTAATTTTCTATATGACAAAATAAGTACAGTTTTGCTAAAACCCACTAAAAATTTTATTACTTTTAAGTTAAATGCCGTATTGTTAAGAGTAAAGCAGAGGGTAAACATATCATAACCCACCCGGACCGAGAAACCAGGGAAACAGATCAGTTTTTAACAGGGCCGGATTACTTACTTTCTTTTTGCCTAAAATACTTAAAATATTTTAATAATTTTTCAAGTAATTGTTATTAAGGTCAAGTATTATAAGAAATTTAAAAAAGCCAGATGGTTAATAACAAGCTATTATTAAAATAAGGCAGATTTTTTTATGGCTTGATAAAACTATAAGTACCACTAATTTGGTTGTAAATACGGCCCTGTTTTGTTCTGCTGGGTGCAACCAAATTTGCAAAGGAACATGCCATTTATGAATGATTTATGAGGTTACAAATTCAAGCCATGGTTTGGTTAATCCCTCATAATGATGTGATAAAATTTTACTGGGTCTTAGAAAAACGTCTTAACTATATGAGCATCTTAACCTGTAAGGGGCGGTTTATCATGTGACTGATCACGTGCTCAATTGAACCAATCAGATGCTCAGATTCACGAGTTTAACGCATTAACTTTTAACAACGAATTAATTCGCCTTCTATAAACCAACCGACCTTAGGGTTGTATAAAGAGCTATTGAGTCCACCTCGTAGCCAAATAAATCTAATAAAATCACAAATATAAAATTTTAGATAACAATTTCAACTTAAGTTTCATTTTTGAAATAGGAAGAAAAATTCTTTCAATAATAATGACTCATCGTCATAACTACACTAAGTTGGTACCAACCTCACCGCTAATCACTTCCCCCTTATTATTAAAACCGCAAATAACCGAATTCTTTTTAATGTCAACGATTATACATACAAAAGGCTCCCGCTTGCCATATGGTCCCTTATGACGCAAGACCTTACATAACCCAAAAAAATCCCACTCGTCCTAGATTTAATCCCGACTTTTCCCGCATTCGCAAAATTGTCATTTCGTAAGAGAAAGAATGGAAAAGTAAGAGCCGGCGCCAGACGCTGTCGGCAGTAAAATACCGTCATTACTTGGTATTTTATTCAATAATCACATGAGAAAGTCGACTAAAATAAAACGATTCGCGCTAGTTTTTCATCCGGAATAAATCTGAGAAAAATCGCACTCACGGTTGACTGAGAAGACAGTCCGTTTCGTTACTAAGTTTCCTCCTGTTGCGAGCCCAAGCTTCCCTTTGTTTCTTAAATCGTTTCTCGTTTAGATTATTTTTTACGCGACTCCATTGACCAGAGTTTTCTTCATTCTCGGAAAAACTTCCAGAATCGACGCTACTTTTTCTACTGGAGGAGCAGCGACTCGACGATAAGCTTTCGAATCCAGACGAGGCTTGAGATAGTTTTCGAGTCGCAGGAATTGTAACGTTCTGCTGATTCAACCACCAGAGTAAGTGTTCGTTTCGTTCGTTTCCTTCGGGCAATTCGTGACAATTTTCGTACAAATCGTTCTCCTTAGGGACGTAACTAGTTTTGCGAAGCCTTGGTTTTATCGTGATTTCCTCAGGTTCGGAATCTGGAATATTGTCTAAAGCGTTGATAATATTATCGTCAAGAGCATCTCTACTATATTGGCAGTATTTTTTTAATAATTTTAGTACTAACTCATCGTTTTGACTATGTCTATCAGTCTGTTTCTCAGTCTCTTTGTGTAATAAATTATTAATAAATAAATTTGATTGTCTACGTAGTGTTCTAAGCTCTGGCATCGAAGGTCTTCTTGGTTGTTCCACAACCTTATCCTCCGGAATTTGTCCCAAACTTGTCTTTCTTTCCGGTTTAATCGTGTCATCAAAATTCATCACCTTACAATTTGGTAAATTTCCATCACAATTATTAAATTTTTGTTTAAATAAAATTTCTTTTTGAATATCGGTGAGTTCAACAAATCCATTTTCTTGTAAGACGAGTTGTTTGTTGGCACACCTTTGTAAAAACTCCGAAATAGCGGCCCAATGAGCTTCTGTTAAAGCTCCGTGTAGTCTTATTGATGACAATTGTAAAGGTATCCAGCGATTGTCTTTCAAACACCAGATAACACCAGATGATACCATCTTTCAAAATAAAACATTGGCTCCTGTGACAAGCCAAATCCGTTAAAAAAATCTCTTTACCGTACCCCCATTGTCGCGTGGTTTTCGATAAGAAAAAGTGAAACAATGACTGAATTACAATGCTAAAGACGTGACCATCAAAAACGAAATTCTCCGCACAACGGTATCCAGTCGTTCAACTTTGGACTTGAAAAAATAATTTTTACCAAAAACCACGTGCAATAATGGAGATATCTAATAATTTTTCAAAATCTAGTTCATTGAAATAATTTCTTTTCACAAGACCGACCTAGAATACGCACTGAAACTGAAAATTCGTGGGCACACTTTTCACACTGCACTGCAACAGGTGAACGCGACAACTGATTGTTATTGCTGAGGACTAAGCAATAGCTTGGTGGGGCTGCCACAGAGATGTACGGTACTGAGAAAACTGTACCCGTCTTTGCTGATTTGCCCCATTTATGTCGATGAGAATTTTCAAGGGCGGTTTGAGGAAGGGTCACTGGGACAGGAAATCATTTTCGTTTGAATTATTTAAGTGACCTTTTTGGTCGGCCCCCGAGAAGCCTTTTTCGCCTATTCTCAAGATTTTCTAGTGCAGAAATGCAGCTTACGCAACTGCTCTCTCAAGGTTTCTGCTCTAAAATTTCATCGAAGAGATTCTGTGGGGCTAACCCAGACGTCACAATTTTAAGAAGATTTCAAAATGTTTTACTTGTAATTCTCATTACTCTATTTTCTTGACATAAATTATTAACGCGATTTCATAAACAAAAAAGTATTTCCAAGAAAATAATAAAACTTATACCTTGCATGAGTCTAATATTATTCCATTAAGAGCTTTAGAACATGAATCACATTAAGTTAACCAGACACAAATATTAATAACTGACAAATATTTATTTATTGCTTCTTCTAATTATAAATACATAATATCATTAAATGTCTTGAGAATGTTCTAATAAAATTAATTAGAAAGACTCACTGTCAAGGATTTTCACAGAAACAAATATTAATTAAAGTAACAATAATTTTAGGATTTCGGTTACTTGTACTTACGTAATTAGAATGAGTATTTGAATAAACAAAAAATAATGTCTGTCTATAGTTTCAATTGCACAAAAAAATATCACAAATAACTTCAATTTTATTAATAAATAATGTTTTTTTTATTTTAAGTTCTTTTACAACTGTTTTAAAAAACAGTTAAACACCACTTATGACTCAAAAATTTGTCGATTGCGTTTAAGAAGTTTAAGAAGTTTTGAATTGTTACGTCAATTATGTGATTAGTGTTGTGGCGACTTGTAACAATAGGAAAAAAGCTGTAAAACCAGTTCAACATGAAAGAAATAAAAACATAATTACGATAATTAGAACGAAAAAATGCACAAGAGAAAAGGTCATGGTTCTAAAGCTGAACTTAAATAAACCCATATGAACTTCTTTTTTGCTTAAATAACTGTAATTTTTGCTTTCTAAAGCCTTTTTTCAATTCAATTACAAAGTCAATTCGACTTTAAAGGTCATCGATAGAATGTCAAGGAGCATCTTAATTTCTTCCTTTTAGGATATCACGAGACACAAACTAGTTTTTTCGCCAATTTATAATCGATAGGTTTTTTCACCTCTGAAATTGAATGACAGTCGTAAAGAATAATATTCTTGACGGCATTCCTCATTTCATTGAACCACCGAATATGACATAAAATTCATACGATCCAAAACCTTTCGGTTCCACGAAATTATTAGTAAATATATTTCGAAAAAAACTATTTTCTGGGTCAAACAATATTTCCACAAGTAGCATTAAATTCTCTCGACGAACTTGAAAGGTCGCGGAGTGAACGACCAGCGTCCTTGGTTTCGCCTGGAGCACGTAATCGGTAAAAAGATGCGATTCTTGCACGCCCAACGCACCCAATTAATCCAGCTCGAGGAGAATTTTGCAATGTTTTTTTAATCGAACCTTCGAGAACCAAAACCGATACATCTTCTGCAATGCAGACACGTTGACAAAAAAGAAAGTTCGACCAGAACTTGAATGACTCGTGTATGACCCTCTGGTGTTGTCTGCCAAACTTCCTAATGGTCAATATAAAATTTCGTCGACATTTTATAACGACCAAACCTTGACATAAATGTCTTGCACAGTTAGTTCTTTTGCCACAAATGAGTGAATTTAATCGATTTCGTAACTCATAAATTATTGCAATCTTACAAAATTATATAAATTATTTTAGCAATTAAAAATTAAAATTAGTTCCATAAGTGATTAAACGAAATCTAATTTTATCCCAGTGCAGCCACCTACATATTCCAGTTTCGCATAAAACCTCCCTTCATTCCAATTTACAGGGCGTGTGGGTAGGCAACCAACCATGCAACGTGTTCGTAGTTGCATAATGTAATTACTGTTAAATAACAATTTTAATGTTATAAAGCGGAAGAAATATTCGAAGGCCGACTATTTCACTTTTGCAGATTGACCTTATTCAAATTAACGTCTTGTTTTGCCTGCCACCGTTACTTGTTGCACAACTTACGAGCATTTTACATCAAATAATGTTTGAAATAATGTTGGAAAGTTAAACAACTCCAAAAAGTGATTATTGCTTGTAAATAAAAAATTACTACAATCTAGTGCGCCAGGGTATTAATTCAGGATTTGTTAAAATAATCAACACATTTTTGTGGATTATTTCCATATATAAAAGTTGATAATATTATATTTGTGTATATCTACATATAAATCATTCTTAATACGTTTCAATAAAAAAATGATAACAATTCGTAAAATGAATTTATTATCACAAAGATATTTTAGGTGAACTGGTATATATTAAATTAAATACAGAAAGTATTTTTAGGGATATATAATATCGGCAAAACTATTCAAAATCTCTCATTACCGCTTACATAACCAATATGGAAGTTTGAATTTGAAAGGCAACAATCCAACAATGTTCCATACTTGGGACAATAGTCATTTTCATCGACGACAAAAGAACGCACATTAAACCAAATTAAATGAAATCAAGCCTTATATCTATTTCTTGATTAAATAATATTTAAGAATAAGTTTATAAACAATCAGGTGGTTATCAATTTATCGCTCATTTTTTACAGTAGCGATAATCGTTCGAAACTCTCATTTTTTACTACTTTTGCAAATACTTTGCAGTTTGAGATAAGACAAAAAAATTATTTGGTACGCCCGCATCTTCCAATAGAGAATACGTAACAATTTCTCTGTGATGTGTTCTATCTCTCATCAAATCAAAATAGTATTTTTTGACTAATGAATGTTTGAGTATAGTTAAAGTGACGTCAGATTTTTATATAAATTGGAGTCTGATCAACGAGATTTAAAAATGAATGCACCCCTCCTACGCAAACCATTTTAAAAATTATTATTTGCTCGATGAGATTATTAAAAGTTAAGTCCTCGGGTAGGGTGGATGAATTAATCACGCAAATTATAATTCCTGACAATAATCCTTTACATCGCATTACATTGATAAAAATAGAGCAAACATTTAATAAATTAATCCAGGTTTTCAAAATACAATTTACTAATTTACTTATGATTATTTTGTCAGTGAGCAAAAAATACAAGAATCAATTTCGCAAAGAAATAATTTTACCATTTCTACCCCCACCGAGTCTGTGACAGCCTAAACATGTCATTTAATAAAGTGGTACAAGCCAAAATATCAAATAATTGGTGTTTATTATAATTATTTTATCAGTAGAGATTTTTTAATAAATAAAACTCTCTATCAAACTTTTTTAGATGTAATTCTCTGTTCCAATTTTCTTAGTTGTATTTACAGACGCAAGTACTATAACAATCTTAATCAGATGTTCATTAAATCTCACTTGATAAAACTCTCACTGCAAAAGCGTTTTAATGGTTAATTTTGAAAGTCCAATGTTCACATTACTTTAGTTTTCATTTACCTTTTTAAAATAAAGAGATAATGAATAAATCCAAGTCCCTAGATGTGTATACTGCAAAGCAAAGATGACAAAACATTTTATCCCGATTTATGTCACGACAGTAAATACTACACAATTCGTGTTAAATTTCTTAAACTAATTACCATCTTTTTAAGTACATACAAGTGTGAATGAATCGGCTCATTAAATGGCAATCAATTGCAACTGCTTTCCCAGTATTTCAAAAAATGTGCTTTCTACGGTCTAGAAAATATCCTAGTGTTCTTTTTAGTATACTTACGGTTCTGCCTCAATACTCTTCAACTTGGCCACATAATTCGAAGGGATATACCCTTCCTGTCTAGTCCTTTTGCTCCTCGCCAGCCACCAGTCACCCTGTGTATCATTCAAAATCTCCAAATGCTCCCCTTTTCTGAAACTCAAATCTTCATCAGTCCTCGCGTCGTAGTCATACAGAGCCACAAAAATTTTGGCATTGGTGGTCTCGGGTTCCGGGTTGACCACCGCAGGCCGTACCACTTCCGAGGGGGGCGTGGGCATGGGGTTGGAAGGCAGGCTGGTGTCCTCGATGGCATTCACGCCCAGCCTCTCCCTGTTTCTGTCTATCCGGTCATTATTCGAAGGACTACTGAGACAATTTCCCATTTTTTAATCTACACTTCACTTGTCACAACAATCCAACCACCATCACAAACACTGGCCACTTGATTATTATGTGCTTCGTTGTTTTTCGATTCGATTACGTTGAAAGTAAATTAAATACATTTATGCAGTCACGTAGAAGCCGTACCGTTACTAAATAACGAAACCCATCACGATTTCAGACGGGAATCGCGGAACAACACTGGAAAAGTGCACTTTTCCTATCACGAATGATAGAAACTTTCGCCTACCAAGGTTGACAACAGCGGGAAACAAGAAAACACTAGAGAAGCGGGTTGGCACCAATGTAATTATTATTTGGACTAAAATAAACCTTAAGTGAAATTGCAATACAGCGCATTCCTTTAATCATGTGAAAATTGAGGTTTTTAACCCAGCAATTATAAGTTGCTTTTTCACTTTAACATACGTGTTTCTTTGCTTTTCTATCTCTTTTTACAATAACTTGACAGAGAAGTAACTAGATTCAGTGTTGCCATTAAATTTTCTTGCTTGTCATCCATAATCAAGCATTTTTGCGGTTCCGGCAAAGCAATTTTCGTATCTGTTAAATAATCTACTCGTATTTTCTTGTCAGTTTTTACTTTTGTATTGAAACTTAGTGTTAGTAAGCTATGCCACAATACAAGGGTGAGTTTCATTTAAGAAAAAATCACTTAACCTTTAAATACTTTTATAGTTAAAGTTAAATGGGGTAAGGAGTCCTACCCTGATATTGAAGTGAATACGGATGAATCTCCGATGCTATTTAAGGCTCAATTGTTTGCTCTCACGGGGGTGCAACCTGAAAGACAGAAAGTCATGATAAAAGGGGTGACTTTGAAAGATGCTGATTGGGATAACTTTAAATTGAAGGATGTAAGCAAAATTGAATTCCTTGTGTTATTAATTTACTAATTTTGTGTAGGGGGTTACTGTTTTATTAATGGGGAGTAAGGAAGAAGACGTGCCAAAAGAACCTGTTGAAAAAACCGTTTTTGTGGAAGATATGAATGAAAGTGAATTGGCCACAGCTGTAAGTTACTAAAACCTTGGTATTTTTTTGTAACTTTGATTATTTTAGTTGGAACTTCCTGCTGGTTTAACAAATTTAGGAAACACATGTTACATGAATGCCACAGTTCAGTGTTTAAAGTCAGTTCCTGAATTGCGTGAAGCCCTCCAAGCTTATCAAGGAGGTACCAACTTTACCTCACATAAGCAAATGTAATTAAAATGTGTTTACAGAAGTAACTGACGCAGGGGGCGTAATTCCCGCTCAGTCAATTACAGCAGCGTTGCGTGATCTATACTCCTCCATGGATAAGGGAAACAATGTTCCTCCCATAGTCCTCCTCCAAATGCTCCACATGGCGTTTCCTAGATTCGCAGAAAAAAATGAACATGGCGGTTTTACACAACAGGTTTTTCCCCTAAACATCAACAGTCACAAAGAATCATTTATTTTTCTAGGACGCCAACGAGTGTTGGACTGAGTTAATTAGAATGTTGCAGCAAAAATTGCCCGCGAAACAAAATGGTGGAAATGCAGTGGAAAAGTTTAAGTATACATAATAAAATTAATTTTTTGAATTGGTAGTGCTACATTTGAATTTCAGATCGTTGGTTGATCAGTTTTTTGGTGGAACTTTTGAAGTTGAATTGAAGTGTACGGAAACGGAAGATGAGCCGGTCACTAAAAATAAGGAATCATTTTTGCAGTTGAGTTGTTTTATTTCGCAGGATGTGCGCTATATGCATTCAGGATTGAGATCGGTATGTTGTCTATCTTTTATTAATAAAAAAAATCGGTTGAAACAATTATGTTAGTAGTAAAATGAGCAAAATGACTATTTGTCATTTATTAGCAATGGACTTGATCATAATAATTTATTTTATTTGCTATAATTTTTTTAGAAAATGCAGGAACAAATAACAAAAAAATCCCCAACATTGGACAGGGATGCTGTTTATATTAAAACAGTAGGTAGCAAAAACTGTAATTCTTTTTATAAAAAAAAAAAAAATTTTAGTCCAAAATAAGTAGATTGCCGGCTTATCTAACCATCCAGTTCGTTCGGTTCTACTACAAGGAAAAAGAATCAATAAACGCAAAAATTCTCAAAGATGTTAAATTCCCGATCGATTTTGATGCTTTCGATTTATGTACTTCCGAATTGCAGGAAAAACTGGCGCCAGTTAGGGCAAAGTTTAAGGTATGTTTTTGTTAATTTTCTTCTTGTTTTTAATTGTGTGAAAAAGGAGTTGGAGGACGCACAAGTGGAAGCGGCATCAAAAGACAAACAAAAAAACAAAGGTGACGGTAAAATAAACGAAGCCGATAAAAAATACGCCCCCTACTGGTTTGAAGACGATTTAGGGAGTAATAATAGCGGATATTATACCCTTCAGGCTGTGTTAACTCATCGGGGGCGGTCTTCGTCCAGTGGTCACTATGTGGGGTGGGTACGCCAATCGGGAGATAAGTGGATAAAGTGCGATGATGATAATGTGTCACCTGTGACTACTGAGGATATTTTGAAGCTGTCTGGGGGAGGTATTGTGAGGCTTCGTTTGAGGGGGTGAGATTGTAATTTGTTTTTTCAGGTGACTGGCATTGCGCTTATGTCCTTTTGTACGGGCCTAGACTTTTAGAAATTACCAGCGAAAATGAGGAAAAAATGGTGACAGATAATTAATTGAGCTTTAAATTATGTAATAATCTTGTATAAAACTGAAAGACGATTCTTAAAATAAACAAACGATTAATAATTTTTTTTATTTGTAGAAAACACACGAGAACACAATTTTTACATTACTCAAAATGAATCAGTTTTGTTGCCCTGATTGTCTCCTAAAGTAAAAACTTGCTCTATTTTTGGCTAGTTTCCAACTTTGGCAGTTTTGACTGAAATTAAAGTGGATCAAGTCATATTTACTTTCCATTTAGTAGAAGTAAATATGGGTACGGACTAGAATTTTTGGAATGATTCGAAACGACTAATTATTTCAATTGATAGAAAAACAATTTGTATGATTAAAGTGCTGTCTCGGGAGGGTTCGAATCGATTTCCGTTATTTAAAACGCAATTTCCGGCTTGAAATATTAAATATCTGATGAGCGATAAGGGTCGTTTAGAATCATGTTAGGGAAAACATTATTGCAATGTTTTCCAGCACCATGTTAGAGGCTACAACCAAACATAAATCTGTTACATACAATACAAAAACATGGACTTTGTGCTAGGTCAGTTACACACAATAAAACGAATTGAACACTTTGTTTCTTATATTATGAAAAGGTTTTTGTCTAGTCTAAAATGAAACTCGTGAAGTTAATACTGTACAGAATATAAACACTAAATTTGAAAAACGCTAAAAAAACTATTTACAATAAACTTCTTTTCTTGCCTATTCTGAACGAGTGAACTTGCTGCAGGATCCGTATACTATTTGCAAATATTGCAACAATTTGGAATATATTTTTATTTGTCTATACACTTTTATACATGCCGTGTAAAAATTCAAAACAAATTGAAACAATGATATATTTCTTAACTGGTGTTTGACTATCTATCCACACTTGTCGAATCTGCACATTCACTGCACGATAAACACAGATGGCATTTAGAAAAGTTTTAAGTCAAATATCATGCGACCCTGTACGGGTCGGAACTTTTAGACGAGCACGGCTGGACGTCATCGAGGTAGTTCGAGGCGTCCTGACGCGACGTCGACGCCACGGGGTAGCTGACTATAGGCTTGTAATTGTGCGTTGTTTGGTTCGCCTTATGCTCGGGCGACTCTTCCAGCGAGGTCTGTCGCTCCTGCAGGTTTAGGCTGGGGTCTTCGGCCACCGGCTGATAGTGTCCTATGGTACACTTCTGGATCAGCGACAAGATGGCCGACTGAAAGCAGCACAGGTACCCCAGACACTGAAAAGCAACAAAAATAATTAATTTGCAGTTACTTTTCAGGGATTTATCCACGCTAACGCGGTGAACGAAACTTCCGGACAATTTTATTCCAACTAATGTAAAATTTCGTTCACATTAGCGTGGAGGTATTTTTATTTATTTTTACCCCCGTAATCAGCAATTGATGGTGCGTCCACCTCGGGACCCAGTAAAAGGCCTCTGATAAGAATATCGTGTGGAAAATTAACGACGATGCTACGAGAAATAGAACACTAAGGCTGACGTACAAATAAGCGTTCTAAAAAAATCCATTTGTATGAAAACATAATCGTTTTTCATTTACTTACCACTTTGCCCCAATTAAATGGGAACAAATAAACGATATGAGAAATATCAAGAAAGAGGAGAAGACAGGTGATGAAAATACTCAGTAATGTTACGAACATCATCAGCCGCAATCGTCCGACCAGCGGAAGCATAAATAGGCCTACTTTTACTGTTCCTGACGTACAGAGGCATGTAAGACAGGCGATTGTGGTCACCTGAAATATTAACAAGTGTCGGGAAATGAAAAAAGATTTATTTTGTTTTAAAATTACGATGCCATTAAAGTCTCCAAATGAGTGCATTAATGACCTAGTGCAATTCAGCTATTCACAGTTGGTGGCGATCAAACGTCAAAATTTGTGCTTACCAGTAGAAGTATGCGGACTATTCCCGTGGGCGTCTTGAGATGAGTGTGGTCGCAGTAGACGATAACCCCCGAGTATAGGGACAGATCGGGCGAGGCGACCCGTCGGCGGTAGTGAGAGTGCGAGTCCCATGAGTTAACGGTGCCCAGAGGTGATTCGCACTCGCAACCTCCAGCACAATCCGCGCTCAGGGCCCCCGTCCTGCTGCCCGCTATCTCAAAGTCCTGCAACACACAACTCATACCATCCGGCTCCTGCAAACCAATCACATTCACGTAGAAATCGGCGGTGCTCTTAAACCAAAACTAGTGCTAAAATTCAGTGGACAGATTTTCGCATAAAAAGACCTTCGGCAAAAACGACCAATAAGGAAGCTCTGTTTTTGGAAAACTAGCCAAAACGCAGGAATAATAAAAGTATGCCATATTACGAGTATTTATTAATACGATCTGTTTCATACAATTTTTTACCTATATTCTGAGAGACTTGTTTCTATATGTATATTTTTTAATCAAGAGATGTGAATATTTGAATATTTACTTCCAAAATTTTTTGTCAACATTTACGTTTTAGAAAGGTGTAGAATTCCCTCCCCTTTGAAACCTACATACAGGGTCAGTCACAGGAGAGTTACTTTGAAAATTAATCAGTTTGCAACCAAAAATACTTTTAGCGTATGTAACTGGATATAATATTTTATTTAAATTAATTTAGTAATCAATGTGAGCTGGATGAAAATGAGTGAAGTCGTCAAAATGACAAGTAATTGTCTACTGCTTGAAGGACTCTAATTTAATTTTCTGCGGGTCAGTAGCAGTCCTCTGACGGGGTCTTTCATTGAAGGTCAATCTTATCGTAACTTGGCTTCCAGTTTTCTAAATCTTTCAGGAACCGGATGCATTCGATTTGGTTACCTCTCCAAATACAGAGCATCTGCCGCAAGAGCATTTTTCTTGCATTCTCCTTGGATTAAGAGCATGCCCACTTTTTCGTGTCAAAATGTCAAAATAAAAACATGCAAAGAATTCTTGGATTCAATTTTATGATTTTTAAAAATAAGGAAGCTAGACGCCTATGTAAATTGTAAAATGGGTTGCTGCCCAAATAACTTCAGAAGTAACTCTCCTGTGACTGACCCTGTATAAAACTTTTTTAAATATTTTTAGATATTTCTACAGTGTCCCCTCGTATAGTTGAAACGACTCTTGTAAGATAAAAAAAAATTCGATTTAAATTTTCATTTTTTGGGGTTCAGCCTTGCTTGGTTAATGATTAATTTCTAACATAATTTTAGTTTTGAAAAATCAAGTAAGTATGCCTTGACAATTTTCAAAAAAACTAGTTTTCTATAGAGTAAAGGGCCTTTTATGTAACAAATAAAACAAAAAGTTATTAAGAAAAGTTGTTTAGAATCAACATAATTTACGCCCCTATTCTAACTATTATTTTCCTTTTTTTCTGTGGTATTTTATTTAGTACTATAATCTGAATGTAATTTTTTTATACTGTTAATCTTTGCATTTGCGAATTAATAAACAAGAAAATGAAAAATCATAGTTGGCCGATTATTTTGAAATTTGGTACATGTTGATTATAAACAACTTTTCTTAAGAACTTTCAACAGGTATCTGTTCAGTTTTAGAAGATCTGTCGTTTCCGCTAACTAAATTCAAGATTAATCGGAACGGCACATAACTTAATCAAAAATTTAATCTTTGAAGCTTTGAAGCATTAAAAAAGCTTCAAAAAATTATTTTGTCATGGAAACTTTTAACACAGTGGATGTTCTTTATTACCGCCCAAAAAATGGTTCGACACTTTTAAATCACCAGTGCAATATTATTTATGAACTATATTTTTATTATTACTAGAGTTATTTTATTTCTAATTTTGAAATAAGTTTTTAAGGAATATTTTCTTCTCTAGCTATTCCGATACTAATAAAATTCAGTAAGTAAACTTGTATGCAAACTTCCTTCCTTATTGGCCGAATTTGCAAGCATACTGCGTCGCGCCAAGCACGTGGAGAGCCCTTTCGAGTCATGCCCCTGCCCTGCTCAGTACCTGAATGTCTTCAGGCTTGCAACTTGTCGGCTCCAGGTCTCTGATGTCGTCGAGCAGAAATTCAATTTCGTCGGTGCTGTAAAGCAGATCAGATACTGAATTGATGTATCGGCCCGGCTCAGACTGCATGTCACTCCGCCACTAGAAGCGAGGCTTCGCCCCACACCAATCCATACCGCGCGGCTCTGCGAACTCCTCAATGCGGACACATGACTCGCCAGCTTCTCCACCCGAAAACGCACTACTGACCTGGAAAGCAGCGTCAGAGTGGGGCCTCTAGCACGGGGTGGCTTACCTGCGTGAACGGCGTTTACCATCCAAGGCGGTCACCCCAAACAAGACGCAAACACCGCGCCATGTTTACTAAATGCGGCCGGACGCGCTACGACTACCCCACTTTCGACGCTTCAAGGGTGTGCGGGGACGAGAGTCATGACGACTGAGATGGGGGCGAACGGGGCCAAACTGGTACACTCGACATCATTAAAAGGGAATTATTTTATTATAGAAAAATTGCAAAGCAGTGGATTACCAACGACACGTCAAAAGCACAAGTTGGCACCCCTTTTTTATTCAATGGACGCGAGATTCGATTAGGGTAGGCACCCTCTCACAGCCAATCAAATTTTGAGATTAACACGACCTAAATACATTTTTTGTAAACAGATAAATTTGCAATTATTTTGACTATAATATAAAGAGTGATTTAAGCCATTACTTAATTGTGTTATTTGTAAATTGTATCTAATTTTGTTTAATAAATGTGTTGCCAATACACAAAATTTAGTATTTAGTGACTTTTACTTTAACCCATTCCACCCCTAAGTTGAGGGTACGTTCCTGATGGATTGAAAAATGAAAGCAAAGCCAGCGAAAATATACAATAAAAGAGTAAATGAATAAAATTTAAACTCTATAGACAAAAATTAATTGAAAAAGCACATTTTGCTGTAATCAATTGCGGTTAAGCTGCTAATTCGTTGATTTTAATTAAAACCACCCCTAAGCTGAAAGTACGTACTCAAACATTATCAATAAAACCTGAAATAAATAAAACTTATTATCTTATTAAGTCCGAGAGTTAAGATGCTCTGTACTAAAACGTATTTCTTTAATTATTTACTACAGTACAATAGAATTAAATTCAAACACCTGGAGAAAAAATGCATCCGCAAATAACCATACAGTAGTGTATAACAAGTTGCATGTTTTTTATTGACAACCTTTAAAATTATCACTGACAATTACACACTTGCTTATACAAAATTCAAATAAGCTAATTTAGAAAATCTGGCGTAAAAAAATGTTATGGAAAAACTTTAAAAGTTTAACAGAGCGTTAGTCACATACAGAGGCTGAGTCACTTATAATGAAGTCCCTGGCCGATTTTTATACGCAACCCAAAATACATTCTCACAGTCAACAATACTTTTTGTACGTTTGAAAAATTTTGTTTATTAAATTCAAATCAAAGTAATTGCTGATATATCATTAATTAAATTTGACAGTGTCAAAAATTCCACTTTCTTTTTTCCTTGAATTCAAAATGTACTCAAACGACGAAAAAACTTATTTGATTTTGACAAATGGAGAATGCCACAAAATGCTGTGGCTGAATCTGTATCGACAAAGGTACACCATAGGATTCCAAGTTATGAAAATTGTCAAAGCTATCACAGGTATCTTTGTTTATATCTTAGAAAATTTTCAAACAGAACATTAATTAACGCATAGTGGTATCTGAAAATGTATTTTGGGTTGCGTTAGAAGGATCTTTATTATATATGACTCACCCTGTATAATAAAGACCTTGACCAATTTGAGACGCAACCCAAAATACATTCTCAAATCCCATTATGCGTTACTTGATGTACTATTTCAAAATTTTCAAATTCATAAACATAGATATCTGCGATAGCTTTGATAGTTTTTATAACTTGGCGTCCTACGAAGTACTTTTGTCGGTCAAGATTTACCCACAGCTTTTTTATAGCATTCTCCACATACCAAGATTATGTTAGTGTTTTTGTCGTTTGACTACATTTTAAATTCAAAGGGAAAAAAGTGAAATTGATGACACTGTCAAATCTTATGCATGACATATCAACAATCACTTTGATTTAAAATTAATAATTTAAATATCGCAAACACAACAAAAACGAAGTTATCTATGAGAATGCATTTTGGGTTGCGTCTGAAAATCGGTTAGAGTCTTTATTATAAATGACTCCCCTGTATGTATCTTAGGAGACCGTTAACTCCGTTATTAGTTGTACAAATTTTTGTAATTTTATGGAAATTGTTTAGAATTATTGAAGTTATCTTTGGATTGTTTGGAGTTACTGGATTTGTTTTGGAATTCTTTTTGCAATTATCAAAGGAAATTTTTTTTTTAAATTACATTGAATTTCTTAGAAATATAGGATTTAATTTGTAAATATAGAAATTAATCTGAAAATAATGGAATTACGATGCATTATTGAAAAATGATTGGAATTTTGGTGATTTTTTTGGAATTACAGGAATTTCGATGGATTTTTTTTTGAGATCGAAATTAGTTGTACACCATTTTTTAAAAGTTAATGATACTGATGATCTTGTATATGTTTTTTATAATTATTTAGTAAAGGTACAAAAATTTTGTCAATAAAAGTTTAGGATACAGCTTCCTTGTTTCCTCTTCTAATAGTCTGTAGCAAAAAAACTTGGAAAATTATTTTTCCAACACAAATAAATAGAATCAAAGTGCAAAGTTTAAACTCTCAAAACTTCGAAATTTTTATAGATAGAATTTTTTTAACATTTTTACCGTGTTCCTGGTGTCTTACCTTACGTGGCCTTTTTCTCTGGGGCACGAGTTCTGGCGCATGCTGTATTGCCGCCCCTATACCTAGAGTATTTGTTTTACGCTAAAGCTTAAAACACATCATGAAAATAAAAAATACAGTTTTTTTTTGTAAAACATTTTTTTTTTCAAAAACATATTATTTACTTAAAAGATTTAACCTATTTACATATTTGAAATAAATATTTCAACAGTTTCAAGTGGAAAGTTTGTTAGTAATTTTCTCACACAGTTATTAAACTGTTACACGGTGTGACCAAAAAGTAACCTCATTGTTATTTAGGAGAAAACGTAAGAGTGAATCATCATTTAACTATTATTATGACGGTTGAGATGTTTAGACATAGTTTTTTTCTTCACGATTATTTTTTCAAATGTAACGATCCACTTTTTCACAATGTGTATAATATGGTGTATATTATACATTTGTCAATTTTAAAACTTGCAATCGGCAATTTCTCTCAACTGAAAAAGTTATTAATAATCACTCAAAACCGTTTTGGTGGTTCCTAGGGGGAATTAAAATTACATGATAAGTGACACACCTCCACCCACCCTTGAATAAAGTAAAAAAATGAAAATTTAACGTCTTCGTTTTTGAATAATTGGAAAAATAACTTTACCAAATAGGCTGTTGTATGACATTTTTGAATAGCGCTTGTTATGGGCTTTCCAACGATGTATCGCAAGTAGGGTCGTGCCATTTAAAACTTAAGGTGGCTGTGGCTTGAAGGGTGGGTGGAGGAGCGTCACTTACCATGCCATTTTGATTCCCCCTAAAAACTATCGAAACGGTTTTGAGTGATTCTCAATAACTTTTTTAGTTTTAGAGATATTGGCAATTGCGAGTTTTAAAATTGACACCCTGTATGTATGTACATGCATAATATATAAAATCAAATGTATTTAATTAAATATTTGATTATTAGTAAAAAATATATTGTCAAAAGTCATAAACTTATTATGGTAAATATAAATTTTATTATACCTACATATTTTTTCCAAATTTTGTTTATCTTTTAGATTTTTCGTTCTGTGCAAAATGTATAAACGTAATTAATGAAATCAGCGCCTTAATAATACCTGCTGTAATAACATTATTAAAGAATAAATTATAATCATAGTAAAACAACAAATGTGAAGAATTTGCCAATTTCAGTTTTTCCCCCACGTTGCAAGACCGCTAAAAGTTTTAATCCCCTTCTAGAAAACCGTTTTTAGCGCCCCCATTTCTTCTCCAGAAACTCGGCATATTTAGCAAACAGGTGACCGCGTGATGTAAGCTAGGTGTGCAAGGAATGGCAGTGGTATGTGGGCTGCTGGTACACCTGGAGGCGTACTCCAACCTCGACAGGATCCTCTCGCATCGCCCCACTTCGGTCTCCTCGGCAGCCCTCAATCGCTTCGTTCGCTCTTCGCACGTCTCTAACAGGTGAACGGAAGGCGCGGGGAAGTCAGTTTTGCTGCAACATGGCTCCGGTGAGTGATTCCTGCGCGGAAAAATCCAAGTGATCGAGTGCGTTCCTGTCCTGTGCGAGCGTCGAAGTCTCCATTTCCAGTGCGATGTTACACAACTATAAGGCCATGTACCGGCCGAATTTCTACGAGAGCACCTGTCTCCGGTGTAACGAAACCGTGTACCAAGTGGACCGAGTGGGACCTTTAAAGGACTTCACGTTTTTCCACAGTGGATGCTTCAAGTGCGCGGTTTGTGGCACCAAGTTGACGCTCAAGACCTACTACAACAACCAGCACCGGCAGGAGGACAAGGAGGTCTACTGCAACAGCCACGTGCCCAAAATCGGGCCGGGTCACCTGGACGGCTCCTCCGTCGGCATCCGATCGGCACTGAACGTCCCTAAGTCAACGAATTTTGTTAATGAGCAGATCCGGGGGCCGGGCAGGGGCGTCTACGAACCGGAAAGTGAGTTTATTGATTATAGTTCAAGGCCAGAGAAGGATTTCTTAGGGAAGTCGAAAACTAGGTCTTTGCAATTTGTAATTCAATGGACAATGCTTTTGATATCTCTTTTGTTGCTGGAATATAAATCGTTCTGGTCAGGTGATATGTAGCGAGCTTCAATATAAACTGGGTTAAGACTTATATTTTCCTGCTACATTTTTATTTCATTATACGGAATATCTGGAATTGTAAGGATGCTATGATGAGATGACGAAAGAATGAGGAAAGATCTATGCAGATTAAGAACTGTTATGTTGGTTTCGTTGACACTAAATACTTTCGGATTTTAAACTTTATAATGAAACTACTTAATTTTATGACAGTTCGTGTGAGAAAGAATTATCTACTAAGTTTCGGTGTTATTATTTCAGTTTATGTTTCAAATTAATGGTTATGTAGGTTTATTATAATTATTATGGGCAATGTATAAAGAAATAATTCAAATAGTTTACAATAAGTTTGTATAATGAATAAGTATAGGGGCTAATAAATTTTAATTAAGATATAATTGCAGTATATTGATTTAGAAAGTTCACTTATTTACCTAATTAGTTATGTATTAAATACTTAACATCCAAGACAGCATAACAAAGTACACTAACGATAATTTATACAGTTCAAACTTTGTTTTTTTATTTTTTTTTATAAACATTTGGAAAAAGAAAACTGGATAACGAAAAACGGAATTTTTAAAATCAAAAACAATGATTCTAGTGGTGAACAAAGCAATCATTAAACGACCTTGACCATTCTTGATGTCTGTTTCAATATTGTAATTATTGTGGCACAAATTAGAAACAAGAAATTTTATTATTTTCTTAAAGTTTTCAAATTCTTAATCCTGTATTTGTGAATTAGATTTTGCAAGCTTGAGTAGACTTTTCTGCCTTGTTTAGTGTACCTGTTTAGAAGTTTTATTTATTTATTTTTTCCTCACCACCATTAGAAAGTGATCCCATTGGTAAACAACAGATAAAAACAAAAATTATATTTAGAAAACTGTCACCAAGCAATAAAATAAATCAATATCGTTTTTACGTCCCTGGATAATAAAATAAGTTTATTCAGTTAATTTATTTATTTTATAGTGATAAGAGTACTTTGCACAATTAAGTGACACTTCCTTGTACCACAAAATTACATTGTTGAAATAACAATGTCACTTTACATGTGCAATGTCAATGTCATTTCACATGTGCGACATTTGACAACTTTTTTTATACAATTACAAATAAGTCAAACCTCCACATTTTTTTAATTGACTTCAAAACAAAACTGGTTCATTATCAAGACCATCAGGACTAAAATATCAAAAGAATTTCATTCCTACATACTGTATTATTCAATGACGTCCTTGACACAGAAGGCGCGCCAACACTTTGAAAATTTAACCCATATTGTGGTTGTTCTTTACCATAGATGGATGTGGTCTGTCTGTCTCATTAAAAGCTCACAAAAAGGTTTCAACCAAAATGGCACCGTAAAATACTTGTTTTTACCGCTTTTGGACAAGTGCTAATGTTTTGAGGGAAAAACTGTAAAGCGTAAATCTGGGAATATTTAATTTGCAAACAGGTGGCATTGGACAACTTAGTTGAATATGTTGAAAGTGGTAAATATCAGTCAGCCTCCTCTCTGATTTGAAAGGAGAATGATTGTAAAAAAGAATCAAAACAATTTTAAAACCCAATTGACCTGAATGTTGAACACTTTCGGTTTTGTTAAAAATAGTACTTTGTTGACAAACAAATGTCACTAATGCCACTAATCAACCAGAAGCAAAATGAACCAAAAGCCTTACTTAAACCATGAGTGTCTTATCTTGCATCAGTTCAGGCGAATGATAACTTAGTTCAAATGACAAGCGTTGACAAAGTACAATAATAGCTATTAACATACCTAGGATGTAATGAATGTCATAACAGCTGCAGATGTCAGTTCAAAGTCAAAATTGACATTTCAATATTGTAAAATTTTACAGCAATCAATAAGGTTATGCCATAGTTACCACACTATTTTTGTGCATGTAACATTGCTCTCAACAGACAGAAACCGATAAAAATTAATTCATAAAAAGGCATATGAACGTAAACTCGTTTCATTTAAAATTTAAAAAAAACTGCAAGATGGCAAATAAAGTTAACAAACCTATAATTTCAAGGCGTAAAATTTGGAAATCACAATAAAGCCAAATGGCATTTTGTAGCTGAGGGTCAGACACTTAATTTGATTAACCAAAAAATGTTTTACGAAGAGTTTAACAACAAGGTAATTATTGCCTCTTTTTTGTAAAATTTTGAAAAATAATGTTTTGACTTAAATTCTTCTTGTACATTTAGTAATACATAGTAACAGAAAAGCAAATTGTGTTTAGAAAAACAATTGACTTATTTTACAAAAATCATTATTTTGTTAAATAAATTTGTACTTTTAAATAAAAATTACAGACAAGCACATTAGAAATGTTTACTGTTTGTATAAAAGTATAAACACAAAAATCGCAAACTTATTGCAGAAAGTCTACAAAACAATCTACTTTTATGCTAATCACCCATTCATTACAGACTGTTAACCGCAGAGTTTCATTCATTTTCTTCTTCGTGACTTTACAATACAGAAAAAGTATGTTAAGTACTCCATATCGACTAATCTAACAATGACACAATTACCAGAAAAGCCATAACTAATCCTTTACCAGTTGTTGTCATTACTTCCAAACAAAATGTGAAAAATTTTCATCAAACCATGCCAGTAGCGCCAACACGTCAATCAGGGCCGGCGCTTGATATTTTGCTGCCCCGTGCAAAGTTTTTGTGCACYTTCCAGAATTTTTAAGGTACGTAATATGCGACTTGGAACAAAATTATTTTCAACAATTTTTTTTTTGCAAAGACTACCAATACAAAAGCAAATTAAAAACCGAATTCAGTTTAATAAAAACTTCCAATTAAAAAATGCATTTTTTTCAAGTGATTTCATAAAAACAAATAGGTATATCATATTTGTTCAAATGGTTAAATGCATAACAGCATATCAATGATATTAGATATGTTACTTTCAATGAAGCACGTTAATTCGTTCAGAACGAGTAAGTTTGTAAAAAGACGTCTAGACGAATATGTTGTTAAATTTTTTTTCTAAACTTAATTTGTTTTCAGTTTCGTTTTGCCGCCCCTGAAATTTTGCATGTTTCACACCGTCAGTAGCGCCGGCCCTGACGTCAATTATAATAAAACCCATAAATCACACTAGAAAAAACCTATCAAAACTCTCTCCACACATCACGAAACACATCAATTATTATGTTTTGGTGTAATTAGGCCCTGATGCGCTTTCACGTGCGATTTTCTTTTTCCCACATGGACCGTGTTGTAAGACTTTCGATAAAATTCTTATATAAAATGGATCAATTCACTTTCCACGATTGCACAAATGCCGAATTAGCATAGAATTACGTAAAGTTTTCCTTTGCAGTCCTCCACGTCCGCACCCATCTCAATGGGGGTTATCACCAGCAAGCCTCGCCGCCAGGGTATGGGGGCGATAGGCAGTACAGCCCCACGAACTATCACAATAATCACGGGGATTCACCCGGGTACCAGTATGGCAGGTTCGACGCTAGCGCGCTGCATATCGCTCATGCGTTGAAGCAGACCGAGTTGCAGAAGTCATACAGGATGCATAGGGAAAAACCTATTGACTGCTATTTGGTGAGTATTCAAAATATACAGAGGTTCAACCTTGAGAAACTCTGCTGTGGTACAACCAAAATGGAACATGGCGCCGTAACTTGGACCAAAAATTGGGTCAATGATTCTCAATTTTATATTATTCATTGCTGCCACACTAGCAATTTACTATTCTATCAGTCATACCAACAAATCAAAGTTTCTTAAAATCAAACAAAACAGCTAAACTTTTTTACTTACTTATTTTGTTAATAAAAGTTGAATAAAAGGCAGATTTTCCGATTTGATTAAAACAGCAGTCTCTTCAAATTTATGAAGTAGACAAAACCGACCCACTTTTACTGATTTATTATGTGGAATAATTAATATTCGGCCAAATTAATCACTGACGTGACTTTCGTTTTTCATAAAATAAAAAGCATTTGATTCTGAATGTTTCTTGAGATTGTGTAAATGAGACAAAAGTGGGCCGCTTTGCTTATAATTTCTCTTATTAGAATCTACCTTTAGATTATAAATTAAGATAAAACGATTATTATCGACGAAACGGTGTCGATAATATGGGTGAAATAATTCCAATGTTGACATCTTGCCTACAATGGCGATTAGTTAGTGTAGGTTGATCAGTTTTTACTCCAGTCTAAAATTTAATGCAAATTTTTGGTTTATTGTAATCCTGTTATTTTCATATGTTTAAAATTTCTAAATAAACTCATTAATCGACTCGTAAATGTGTCAGCTTTATTATCGGAAAAATAAATAAAATAACACTTACTTCTGATTTACAATTTTAATGAAACTTCTTATATATAAAGAAAATTGACAATTATCTAGTTTGTAGTTTATTTCTTCATCGGTCTATTGAAATAAATTCACATTCTAGATAATATTTTTATGATAAATAATTAATTTCGCGTAATTACTTTAAATTATCGTAATTATTCAGCTATTCTAAATAACGTTAACAATTTAATTACCCATACCTGGCGGCAAACTCCTTTCAGAGAAATCAATCCTTTGACAAGAATTAATCTCCCGACAGGCGTAGAATTGGCATAAAGAAGTAGCGACATCGGATTTACAGTGAACTGTGACGAAGAAAATCACTTTTATTAATCGTGCGACTCCCACACGAAAGAAATTTACACACTGATTAATAATATGACAATAATATCACTTTCTAACCAGGTTTTTAGACGAATTTAGGTGGAAAGTAGTTTGGGTGCATAGTGGGTATATCGAAATTAACAGATGGTTGAAATGTGGGAAAAATAAAGCTACATATGCCTACATGACTATCGAAAGAACAAAACGAAAGTTGATGCGATTTTGATAGAGATTTCTGTTTTCAAATCAAGCCATTTAAAAAAGAAAAAAAGAGATTTAGTAACTGAGATAATAAAAAACAGCAATTTTGAAATTATGGCAGTAAATCAAAACTAAATTATTTTTCTCGAATTAATTAGCAGATCGCGTGTTGTTCTACATAGAAGTATGGTTTAGTCGGGTTTCAATTAAGATTGGTTTATTATTTTAACGAGCCTCTTACTCACCCATAATCACTTCCTTTGAATTGTTTGTTTCTTATCTTTATTTAAAAAAACACTTTTGGTTATACAAGGTGAATCATTTAGGTCTTTATTGTTTAATACCACAAGTGTCACAAACTTTTCTTATCTTATAGGTGAATTTAATAAAAATAAGGAAAAGTGTACAAGCATCTGCTACCTAGCATTAGTTAAAGCTCTTGTTTGTAGCAATTGCTTGTTTTCAGATTAATAAACGTTTAACACGTTTGACAAAAGCAATTGCTAGTTGTTTCACAAGCAATCACTCATAAGTGTTTGGCGCAGGATCGACAAAAATATTTAAAAGTGTACTTATTTCGACATTTTTTCTTCAGACACTCGAAGTTCTTCAACATTTTGGAGAAAATTTATCCAAATTAGTGCTTTTTCTATAATTTTTTTGATGACAGATTTTACGAGGTTTTTTTAACTAATTATTTAAACAACTTTTTTGTTAATATACCTGTACCAGCCACACACCGCAAAAAATGTTCATCGTCATTTTCAACGATAAGGCACCACCACATCGTGTTTGTTATGTTCAGACTTCAGACATCCACTCAAGACTTTTTTCTAGAAAAGGAAGCAATTTTACGTAGTCCTCTCTTCTGAGGATAATATTCTAGTCTTTGTTTATATTATTTACGTTGCCCTTGACAGATGAAACATACCTAAAATTATGTTTTACTTTTTTGATTTTCTACTATAATAATTATAATTATTCACTACTAGCATAACTCACAGCAGAATGTTGTTTTTCTAAGCAAATGCTTACTTTTTTAAGTAATTGCTAGAGTAAAAGAAGCAAATGCTAATATCATCAAGCACCTAATTCCTCCAACCAGAAAAAGCATTTGTTAGACATGTCCCACTAGCATTTACAATTTTTTTATTAATACCATTCAAAGCAATTGCTTATATGTAACCAGTAAAAGCATTTGCTGTCCTTTATTAATACTGCCCATTGAGGGTGTTTTAAGACAATTAAAAGATTTAAAAATATTTTTCGAAATAATTCAAGAGTTACCTACATTCAGTTTGTGGTTTGTGGTAATTTTTACATCTTTAAATCTGTAGACTCGTAGACTCCACTTCTTAGCTAATTTATCGTGAGAATTTTAATACAATGCAGTAAGAGAATGAGGAAAAAATAAGATGATAAGGTCAATTTAATTATTGCATCACAATACAAACTCTTAAGTTTCACGACCAGAATGAGCCCAAGTGGGTTAATTGTCTGATTATGTCATGAGAATATGTCAGAAAAAATAATGGTGGAACACGGAAATGCCACATACACCATAGTCAAATTTTAAAGTTGGTGACCCGAATTGTTCCATTTGTGACGTCATTCCTCCCATCTATGGGCCCAAAATCGGCCCCCATGACAAATCCTTCTCCGAACCGTGTCTATGACGTCCTTCTACGTCATAACACTCACGTTTCCAAATCGGGCAGTTGCCGGGTCGTCAGCCGTAGGTGTGCTCAAATTGCATAATACCAAGTCGGGGGCTTCGAGGCTGTCGAGAACTGGAACCGATGGCTCATTTGTAAACGCGTAAACGTAGGTCGGAAGGCCGGCACTGCATTCTCTCACGAGGCTTATGAAAATTTTGCACGAAATCGCCTACCCTTCAACGGGAGATTTACAGAACTGTGTGGGTGGTTGACCAAATTTATTTTTGAGTGCCTCATTAGCAGTTCAGGAGGTCAAAAAATTGTGTGGTTTTATTGCGATTATCTGGTCTTGAGCAAACACGAAAAGTATTAATGACACAAAATAGCAACGGCAAATATTTACAGCCTTCTAATTGTTTTGCATAATAGATCTCCGACTTGTCAGGTGTTGTACAATCCTCGCCCAGCTTTCTTTTCTAATCTCTTCTCTATTTTCCAATTCGCAATCCATTTACATGCCCATTTTTGGAACCTTTTAACTTGGCAGTTTTGCGCAGTCACAGATTTATACTCTGTTACAAAACAAACAAATTCTATTGACACAATAATCACAAATAAATTCCTTGCGTCATTTTACATAAAAGTGGGAATTTCATCACAATCATCGCGCGTAATGCTAGACTGAACGCGCCGTGAAAAAAATTTATTTCTTATTTGTGACCGTCACAATTTGCCATTTTCGATGATTCCAACCATGAGAATCATTGCACTGCAATTAGCTAGATACCGTTAAAATGGAATTTACTAAATTTTTAAACCAGAACATTCATAATAATAGCATTGCACTTCCGGAATGGCTACCTTACCGTAACTATTACCATTTTTGCATATGTATCGAGACGATTAATGCCATGTAACTGGATTTTGTGATGTTTAATTAGGATTATGTTCATGGTAATTAATTAATTGAAGTGTTTCCTGAACGCTGAATCATCGGCGAGACCAAACGGAAAGAAGGTTTTTAAAATCAACAGAAAGTTAAAATAGACATTTTGCCCCTTGTTAATGTTATTAAACAATGGCCAACCAAAAGAATTATTATTAATCAAATCGCCTAAAGCTCTCTTGTCCAACAACAAACATAATAATTATGTTGACCACATTATTTATGACTAATATTTTATAATAACATTTAAACGCTTGTCAATTAAAAATGAAGTAAAAAACAAAATTTAATTGATACAAATCCTCCTGCACTATCAAGAATGTAACTGGTTAATGATTTGTTAGGTTGCACGTGTGTTTTTCTGTTCGGTTGTGACTTAATAAAATCAGTTTTTTTCTGTTGTCTTATAAAGCAAATGAATAAATGTTAACTGCCGATTTCGGTACCCAAAATCGCAATTACCACAAGAACCGCAACTCGTGATTACTCCACGATCATTTCATTCAATTATGGCGGCAAAAACCGTTAAAGTCACTTGCAAAACATCGTTCACTTCCACCTATATATATATTATTTTAAAGTCTCGTCACAATTAGCTGGAGAAATTGTAATAATTACGACGAAAATAAACGAGCGTGATTGGAAAATACGGTGAAAGGTTAGTAAAAAGCTGCGAAAATATTTATTAAACAAGAAAAAATGGCTCGTCACATGGTAAATATTTGATCGATGTTTCCTGGCACATTTCAAAGAAACGATTTCTTTCTGTGCTTATACCTAAGTGAAATCCGGAAAGTGCCAGCTGGACCTAAAAGTTTAGTTTTCTATTTTCTAGTTCATTGGAGGCTTTCTAAGCGTCTGGGCAATTTCCGGAGTCTTAGAAAGGATTTAAATTGCAAGTTTAGGAAAGATAAGATAGATAGGAAAGATAAACTGGATTCTATAATTTAAAATAGAAAACAGATGTGTATACAGGGTGCGCCAGAACTCGCGCCCCAGAGAAAAATGCCATATAAGGTAAGATACCAGGAACATGGAAAAAATGTTAAAAAAAATTTATCTATAAAAATTTCGAAGTTATGAGGGTTTAAAGTTTGCAATTTCACTCTAATTATTTCTGTTGGAAAAATAATTTTCCAAGTTTTTTTGTTATAGACTATTAAAAGAGGAAACAAGGAAGCTGTATCCTAAATTGTAACTCTGTTCAATGTAATTTGTGGCTTTTATTGGCAAAATTTTTGTCCCTTTACTAAATAATTGTAAAAAAACATATACAAGATCATCAGTACCATTAAATAGATATAAAAAATGTCAAATGTCAAAAAATAAATGGCAATTTTTCTTGACAGATAGAATTTTTTAAACATTTTTTTCATGTTCCTGGTATCTTACCTTACTTGAAAATTTTCTCTGGGGCGCGAGTTCTGGCGCACCCTGTATACTCGTACATATGTTGTACATACAGCGTGTCCCAACGAGTGGAAAAAATCCATTAGTGACTTTTAAATGGTAAAATTAAATCTAGTGCATCACCTAAAGTTATTTTCAACCATACAGCATGTCCCAAAAATAAGTTACGAAACAAACTTGTGTTTGTTTAAATGAAACACCGTATGTTTCTTTGCATTTTTGAATGTAGCCTTTTAAAACAATGTGTTTACGCTAAACTTTTATTAGTCGATTGATTTTACTTTTGCTTAGTTTTAGAAATAAGACGTTTTTTTCGACGACTTTTTAAAAATTTATTACACAAAAACTAAGACAGCTAGAACAAATTTTTTCTTACTTCTGCAAAGAAGAAAGTACAGAATTTAAAGATGTAGCAATTTTTTTTGTGTTTTACATTTGTAAAGATTAAAAAAATGAAGAAGTTTGTTAAAAGTTAAATAACTTAAAAAAATTAAATGGAACACCCTATTTTTTATTTATGCATCTAATAGGTTGATAAATTGTCTAACTAAAAAAAATAACTTTTAATCTCTACAATTGATAAATGAAAAGATATTTAATATTCAATATTAAATTATTATTGTAGCAACAATGCCTATCAATATCTGGGCATTGTTGATATTATGGCAACCGTAATAATTCCACCACGGATCACTTATCCGTTGATTTATCCAGAGATTGTAAAAGTCGTTATAAACACTGAAATTCGAATTATTTTATTGTAAAAATAAAGAATAATTGATTCAGTTTAACACAAATGTGATTATTAAGTGTCATTTCTTCTATCTCTTGTGCAACTGTGTACTTTTTGGCTACTGAAACAAAAGTAATTATTTTTTTTAATGTTTAACGTTAAATATCTTTTTAGTTATTGATTATAAACATCTAAAAGTAAATAATTTTAGAAAGACAATTTAATAATCTTTTAAATCTGTCCAACTTACTTTGATTTCTAATATAAAAGAAATAACATTTAATTTAGTAGTTATAGTTGGTATTGTTGGTTGCGCCAAAATTTTTTTCAGAAATAACCCTCTCGTGAATAACCCTGTAATGTTTCATTAAAAAAACACAAGTTTGTACTGTAACTTATTCTTGAGACACGCTATATAGTTGAAAATAATTTTAGGCGATGGATTAGATTAGTATCTACTATCAATGTCCTATCTAATTTTTTTTAATTTTACCATTTAAAAGTCACTAATGGACTTTTTCAACTCGCTGGGGCAGCCTATATAATACATAGATGCATGTATATAGAGTACATAGATAGGTTTAACTTTGAATTGAAAAGAATATGCTTATACTGACTCAACAAACCTCAAAAATTTCATAAACTCTCCAACAAATTTGTTATTTATCAAAAATATCAATTATTATTATTATTAATCTGTGTCAGAGTAAACCCAAAAAACACGTCTTTACAAAAAAGATCTACCAACAAGAATTAAAATTTATAATAAAAGGATTCCATCGTTGATGCAAAGTGCAAGTTTATCTGGTTCAAGAGAGGTACGGGTCTTCTTGCACAAGAGTTAAAAAACATATATATAGCTAAAATTGTCGAAACATGTTTCGGGTACTACTAGTCCCATCTTCAGTCTAGATTGTTAATAACAATATAAAAATTTGAAAATTGCTTAAAAAGTAAAAGTAATCGAGAAAGTGAAGCTTCCTCAATCACGGCGTTAAAACAAAATCATTTCAAATTTTTATATTGTTATCATCAATCTAGACTGAAGATAGGACTAGATAGTGCCCGAAACATGTTTCGACAATTTTAAGCAAATATATGTTTTTTAACTCTTGTGCAAGAAAATATTATGCCTCGTACATCTCTTCAAGAATTAAAATTACAAAAATTCTATTTAAAACTTCACTAAAAAGAACTCTGATTTAATTAAAATCAGCAAAATCAGAAATTTTTACTCTAAAATATAAAATAAACGAAATACTTGTAAATAAACAAAAACGGAGATGAGTAAACCGCAGATCAATAGAGCATATCAGAAGTTCTTATTCTTATGATTGCGATAGAATTTTTGTAAATATGTTACATTTTTTGCAAAAAGTTATCATCAATACTTATGGAAATATCTGCAGATTCAAAGAAATACTGAAAATCATAAAAACTTTTTATTTACAACAGTCAAATTCCAGTCCGATTCTTTGCAATCTTAAAAAAAGATTTGCTGTTTCATATTTATTAGTTATGGTTATTTGTGAGTAATAATAAATCACACAAAGTGTCTTTTTTAATGAATATAGATACCTACGCTACATAATCTTAATACAGATATTTTTTTTTTTGTTTTCTAAAGAGACTTTTCCATCTATTATTCTTGAGTGTTAATGCTGGTTGGCTTTTACTTGTTTTTGGTAGTAAAACATTCGAAAATGTTGTCAACACACGCAAAATTCTTGTCTCATTCCTCTCGAGAACATTTTTCACTTTCCAATAATTCCGATCATTTTTTATAGAATTCCACTTTTACTAAACCAATTAATTTCTCGAATACATTCCAAGTTAAAACCTCTAACGCAAATATTTACGATTAATAATGTTCAGAAGCATCACACTCGACCATATCTGCACGATTTATGTAGTATTCCTGTTATAATACCTCAAAAAAAATCCACTTCGAAAAAATTCTTATACAATATAAAGTGTGTATAAATTGGCTTAACACGCAACGTTGAGCATTCCGTACAAGACTTACCATTTAACTGTTTATAATAAAAATCGCACCCGTGAGTTACTTTGCGGCGTCCAAGTCATTGAACATTTTAAGAATTTCCGATTGGAATATTTGAAAAAATATTCTAACTGTTTTTGGATTCGTAGTAATAACAGTATTTGATTTTTGTACAAAAGTTCAATTGAACAATAAGATGGGGCTTATCTTTCTCATAATCTTGACTTGAGTGCTTAGTGGGAATAAATTAAATACGTTCCTTATATATTTTTGATTCTATGGAAAAATGTCGAATTTCAGGACCGCGATGAGCAAAAGCGCTTAGAAATGAAACACCGGAAAGAAGAAGACGATTTGTACAGAAAATTCGCCCGTCAAAGGGAAGAAGAAGAGAGAAGAATCAGGGACGAATTCCGGGTAAGTGGTGGCCTTGACCCTCTCAATTGTACTCCAATTAGAAAGTGGGTGTTTTAGGATGAATGGGAGAAAGAATTGGAGAGACTAACGAGTCGATTTGAAAGGGAAATGCAAATGAAACGGAAACGGGACGACCAGAATGTCCTCACACTCAGGCATCAACAAGAAAAAGAGGATTTGGAGAAGAATATGACGCTCAGAAGGGATAAAAAGAAGGAGTCTTTGACGAGGAAAATGCTAGAGCATGAACGGTATGACAGATGGAACAGCATTGTTTGGTGCTTTCGCACGAATTTATTAATGAATTTAATTATTGGTTTAGTCTTGACACGGATGGTGTTGCGAATGCGTTATTAATGCCAGGAAAAAATCTTGATGACTTATTTTGAGAAATGTTCATTGTTTAGGCGAACACAAATAAGCGGGAGTAGAAATCTCTTTTATTATTCTTCTCTTAAAAGTGTGTGGCTGATTACACATAGCCAAAATCAGTTTCCCTCAACAGAACTGTTTCTGCTATAAGGTTGGCAACAATTTTACAACATAAAAATATTGAACAGATCATTATTACACAATGTAGTTTCTATATTATCAATGAATTGGATGAATATTATTATCGTTGTCTTATAATTCTCTACTTTAGTGACATAGATACAGGGTGTTTCACATAACTTTACGAGGCTTGCGCCTAATGTTCGCACTACGGATACCTAATGACTAACTAAAGTATGTAGTTCTCCGTAGTTCGCACCCAAATATTATACAAAAGTCACAGAACAAAAAATACACATTTAATTATTTAATTTTTGGAAACCCATGACAGTAGTTGTCAAACTAATCACTATTTCATTAATAGTCATAAATTGCAGTTTTTCAGAAACAATTATCATTTGTTCAAGAGACGGCATGAATATGGTTGTAGTTTATCTATCTTAATCACTAGCTAACTAAAAACGTTGTAATTTTTGAAAGGGTGAACAAACCAATTTTTCAAAATTTGTAATCGAGTTCGTATCGGAATATGTATTATTGATTGCATCTTACAGGCGCAGGTCTCGTAAAATTATGTGAAACAGCCTGTATATTAAAAACACCACTTTTTGCAACCTGGAACCTCTTATTGATCAAACACCTTTCAGAGCGGCGACGGCAGCCCTCGTTGAGAAACAAAGTCATGAAATGCTCGAACTGATCAACGAAAAGCGTAGTGAATACATGCAAGCCGAGTCCCTCTACCTAGACAGTAACGACGGCTACGTCGAAGAACAAGTCCAGCCGTACCCCAGTCATGCTCCAGCGCCGGCACCACCCGCCCTTAGCAAGTATCAAGTCTACAACGATCCTGTAGAGTTCTCGAATGTTGACCAAATCGCCATTTCTGTTGCCCAAGAAGATCAAAAAAGCTTCACAGACTTAGTCAGACAGTTGGTCGGCAGGTGTGGGTCGGATATCGAAAAGGCGCGAACAATATTCAGATGGATAACTGTAAAAAATTTAAATACGATGTCTTTTGATGATAATTTAAGAGGGGATACTCCTATGGGGCTATTGCGGGGAATCAAAAATGGTACAGAGAGCTACCATGTCTTGTTTAAAAGACTGTGCAGGTGATTTGGAGTTAGTTTGTGGAGATTTTTGATAATTGTGTGAATAGTTATGCAGGTTTACATTGTGTAGTCATCAAGGGGTACTCGAAGTCGGCAGGGTACCAACCCGGAGTTAGGTTTGAGGATAATAGATTCCGGAATTCTTGGAATGCAGTTTATGTGGCGGGGGCTTGGAGATTTGTACAGTGCAACTGGGGGGCCCGACATTTAGTCAATGCGAAAGAAGCACCCAAAGCTGGAAATAAAACCAAATCGGATAGTTTAAGGTAAATCCCAAATTCTGATAACTTTTCATTAACTATTATTCGATTGATAGATATGAATATGATGACCATTACTTCCTGACTGACCCTAAAGAGTTCATTTACGAATTCTTCCCATTGCAACCGGAGTGGCAATTGCTCAAAAATCCAATAACGTTGCAAGAATTCGAGGAATTACCTTTCGTCAGATCTTTGTTTTTCCGGTACGGCCTGTACTTTTCTGATGCGAATACAAAAGCTGTAATGTATACGGATTCGACAGGTATTAACAACCCCAGTAAACCAAACACCCTAACAACTGAATTTCAGGGGCCGCGACTGTAAGAATTGCAATGCCGGCCCACATGCAAGGCAGTCTCATTTTCCATTACAATTTGAAATTTTACGATAGCGATAGTGACAGTTTCGACGGGGTTTCACTGAAACGGTTCGTAATGCAGGTATGACCGAGTTATGATTTTTATTGTGGCGTTGGTGATATTGTGTGAGGGTTTTTCAGAGCGTGGTGGGCAATATGGTGGCTTTTCGAGTTCACGCCCCCTGTAGTGGAGCCTTTCTCCTCGATATATTCGCCAATGCGGTCACCCCCAAGGAGTACCTCACAGGAGAGCCCATGAAATTCAAAAGCGTGTGCAAATTTAAGATTTGCTGTGAGGACCTTCAGACCGTGATGGTGCCCTTGCCCGACTGTGCCAGCGGCGAGTGGGGCCCCACGAAAGCCACAAGACTGTTCGGCCTCGTGCCCATCACACACCAGGACGCGCTTATCTTTGCCGGGCGTGAGCTGGAGCTCCAATTCCGGATGTCCCGCCAGCTGACCGATTTCATGGCCACTTTGCACAAAAACGGCGTCGAGGAGAAGCGCCTGTCCAAATTTGTCTCACACAACGTGTCCGACGATATAGTCACTTTTAGTATTAGTTTCCCCGAGGAAGGTCAATATGGGTTGGACATCTACACCAGGGAAATGATGTCTGCGTTGGACACCTCGGGGGAAAAACACCTACTCACGCACTGTTGCAAATATCTGATCAATTCATCGAAGAGAAATTAAGCTTAACACTTGCCGGAATAATTGTTACTAAACTTATTTAATTAAAGAACGTGCAATAATGCAATGGCTTTTGGCCCGGTTATACATATTTTTGTAATAACAATTTTATCAAATTACCAATATATTTTATACGATATTTTATTAATGTTATGTAATGTTTAATTTTATACATTTCGAGAGTGACAGACCGACGAGCTAAATTGCAAAGTTACCAAAAAACGGTTACTGAAACGCCGGGTCTGTTTTTAAAAACGGCTTTAAAATACTTAAATATTGGTCGTTAAAATAATGTACTTACAGGTCAATTAAATAAAATATTTATTTTTCTTCATCGTATTATTACATAAAATATTGCAAAACACTATTTGGTCAAAAAATTGCCACATTTCAGTCTCATTTTTTATTGGACGGAACTCGCTCTACTACTCTCAACATTGTCAATAAAAGACGTCAGCATTCCCTCAACTTCAGACACCGCATGTTTGAGATGAGTATTATCGATAGCACCCAAAGATTCTACAAAAATGTGTTCAGTATGCAGTCCGCGTTAAACTTATCCTTACCATCTAACGTAAAATTATTTGCCAAGATCTGCTGCAATTTTGCTAAAGCGTCATCGAGATCATTATGCAATTCCCTGACCGGCGATTTAGACCCAAAGACTTGATCTTCGCCCTTTGAACTTGTGGGTTGGTCCTTAATCCACGTGCTTATGTCATTAACAGAATAAGGAAGTGAATCTTGTGTCACATTTGTAGGGTTTTCAACGAATAAAGTTTGACTTGATTGTTTTTCCGACAATTGTATAATGGGACTCAAAACCGACTCCAGGTTTCTTTTCGGGTATTTAACAACTCCCACCATTGGAGTCGACTCATGCACGGTTTTTTGAGAAGGCGCCACGTGTAAATATTCCTAAAAAAATAAAATTTTAAAAACCTTACAATTAAGTATGTACATATTACTTTCAATATTTTTAATTTATGGATTTGTGTCGCCACTTGGACTTTATGTTCTTCCAGATATTTTCGAATTTCTTTCTCGTTGTGAGTCCCAAATAGGAGAATCTGATGCAATTCCCTAAAATTCCATAAATTACAATTAGCACTGAATACATATAATAATCACAAACTTGTTTTGTATCTCTAACTGCCTGATAACTAATTGTAACTGCGTATGAGGCGAACTTAGGGTCCCTATATTTGAATAAAAATCATCACTTGGTTTCAATAAATAATCTTTTTCGGAACTAAAAATGTCATTATACATGAACAATTGAGGAACTAAACTCTGCTACCTTATAGCTTTTGTCTCTACTATCCCTCGATCCGTTTCATTTAATTTCACAGAGCAGGGCATCAAACCGCACAATTTTTTAATAAAACTAAATGAAAATTCTTTGTGAATCCCCTAAAAACTGACATCAAGTAAATATGGCAAAATATCACAAGATGGTGCCACCTCTGCCGTGCAATACTCATGCATGGAATGGGACAATTTATGGGAATTATTTATTTTCCCACTTAGAAAACATTTCTGACATTGTGTGTACTTGGAACATTTCATGCAACGATACATTAGGCCAACCAAAGGACTTGTTTTACAAGTTGAACATTTGAAGTTGTGTACAATCACTTCGCTTGATTTTATCCTTGAAAGAATGGGAATCCATGAAAATAGTTGTGGCAGAGTCTCCAGCCATGTGATGAAATTATTTTCACTTAATCCAACTAGTCCTGGAGACTACGAATATTTTTTTAATTATTTTTTCAAAATTAAATTGCTACAATTACGTTACAAAAGCAATGTTCGATTGTTGAATTAATTAAATGCTGGCCAAAACTAACATCCTCATGCATAAAAACCATAATTTCGACTAATTTAGTCAAAAGTGACTGCAGTCTTAGTCTTGTCACACAATTATTATGGTCGGCACATAATGAAAAAATAAAATTATACAATTCAGACAATTCGCTGTCACTTAATAATGCTAGGGCTAGTTTGGTTGAAGAAACCTGAATTTTTGCTTGCCTTTCCCTGAAAAAAATTAAATTTGAGACTTAACAGTTTTGTGACATTAGCCACTTCCGACTATACACTAGTGGCTGTCGAAATTGTACTTACTTGTCATAAATGTTATAAAGAAAGTTTTGCATCAACTCAACAGCAAAATCCACGTCTATATTCCTATTATTTCGTTTATTAGCAGCGAAAAAAATGTCATACAAAACCGCCTCCAAGTCGTAGCTTTCCAAACACAGAGAGCTTTCATTCATGCCAAGTCTATGTTTGGCAAAAACACCCATAATGGTACTTAGGGTTACTTCCTCCATGAATAGAGCTTTTTGTAAAGCTCGAAATTTAAGCCCGACTCGATATTTAGAATATTTCACATAATTCCAATCATCTATGGTATGTTTAAGTTCAATGAATTTCGGGTGGTCCCACTGCTTTTGTTTGGTACTTTCACTAAAAATCCAATTGGAAAAATATTTTTCCGAAATTTTCACTTACTTGAAATAGAAAGGAAAGCCGTTCTCGTTTTCTAATTTCTTCCAAGTCGTTTGCATCTTGCCGATGAGTCAACAGGTGGTCTTGTGGGTTATGGTATTGTATGCCGACTTGCTGTCCAATTAATTAGCCATTTAAAACAAAATTGGATTTAGAACAGACTGTTTTTCACTTTTTTTTATCGATAATATCACGTTTTCATCGTTAAAGTTCAGTTCGGGTGGAATTAAAGTTCTTCAACGGTTTTTTAGTTGTTTACACTTGTCGTCTTTGTTGCACCTGTTTCCTTAAGATTGGGATGTCTTCCTTGTTGGGGCTACGTGATTGGAGGAACAGTGGCGGGGGCGCGGGAAGGGGGCCGGAAAGTTGTTATCAAGCATTCTTACACGAAAAGACTGATAAGAAACGTACTCGTATTATAGGAGAAATTATCGTAATAACTTATTATTGTTAAAAATATTAAGAGTGAATTTTATGTTTTTGGATTACATATTATGATGCGCTTCTGTATCTAAGTAGGCGATATTTGTATTTATTTTCTGAAATTAAGAAAATTAATTTCAGAGTTACATTTACACAAATATTATTTTGCAGTAAGGCAAGACTAGCACATTTTTTATTCTTTTGATAAGGCTCCATCAAACGGCAACTCTTGTTAAAAGATAAAATTATCTCATACCTACATAGGTACTTTTTTTGTCAAAAAAGGCTTAATCAGTAAATGAAAATACATATTACATATTTACTTCTAAACATTCAAATATGTAGATAAAAAAGTTTTTTACGTAATATACGTATCTATTTTTTTAATTAAGTGTGTTGACCTTTAAAAATCTACAGAAAAATAAAATACCCATGTAATCAGATTTACACCTACTTCATTCGTTCTCTAACAAAAATATAGAAATTTTACCTTTCCAACAACAGAATGTATGAAAATATAAAAAAAATACTTTCAAGAGAAAATTTATCAACCTCAAAACAAATTTAATCAAACGTCTTCATATGAAACTGCTTAAATATTTTCATTCAAAATAACTAAAAGATTTAATTTTCCTAAATTGATACAATGAACTGAAAAGTGACAGGACAATAACCGTTAAAAAGTTTCGCTACAGTCATGCACTTGAGGTCAAGACCGAATATTCATAATGCACAATCACAGCTTTCATTGCAGTGTGAAAATAATTAGGAACTAATTTAATTCATTAGGTAAATGCAAAGCGATAAACTAATAAATTTATTTAAATTTAGAAATATAAATTACAAACGCTTTTTCACATATCGACTCTCCAAACGAAAACTATAGTAACTCAAAAAAATTGGTTTTGAGTTACGATGGCTTATGTAGGACCCAAAATACAAAAACAATGAGAAAAATTATCTTTGAATAAACAATATTATTACCAATACTTAGACCTTCAGCAATTTTTAGTAATATTAAACAGTTCCTTGATATTTTATTAACAATCAAAGATTCAATGCAATTTTTCTCAAAACTGTAAATTTTGAGTTACTATAGTTTTTGTTGGCATAGTCGATATGTAGGTAGAGCTTGTTCCAAATCTCGTGGCGAACTGACGTTGACAAAAATTACTCAATTTTGACACTAAACATGTTTACTATTAAAAAAAATATTGTTCATTGGCGTCGTATGAAATAATATTTCAAAATCACTGTTATTCCTTAAAAAATTATAATAAGTAGGTAGTCGTACATAAGATGAAGAATGATGAACAAATTATTAAATTGTTAACGCATGAAAAGAATTTTCAAAAATGACATTCATAACAATCCTTGTCTTCAAAATTTTTAGAGAAAAAAATTACGCCCTTGTATTTTTTTATCTTAACCAAGTGTCTCCACTGTCAGTTCGCCACCAGATATGGAATAAGCTCTATCCATCTTTTTCTGTTTTGCGAATATAATAATGCCTATACAACAGTCAAATGAGTGCTTTAATAAATTAGAGCTTCTAAAGATTTAACTTTCCAAAGTTGGCAGTAATCAAAATTTTATGATTAAAAGTTAATAAAAATGTCAATATTAATGGTAATTTGCTATAGACATTTAAATATTTTTTCGTTAAAACTTGTCAAATGCATTTTTTATTACAAATTTTTAGAATGTTTAATGTATACTCTTTTTCATATTAATGTGCATCAAGTAGGTTGTAGAGGTCTAAATGCATCTTTAACTTAAATGCTGATTCACACAAAAAGTGTCATTAGTGTCATTCAGAACAAATTTAATCACATAAAAAAATGACAAAAATCTTTATGTTTGCCACCCTATGTTAATTACGTTGTTAGCTTTAATTATTTTTTGCTTTCTCAAAAACTGTGGTACACAGTTTTAGGGAGGATTGAGATAAGGATTGTTTGAATTTTCGCATGCTAGCCAACTTAAAATTTCAACGACTACTTCGATGCACATTAATATGAAAATAACTATACCTGTGTTATAATCTTCGACCATTATAATAAGGTCTAAAATCCGTCACTTGTCAAAATATGAAAAAGCTAAATACTCGTCTTTGACAGTTGAGTGACAGTTCATGAGTCACGAAATGACTTACAGTGATGGATAGTGAATTTCGTCCACCCAATTTCTCTGACAGATTAAAAGTGTAAATTAGTCTTTAGGTTTTCCTAACCTTGTTTCAGAATTTTGATTAACGTTTGTCATGTTGACAGAATACTCGATGCTTCATGCTACTTTTTACTTTTGTCCTTTGAAATGGTAGTCCTTGGTATGCCCAAAAGTATAGAGACACATCTTTGAGACATACCTTCTTGTACCTTCATGTTCGAATTTGATTAAATTTGACAATACGTATTTGAATGTCAGTTATCATGATTATAAAGCACAGACTACAGTGAATTTTTGTGAATTCAACGAAATTAGGTGGACGAAATTCACTGTCCATCACTGTACTGACAGTGAAAAATAAAACACCATCAGAAAAATTGTAAACATACCATGCCAAACAAACACAATAGGACATCAAATTATTAAAAATTTCTGAGACTTCGTCAAATCTGACTTTTCAAAACCTTCAAAACGTCTGAATTTAAGAACCGTTTCACATTCAATGATCTTGCTGTCCCATTTTTTTGTCCTGCATCATAGTAGATACAAAGTTTCCAAATTACACTTAAAAGATATATCATTTAAATTGTCTCATAAATTGGTTTTAAAAAATCTGAAGAATCTAGTAACATTAAAATTACATCTTCCTGAATCCATTTAATCAAAAGAAGATCAACGACACACCGAACGGAAATCTCTATTTGCAATAACAAGCAGCTTTCATCCGCGCCTCCAAAATCCGGTCCAAAACCCTAAATCTTCTTCACCCCCCGAAAGTGAAATTAGTTTTCGTCGACGGCCCTTGGCTCGTGTCTCGAATACTTGATCAGACTTGGCAAGTGGATCGTCGTTCTAGATTTTGCTCGAAGGCCTACTTTCTTCTTCTTCTTGCACACAATAAGTTGTTATTACGAGTTCGGTGCACTGTCATTACGCACCGTATTTATCCAACAATGTCAAAATATCGAGACCGGATCGATTTTGGGGGGCTTTCCCCCGCGACATACGGCCGGCGATAATTTCACTGCAGACTAATTAGCTTGATGATGGGTTTCTAAAAGCGGTTTCGGGATGAAAAGGGAATCGCACGTGTGAAAGTCGGGGGGCCCTGGCGCGTGCCACGAGAGGAGGGGCCTACACTGTACCAGAAGCACGGCTTTGATAGACAGCAGTCCGTTAATCGCGATTGCAAAGTGTGTAGTCTTCGTCTTGAAAATTCTCAAGACCGAGATTTCGCGCCAAAGCGGAACAGTTTCCGGTTAGGAAAAGCGAGTAGTTTTTCAATTTGTGTTTTAGTTTTTTCGCAGGTAATTTTTTCTTCTCACGAAGATTATGTATTTTTAACGGCATATAACGTGTGTAAAGAGAAAACTAGAGAATTATGTTAGTGTGCGTAGTGCGTCTACTGGTAATGATATTGTCATTTTTTTTACATCGTGCTGAAAAAATACTTCAACTAAATCATTCAATGTCTTGAGTTAAATGACAAAATTTTAAAACAGACCTCGTTTTTCTCACGCTGCATAATTAATTATGTAGCTTAATTTTTATTTATTTATGCATGAAAGTGTATTTAAATTGAAAGTTAACCAAGTTAAAATTAGGAATTTTATTGCCAAAAAATTGCTAATGTCACCTATCTAAATCAGAAAATTGTTTATATGAGTGCATTAATTAATAGTTAATATTAATTAATTACGTAGACTTCTGTATTTTTAAAAATTAATAAAATAAATAAAAAAAATAGCATTCAATGTAATTAGTATCCTGTAAGTTCAACAACTAGAAATCCTTGTTCTTATTCCAACTTTATGCTTCACGATTCACTGAACAAATAGACGCTACATTAAATATTTAAGCAATTGAACCTTAAATGCATAAAACGTAATGTTGGAAGAGTTTGGAAGCTTGAAATATACATTAAATGAAGTAAAAAAACAGAATTTTTTAAAATGGTTTGACTTGTGTTACCTATAATTAGAAACTGTTGTTTAATAAACTTTAGTAACAAACAATATTAGAAGATGATAAGGAACTTAAAACATTCACAATAATTTTAATTTTTCAAAATACGTAAAGGTATTTGCTTGAAATTTAATTTGCTTTCAATAATATTTTTCTCTATCTAATATTGTCATAAAATCTAAACCGTTTTTATTTATATACAGGGTTGATTCTTAAATAGACCGACAAAATTTTATCCTTGGTAGTATTAAAGTATTAAATGAGTACATGCTGGAAGAAATATTAAAAAAATTCTTTGCTTAACCGTTCTCCAAATAAATTATATTAAAGTTATTTTTGAGGTAAAGCGTACGCCACTGATGTTTTCGTAAATAGTATTAGCACAGGTAGTGGAAACCATGGTATTAATTTGATGTACTTGAACATTGCAACAATTCATAAACGCCGTAAGAGGCACGGATCAAGGAGGTTATGCCCCTAAAAAATATACACGTAAAAAGGGTACAGTTTGTCTTCATTTATCCTTGGGAAGCTGTAATAAAATATTGTCGGTTTATTTAAGAATCACCCTGTATTGTTAATAAAATTTAAACAAAATCATATTATCCCGACAATTAACTACTATTAACTCCAAAATCAGTTATTTTTATTTAATTATACAGAGTGCGCCAGAACTCGCGCCACAGAGAAAAATGCTATATAAGGTAAGATACCAAGAACATGAAAAAATGTTAAAAAAAAATTATCTATAAAAATTTCGAAGTTATGAGGGTTTAAATTTTGCACTTTGATTCTATTTATTTCTGTTGGAAAAATAATTTTCCAAGTTTTTTGCTATAGGCTATTAAAAGAGGAAACAAAGAAGCTATATCCTAAATTGTAACTTTGTTTAATAATGTTTGTGGCTTTTATTGGTAAAATTTGTGTACTTTTACTAGATAATTTTAAAAAAACATATACAAGATCATCAGTATCATTAAATAGACATAAAAAATGACAAATGTCAAAAAATAAATGTCAAAATTTTTTGACAGATACAATTTTTTAAACATTTTTCTTGGTATCTTATCATACTTAAAATTTTTCTCTGGGGCGCGAGTTCTGGCGCACTCTGTGTAATATTATTATATTTACAATAATTTCTCAGTGTAGGTATAATTTATTCAATACCTAGGTATAATATTCTGATTACAATTTTGATCAATTTTAATTTTAATTAAACCAAAAAAAAACTCTGTCAGAGTTGGATTACAGAACATTACATTTATGCAAACTAAATATCAACTTAATTTGAATTAGGTATAGATTAATCTCGTATGAAATTTTAATTTGCTTTCTGAAAATCGAAACATTGCATTTTTCTTTTTAAATTTCTTTAGATAATGTTTTCCAAATTATTTAACTATTCATTAATATTTAAAAAAAAATATGATACCGTTGCACTCATAGCTTTAAGATAGCTAACAAATCGCTCATATGGCAAATTGTATTTTCTTAACACGTTAGATAAATATCAATAAAATTTTAAAAATATATTCTGGTAGATATTTGTAGATATAGTTTTTTATTCTTAAAAAAAGTAACCTATATTAGGCAACTTACCGCTAACGTTAATAAAAAGTGAAAACGAGTTGAGGGTTTTAGGAATCTTAATTAATTATTGAGTGATCCATTTTGTGAGAGATTTTTTGGTTATAATAAAGGGAAAATTATTTTCTTAGGTCCTGTTCTCTCATAATTTATTGTTCTACTTAATACATATATGTTTCGTCTATTTTTATATAGCCATCTTCAGGCAATAATGTTTAATTCACACAACTTTGAGAGAACAGGATCTAAGAAAATATTTTTTCCTTTATTATAATCTCAATTAAAATTTCTGTAGCAAATTGAAAGAGTACTACGGCAATGTGTTATGAAACCATAATTTAAAAATGGTGGATGCGCTGGGATAATTGCTTAAACAATTAATTTTTTCCAAACATCTTAATAGTGGATACAGCAATAACACTATTTTATGTTTCCGTCACATGATGTGAATATGCGTAACAGAATGCATAAACTCAAAACCTGTTTACTATAATAATGAATTGGTTACTTTCATTTCCTTTAGAAGTTGATGAAATCTCCAAAAGGTTTAATGAATAAATAAACGAAAGGGCAAGTAGTATAACATTATTTTTCTTGTACAAAACTACTAAAACTACATTTTTATTACTTGTTTGGAAAGTAATTTCATCTAAACTGATGTAACGTGCAAAGAAATTCATGTAGAAAAACATGTTATGTATCGTGAGAAAATTGCAAAATGTTTATTTCAGACAATAATAAATAATAATTTGCGGTTGTTTTAGAATTTTTGACACAACTTAATTAGTATAAAGTGCATATGAAACTTAGAGAAAGTCAAATTAATTTAAAAGAAAAAATCTGAACCGAAATTTAGAAATCTGCATATGAAACTGGATGACAGGTTTAAAAATAATCGACTAAATCTACATTAGAAAAACCGCTTAGTTTTGAAAGTAAAAGCTTGAGATAATTAAATAGATCCAAAAAACTTGCATTTTTTTAATACTAAAATCTTGTTTTGGAGATCTAGAAAACAAGTAACTGTCTAACAGTAGATGCCAAAAATTGGCCGTAAAAACCGTTGCATCTTCTAATTAAAGCCAATCAGGTAATTAATGTATTTGAAGCGGCGTTTTGTAATAGCTTTATAATCCATTTAAAATTCGATGAACCGATCTAATAATAATCGCTTCCTTTCGCACGGTTCTCAGCTGTCGACCAGGAAGCCCTGCGACCGTACGGTACACTTGCATATTTTCATTATGAAATGTGAAAAAATGAAAGTCCAAGAAAATTTCAGTGCAGTGTTACGTACATAACACATTATAATAATTAGAAGAATTGATATCGATCATTGTTGCATAAATCGTGTTGTTACGTAAGAGATTCACACAGTATGTGAAATTCAGCTAAATTACTACTTTTCGACGTAAATTAATTGAGATCCGAGTTTTCCCAACGAAAAAACGTCTTACACGGCTAGCCAAACATCATGCACCGATTGTTAAACAGGAGATTGTAATGCGTGCCGACTTAATGCGCACGAACTGTAAATTTAAATTGATTTAAAAACTTGCTGATTAAAAAATTACAATATCGTAAATCAAGAAGACTTTGGCAAAAAATTAAAATTCGGGTCGCTGTTTGGCTAAAAAGTACTTCCTTAAAAGTTTCTCCATTTTTCATTTTCTCTTACTCTAATATTTCATCAATCAACTGATGTGTTTTAATGTGATTCGAGTAATAAGTACATTGGAAAAATTTTCACTTTACTCTAAATTTGTGAAATGACTTTTCTTGTAGCTTAGGTATTGACAGATACATACATATTCAAAGTTGTATTCAATTAATTTTAAAAAAGTGAAAATTTTGGTTCTCAAGTGGCCGAAAGTAAACAGAAATATAATAAATTTAAAGTCAATTAAAAATATGTTATAACTTACGTAATTTGGTAAATATTCGTTCACATTAGCAAATCAAGTTCATGTCCACGAACTTGAAATAGAAATTTTATTTAGACAGTGATTAATTTGATTTTCCACTTTACCTTAACTTAAGTTGAAAGCAGATAATGTAGTCCAATTTTTACATCAGATCATCTTTTTTTCGCTTCGATCAAATTAATTCATCACATTTACTGATCATAGAAACAATAGTAACGTAACATAAATTGTAATAAAAATAAATATTTCTTAATCTTGATCAATTAAAAAACAGAAAATAGAAAATTTTCTTTACTAGCCCCTTCTAGTCATTACATAATCCTCCTGTTATTAATTGAACTCGAGAATTATTTGTAGCACAGATTCGCAATTTGGTTCTGCTTTCACACTTGTTTACAATGCCGTTTTCCTTGATTTATTTTTAGAGACGATGAGAAGAAATCCATTAAATTTATTCACATAAAATGAAATGCAAATTATTTTTAATAAATTTCCGAATTTTAACCAAAAGTAACATTTAAAACGGAAGGATGTCAGATAGTGGTCTATTGTATGATTTATCTATTCTTGTAAATACAATGGGATTTGTTAAGAAATACGAGTTGTGTAATATGTTAATAAATAAGGAAGACATTTAGTAAAAATGGGATTTTAGCCTTGAACCAATGATTGCGATCAAACAGTACTTTAATTATTAGATACAACTGTACAAATTATTAAAAGTAAATTGAATTGCAGTTAGAGAAATCTTTTTTAATTCCTGTTAACAATAAACAATATTCCTAACAATTAAAACACCACCTGGCACCTAATCCGTACTAAAACGTTTGAAAGTTGGCACTTAATTGATATGTATTGAATGTATTTAAAGTAGTCTTGCGTGCAACTATTTAGAACCAGCAATACTAGAATAACAATACAAATAAATTTCTTTTGTTATTAATTTTTTCCTTTAATTCTTTTGTAGCTGCAAGATGCCACCGGTGAGATGGAAACCACTGTCAGGTGAGATTTTTAAAAAATTAACAATACAGTAGAACATCAATTATGCGGCCTAATAACGGAGAAACTTCAATCAACAAAATTTCACGAGAAAGTATTTTAAAATTACAATTTTGTCAAACATTTAACTAATCAGTGCATGAAGAGTACTCCGATATTTGGCCGTCACTCAATTATTTAGCAAAAAATCAAATTTTTAATTAATTACAGCTCTACTCGTCTGTATATTCCATCTCGTATTTTATACAAATGCTCAGATTAGACAGGTGGGTTTGAAATGATTTCATTTTCTTTCTGGATACTGATGGTCGTTTTAGGATGCAGTGTCCATGACAGCAGATGGGTGGAAGCCCATTGTTGGAACTCGACGACCGGGATATTACGAGTTTAATTCGGAAAGTAGTGATATTTATAAATATGAGGTTTTTTCGACTCCAACGCCGACTAATACGGCCCTGCCTCCAACTGCAAGTGCCGTGCCAGAGAGGAAGCCGTTCAGGGGGTCACTTAAACAGGCAAACAAGCCCACGTTTGAAGGAAATAAATTTTCAGGTTGGTAAAATTTTTTTTTTATAAACTACGTAAAATACCGTTCATTTTGAGTTATAATCTTAATTACAAATTTCTCCAAAAATTGTATTTTAAAATACATAGTTTTAACTAACTGTATGGCCCGGTTCTTGTTTCCTTGCTTTAACATCTCTAGCAATTTCATTTTGTAGTTTTTGAAAATTATAGCTTTATGAAAGTGTCCACCGCATAAAAAAATACAATCAAATTTTTTTAAATTTAATTAACCGGAAATACGTTTTTTTACGGAATTTCTACCAACATTTCTAAATCTAAACCACCATTACATTGATTAATATGTTTCTTTTTAAATATTGACATCTTGACAACTCAAAAACATTCCGCTGTTCGAATTTTCTCAGACCTTATCAAAATTGAATATCAGTGTCTATCAACTATGAGAGTTCTATAAATTAATTACAGAATTCAATCCTAGTTGATGTTTTACATTTTACTTTCATATGCTCTCAAAAAAAGATTAATGATAGTTTTGTTTTTCTGTAATTTAAATCTTTAATAAATTAATTTTTGTTTAATAAAAATCAGTTTTTTACAAAAGAAACATTATTATATTTTAAATTTAATTCTTTAAAACAGAGAATAGATATAAATTTACAAAACTGCTGTAAAATTAAACCTCATTTCTTTTTTCCACACAATTCAATGTATGGAAAATGGATAGACATATCTCGTCCACTATCCCATATATGGTTAATAACTCTATTATTTAATATTTATGACTGACTACTTGAACTAAATATCTCAATCTTGTATAAACAGAAACAAATAAAACCCTCCAAGCGATTAATTACTTTAATTTTTTAAATTGTTACCTATTCACAAATCGTGACAAAAAATAATGCCAAACGTTTCCTTTCATCGTTAAATAACTTCGAAAAATTCCGAATAAACGTTTCAAATTCTAAAGTTCTCTTTAAATATGAATGTAAATAGTTATAACCTTATCTCTGCAGCGTAGTTAAAATTTATTCGAAAAATCAGTTTGCAGCTAAACGAGATTTTTAAAATTTTTGGTAAGAATACAATACTTAAAAAAAAAACATTTTCAAAGAATAAAAAGATACTTTATTTCAACAGTAAAAAGCAATCATTTAAATTTTTTTATCTTACAATTTGCAACAAATAAGAGTAGAATGTTCAGTCTTTGTAAGAGAAAATTAGAAATGTATCCTCCAATTATTCGTTTGAAATTTTAAACGATTTAGAAAACACCATATGTTTATGGTACATCCATTCATACACTCATTACAATAAAAAAAATTATACAGATTTCTATTTAGCCTTGACCTAAAATCAATTAACGTTTTGTAAAAAAAATTTAGGACGAAAAGTTCCGCACCAGAAGCACCCCCAACTCAACCCCTATTATACCCTTCCCAGTTACGACTCCCACGGTCCCCATATCCCCCTGAGTGCCGTCATTCACACCCGCCCCAGCCAAATCGGTCACATCAAACCCCTCGTAACTTCCATCAAACCCTTTATCCAAATTTCACCCAGTAACAAACGAAATATCAAACCAGTACGGATTCAGACATCGACAAACAACTACCGGGATGACATTTTCACAGCTTCAGCGACTTCCGGTGAGTTTTCTTCAATTTCCAGTATTTAAAATCCTCAAACCGGAAATTCCAGGCACCTACACCCATTTTAAAACACCCACCAGTAATATTCGGACACGTGAAACAATAGACTTGGGGCTTCCAGGAGCCAATCACTATTCAATAAATCAACCCCACACCCACCTTGAGTTCACTAATCGCTTTGCGTTGCCGTCCACCAGCGAAAGCGTCTTCCAACAGTACAACAATCCGTCAATTCCGGCTTTCATCTTTGCAAAACATCCCCAAACTAATGATATTAATTATCAATTTACCAATCAAGAAGATTTTACCCGGAATTTGGTACCGCCGCCTCAGATTTATCGAAATAAAGAAGTAGGGAGTGAAAAAGTGAAAGATAAAGGAAAAACTCAAGAAAATGTTGTTTTGCAAGTACCCCCACCTTTCCATTTTCAAAACGTCAAGGATCCGGTCCAAGTTCAAGTCACTAGAGAGAAGATACAGGAGTTTCACAATAATGTACCACCTGGATTTGATGGGCAATACGTCGAGTATGATTTTTCAGGAGTAAGACAACCTACAGTACCATCGAAACCTGTGTATGAGGTGACTGAAGGTAAATGGGAGCAGCCACCGTCGCAACGGCCAATCCGAACGAGGAAACCTAGCCAACCTAAGAGACGTCCTGAAATTAACTCAGACGTTCCAGTTTTCTTACCTACGCCTTACAAACCTGATGGACAAAGTGGAATTATCCCGACCTCGCCCACCCAAAGCGAAGTATCAACAATTTTCACAAAATTATCCAAGTTACAACGAGAAAAAGCCTTTACAACACCTAGTCCTAATGATTACAATGTGAAAGAAGTTTCAACACATTATCCAGTTTTTGGAAAACCTGTTTTTGCAAATACGCCACCTTCAGATGAAATTTCAAACGATATAACGACACTACATGAAGAAGTTGTGACTACAACCAAAGAACCACAACGGATCAGGCCACACAGGAGGCGTAGACCTGATCCCAGACGGACGACAACGACAACCACGACAGAACAACCAGAAGTTGTTGAAAGTTACGACTCTCAAAGGACGCAAGAGAACGAAGCCTCACAGTCCATTGAAACTGAAAGACCGGTCAGAATAAGACGACCGAGTAGATACAGAACAACAACACCACCACCAAGTGACACTAGTGATGTCACTACGAAACCTAGTAGAGGAAGAAACAGGTATAGGAACAGAAATAGTGAAAGTACCAGTTCTGAATCAATAAGGAAGAGAATAAGGCCATTAAGAACAGAAACAACACCTGTCTCAGAAGAAACTTACGAGAGATCTTCTGAGTCTGAAGCAGTAGCGTCTGAAAAAAGTGAGGAAATTGAAGATAATCCTAAAGCTGAAACGATTGAATTAGAATTGCCTGGGCGTCATTATATTACTGAAAGTCCCCAAAAAATTAGATATGAGACCATAAGGCCATTTATTGTAATTACAACAACTGAAAAAGCACCCACAACAAATTTGGTTGTTCCTGAGAATGAAGTTGATTCGACCACTTTGGATAGTGTTGAAGAAACAACAACGACGACAACATCAGCGCCAACAACAACAATAATTCAGAGTTCGAGTAGGATTAGAGGCCGTCCGCTTAAATTTGACAATTCGAATAGGCCCAGGTTTAGTGTCAAAGACTATAGACAAAAGCTGAGTCAGTACAGCACAAGTACAACGACTTCTGAGCCACACAGGTCGACTGACAGTCCCAGGATTAGGCTTCCAAGCAGGTTGCGAAGGCCTACAACTTCGACAATTGCCAACCATGGAGAGGAAAGTACTGAACCAGTACGATCTAGATTTGTTCCTAAAGACCCTAGACATTCTGGAACAACTGAGGATACAAACGTTGCTATAATTACAGAGAAAAATGTGAAAAGTGTCAATACAAGATTAAGACCATTTGGACGTTACAAATCAACCACTGCTGCTACAACAACAACAACACCAAAAGTGTCAATCAAACCGAATCTTTTCAACAGGAAGAGACCCTCAATGATAAGTTTAAAGAGTCGGATTTACAACAAATACAAAAATAATACTGAAACGACAACTGAGAAAGTGACAACAACGGAAGAAAATGAAGTTGAAGAGACTACTCTTGAGTATGATGATGAAGAGTCTACAACTGAGAGAAGTAAAATCATTACCGAGGAAAATCTAGAAGTCGATACAACCACAGTTGGTGACATTTCCAAAATCGATGCTAATTTATACTCGGCGAGAGTCTCCGATTTGACTTCGTCCGCCAAAAATGATTATAATACATTCAAATCGGTGGCCCCCACAAGTCGAAGAATCCCAAATTATTTCACAATAGCCACTGACGATCCGATTCTACCAATCGAAGCGTTTTTCCCAAATATTAAAGATAAAATCAGGGAAAAGGATTCGTAAATTGGGGTTTAATTTCCGTAACTGAGCAACAAAATTTCCTGGGGGCAAAGAAAAAGACAGTAAATGTAAATTAACTTATTGTATAGTTATAATTTATTATATTTTTGTAAACAAACAAAAAAGTGCAATAAAATAAAAGAATGTACGTCTCTTTTTTCAGTCAAAGTAGTTTGCATGTCGGAGAGATAATTTGGCGCAATTATGCAATTCTTTATCTAATGGATCTAAAACAAGCAATTAGGAGAAAAGTTCTCTTGTCTCGACTAACTTACATATTTTATGTTTGCCGAGGATTGGGTAGAAAATTGGTAAAATGATGGGATTTGAGCAAATTAAAACATATGGACTGTTACTTTCGCCATTAGGAAAACGTTTTCTATAAGTTTCTTGGTCTAAGCAATCGTCAACAAAAACACAGCCCAGAAGACAACTTGTTGGATAGTCTCGTGGAAATTTTAATGACTGGTCTGTGAGAGTAGGTCACTGATAAAGTTTGTCAAGGCGAAGCCGAGTGTAACATACCGTTGTAGTAGTGCCGATAAAATGTTTCTAAAGCGCAAATTTCGTCCTCGTCTGGTTCTTTAGCAGCTGCTGCTATCCATAGTCGGCCCCTGTGATTAGTCTTCCACGTTCTACCCTCGTGTCTAAAAATTATGTTTTAATTTTTTTTTTATTCTTTTGCAACTAACTTTTTCACTCCTGCTACAAGAAGACTGGCATACGGTTGGTGCATACTCAGACACAGCCCATGGTCGGTATTTGCAATAACCTCCTCGTCATAAACCTTCCCGTAATCGATAATATGAGCTTTATTATCTTCCGATCCCAAATCTTCAACTCCGACCGGTTTTTTATGTCTCATTTGTACCAACAAATCGACCAAATCATTATTATCCTTTAAAATTAAACTGAACAAAATAAAATTTTAGAAATAAAAAACATACAGGAACTGCAATAACTTCAGATTCTTTTTGCAATTTTCGATACAGTTTTTCGACATTAGCGAGATGCTTTTTAATGTCTTCATGAAGTTTTTCTTTGATTCGGACATCTTCAGTGGTGCTTTCAATTACTCTACGAGTTGCAAAGTCAAGTGCTACGACCATGGTGCGTTTGTCTTGTTTAGCGTGATTTGAGTCGGTTTTGAAGTAGTCGTTATCGTCATCAAAAACTGTATTTTCCTTATGTCTAAAATTATAATTAAAAAAAATCTTCTGAAATTAATAAGATTTACTTTGTAACAGAAGCACTTTTCTTGTTTTTACGTGAGGACGAGAGATCCAAGTAAGTTTCTTCTCCCATTAAAGTAACCTGATTGTAGATAAATAGAATTTTATTTTCTGTTTCTGAATCACTTATTTTGATATAACAAACAATAGTTATTTGTATTACAAGGGAGAAAAGTGTATCTTTTCCTCCTACACGTGGAAGACTTGTCGAAGGCAGGAACCACTCAGGAAGGAAAAGACACTTTGCTCCAATGCAATACATATCATTTTTTCTCCGATCCAAAACTTCAAAAGTAAAAAAATCTCTTGATATCCCAATTTCGCCATTAAAACTAGCAGCATGTTTTCAGTTTCTATGAGGGTAATAAAATTTTTACCTCCCTGAAAGAAGTTTCCTTTCTGAAATTAGGATGGAAAAACTTACTTTCTGTTAGCAAGGTCGTAGGAAAAATTGTTGACATGGCCAGTTTGGCGACCAAACTTACTGGTTCACTGCAGAAAAAGCAAGGTCCTGGGCCCTCCTCATAACAATGAATCCGTCCACAATTTAAGCAATTATTCATGAATTCGTGCACTTGACCTTCACAGTCACAAATTGTCCTACCTGATAAAAAATACAATTCTGGCTAATTCCTTTAAAAAATTTATTACCTTCCTGTTGCTTTTTCTTCTCTTGGTATGTGTTTATATCACTAAATCGTTTTTTGCCTTTCTGTTTTATTGCTTTATTATTTTTTTCCTGACCTTTGGGAGTCACCATAGTCTCAGAATGACTTTTTTTGGACGTTTTATTGCTACCAAACAAAATATTGCAAATCCCTTCGTAAGATGTTACATGACCGCTATTGTTTTTGTCAATTATATTCTCCATAAATTCATCTAAATCCTCCTTGTTTTTTATGCTATGTATATAACTAATAAAATTAATTGGTGTGGAATTAAAAAAATCTCAACAAAGAAAATTCTTACTCGACAATATCCGATTCGACATGATTTCCCAAAATCACTTTCAAGTGACCCAATAACAAATTCTTGGCACCCATTTACGCCGATTTTTCCAAAAACTTTCTAAAAAAACACTTGTAGAACCTGCTTCCTTCACGCTTAGCCTCAATTTTTGACAGTTAAATGAGTTAAATAACCTCAAATTACGTGACACATACCTGTCAAAATGTGCAAGTGAGGTTAAACATTAGCCCCCTTAAAACAGAGCAAAATGTCGGAAAAAGACTACGCTCCTCTTAGTTCAGCTTGCGTGCGTGCCCTTCACGACAAGCTGTACGACAAACGCAAAACTGCAGCACTGGAAATAGAAAAGTCGGTACCCTGCCCATTCTTTTCATCCATTCATTATGATTTTTTTACAGAATGGTGAAGGAATTTGCAAATTTGAATAACACGAGTCAGATTCGGAGGTTGTTAAAAGTGCTGGGTCAGGATTTTGCGTCGTCACAAAACCCCCATGCCCGGAAAGGGGGGCTTATCGGGTTAGCAGCAACGGCAATTGCTTTGGGAAAAGTACTTTAGGGTTGTGTTGTTGTTAATGATTTATTTGGGTTTTTAAGGATACGAGTAATTATACAGATGAGTTGATTAAACCAATTTTGGGGTGTTTGTCTGATCAAGATTTGAGAGTTAGATATTATGCTTGTGAGTCTTTGTATAATGTTGTGAAAGTGTCTCGAGGGGCGGTTTTGCCCCACTTCTCTGCTATTTTTAACGCTTTGAGTAAAATTGCAACAGATCCGGATCAACACGTGAAAAATGCATCAGAATTGCTTGATAGGCTATTAAAAGTAACAAATTCTTCCCGTAATTACTCAATTTTGATTAAAATTGATTTTAGGATATTGTTACCGAAAGTACAAATTTTGATTTGGAAGGTTTTATGCCATTGTTACGAGAACGAATTTACACAAAAGCAACATTTGCTCGCCAGTTCGTTATTTCCTGGATTTCAGTCCTTGACATGGTCCCTGATATTGATTTACTTTTCTATTTACCGGAGATCCTGGACGGACTTTTCCGGATTTTAGCCGACACGAATTTAGAAGTGAAAAAAATGTGCGAAACAACATTGAACGAATTTTTGCGAAATATTAAATCAGATCCCTCCAAAGTGAATTTTCCGGCCATGATCAACATACTCATAAATCACGCCCAAGAGAAGAACGACGATTTAGTCCAAGTAATTTCCCGAACTTTCCTTTATATTTTCTCATTTTCCTTCAGTTCACAGCAATTACGTGGATTAAAGAATTTGTGCAATTATCTGGTGCCGCAATGTTGCCATACATGTCTGGGATTTTCACGGCAGTGTTACCATGTCTGGCGTACGACACGGAATCACGGAGAAGTATCCTTCACATTTTTTTTTCTTTTATTTTATTTTAATCAAGAGTGCACAAGAGGAAAAATTGCGGAACTGTTGTTTAGTCTGCGGTCCGCTCCGCAATTTTGCCTCAATTGTGTTATCTTCATTCTAATTGTATTTTCCTTAATACAGTGACAGACATAAAGGAAACAGCCACGGCGGTTAATTTCACGCTCATGAAACTGATTGCAGTTCAGGGCGATGACAGCGGGGGACGAACCACCACTGGTATGACTCCTATGTTTGAAAATTGGAGGTAAAGTTACATTTCAGGTGAGGCAAATCTCAGTCAACTAGATCTACAGTCAGTAGTGGACGTTTTGACTCAATACATGATGCATAACTCGATACAAACCAAAGTAGCAGTATTAAAATGGATACACGATTTGTATACAAAGTTACCAGACGAAGTAATTCGTTTCTTTTGCGTTGTTTTTTGTTATTATTCGGGTGATTGTAGATGGTGAATCATATAGATGTGCTTTTTCCGGCTCTTCAGCGTACTTTAGCGGATGAAGCCGATCAAGTGGTGCAACAGTGTCTAGTCGTAATTGCAGAAGTTATTTCGTCACCTGTTACAAAAAAAACTAGTCCCGATGGTGGGACCATGAAACATCTAGGATGCGAGACCAATCCGTACTATAATAAATTTTTGATAAGTCTTTTACAGGCGTTTAACACGGAGAAGAGGCTTTTAGATGAACGAGGTTCTTTTATTATTAGGTAAAACTGAAGTTAATATTGCCAACGATAGAAACAAGTTTTGCAAAATTCACAGAAAGAAAAAAACTTTTTTGGTTTAATAAATATTTATCAGAAAAGGTTTTTGCAATTCAAAAAAATGTATTTACATTTTCATTGAACGCTGTTTATGCTTGAACGTTTGCAACCGGCCCCTCTACCAAAATTCATTTTCTTTTGAAAAGTATTTAAACTTTTTTATTTTTCTCAAAAGATCTTTAAATATTCTTAAATGTACATTATCATATTTTTTCAGACAACTCTGTGTGTTACTTAACGCCGAAGAAATTTACCGAAACTTAGCCCACATTTTACTTAATGAACCGAATTTAAAATTCACACGACTGATGGTGGAACACCTCAACATGATTTTATTAACATCGTCAGAATTATATGATATGAGAAATCGATTAAAAGAATTAAAAACCGAAGTTTGTTACATACAATTTTTGTATTTTTGAATGACCGATTTTTTTTAGGAAAGTTGTTCGTTGTTTTGTTGTTTGTATGAAACGTGGTCTTATAATCCTGTTGCAACCGTCGCTTTGTGTCTTTTGACGCAAAGTTATGCCCACGTTTGTGACTTAATTAGGTTATTGTATCCTTTTTTTTTGTCACCATAAATAATTAATTAATGGTATTAAGTCATTCCTTAACTTTTACAGTGGTAATTTGGAAGTTACCGTTGATTTTTTAATGGAAATTGATAAACTAGTCCAATTAATTGAATCACCAATTTTTGCGTGTATGTAACAATCAGTCAAAATCAATATACGTAATAAAAGGAATTTTTAGATTTAAGATTAGAATTATTACAAGTCCCATGTGATAAAAACTTAATTCAGGCTTTGTACGGCTTATTGATGTTGTTACCACAAACAGATGCCTTTCAGACTCTAAAAATTCGTCTGGGTTGTATTCCAAGCTTACATTTACATTGCGACAAGTCGGTATTAATTGTGTAATTAGGGGGAATACTAATTAATTTTTTGTAGGGCAACAATTCAACCAAATTCGACCCAAGAATTTAAGAGAAATATTGACTTTGCTAAACTTTTGCAACACTTTATTGAAGTTCAAGAAAAGTACAAAGAATACAAAAAGATGATGCGTTTGAAAGATCTCACTTACGCGGAAAAGGAACTTGGTAATCTAGAATTATAATCACATTCCTACTCAGCCAAAAATTCAAAGCAAAATAAGATTTTTTATGAAATAATTTTTATTCGTGATATTAATAAATTACAAGCGAAAAATGCAATTTTATTTATTCTTCTCCACCTCCTTTTTTCATTCCATCTTTCTGCTTTTTGCTCTTTTTAGTAGCTTCGACTTCGATCGGGGCCGGTTTAACAAACGGTATTTCCTCCCGGTACTCCTCTGGGAGATATTCTTTCAACACTTGGGGCACCTTGATCCCCGTCTCCGTCTGGTGCACTTCCAAAATCGCACAAATGACCCTGGTAGTGGCACACATAGTCGCGTTCAACATGTGGACATAATCCGTCGCCGCGTTCATTTTTTTCGTTTGACCATAACGCACCAGCAGCCTCCTTGCCTGATAATCGAGACAGTTACTGCAAGAGACTAATTCGCGGAAGGCCCCCGAGGCAGGAAACCATGCCTCCAGATCCAGTTTCTTAGCCGCGGCATTATTGAGAGCCCCTGAGACTATGTTGACGATTCTATAGGGAATTTCCAAGGCCTTGCAAAACTCCTCAGCGTTGTTTATCATCTCGTCCATCATTTCCCACGATTTGTTATCAAAAGGAGAAGTGAGGACAAATTGTTCAACTTTTTCAAATTGGTGGACTCGGAAAATGCCACGAGTGTCTCTCCCATGGGAACCCACTTCCTGGCGGAAACAGGTTGAAAGTCCAGCGTATTTAATTGGTAAAGCGCTTTCGGAAATCCATTCGTCACGATGGAATGCTGCGATTGGTTGTTCAGAGGTCGCGATTAGGTATTTTTCTTCGATTTCTTTTTCTTCGGCCTTTTCCGAACCTTTGCCGATCACTTTATACAGCTCTTCGTCGAATTGCGACAGCTGCGCCACCTCTTGCATTATCTGAAATTAATTAAAAACTGAATATTCTGTACATGTTAGAAGAAAATACACAAAACCTCTTTCCTCATAAAAAAGGGAGTGTACAGCGGCTTGTACCCCTTTTTATGCAACATTCGTAACGCCAACTGAATTAGTGCGTGTTCCAAAAATAGAGCTGGACCGGTTAAAAAGTACCCTCGGCCTCCAGATATGGTGGCTCCTCGTTCAGTATCGACCCCATCAATCATATGAATTAAATCCACATGCGAATATTTTTTCCTAAACTCGCAATCACCGTAAGTCCTTTCCACTTTATTGTTGTCTTCATCGTCGCTTATCACGACCGATTCATGGAGTAAATTCCCGATTTCCTTCAAGGCTACACTCCTTACTTTCTCCGTTTTGACCAACTCTGCATCGTTTTTCACCATTGCATCATCAATTAAAATACGCACCTTGAAAATTAATTATTAATCTTCAACGAAATTCGTGAAAAAACTTACCTTTTTAATTTGGTTCACAGTTAAAGGTTTGAGCAACTCGGCGGTGAGATTTTCGAGCTGCGAGACCAAAGACTCGGGTACCGGCTCGTTGGCGTCTCCTTGGGGCTCTTTCTTTTTCATTTTCTCGCCGATTTCTTTGCTGCACAGGTTTTTAAATTTGTTCAAGTTGTCGGCTTTGTGTCTTAGTTGTCTCCATGTGGTGTCTGCTTCCACCACCTTATCTACTAAAGTCACATCTTTGAAACGCTTTCGCTGACTTTCACGGATCTTGTCAGGGTTGCCCCCTTTGTCTGTACGAAAAAGATCTAAATCTAGGACCATTTTTCTACACGGTTTTTGTCAAAACTGCAAATGATGCAATTCAGAAAGTGTGGATACCGAATTGACACGTTTGATACACAAGTTTGAGGTTAGGAAAATGATTGACACCGATGGCCTTGAAAACAGAGATTCGAAAATAATGGAATTTTAAAGCAATTTCAAGCGCGGTACCGGTATTTACTTTAGTTAGTGCGTTGGTTATTTTTGGTTTTGCCCTTTATGAGGGAATTCTGTCATTAACATCAATGTAGCATACGAACCGCTTGAAAGCAGAAAACAGTAACCGGTTACCACCATTATAATTTGATAAATAATAATAATAGTATAAAATAGTAGATTATGTTATTAGGAGTAAAAGTGATTGTTTATGTGGCGAAGCTGAACGTTCATTGGATTCAGCTGAGCCACATAAACTCAGTTTTACTCCAAATAACATATACTATTTTATCCTCAAACGATACAGGTGGAGAGAAAAGAACAACACACCAATAATCAAGTAAATCACCTCAATAATCAGGACGCTTTGCAATAAAATCATAACAAACGTCACAAAAGTGAAAACGCCTAGGCGTAAAAACAGTGTTTTTACTCCATGTCTGAAAAGTAAAACTTTTACCTGTGTCATTTAGTCATAAAAGTGGTCACTTTTGTGACGTTTGCGGATAAATAAATTACGTTATTGGAAAACTTAAAAATGCAGTTGTCAAATAAATAAAATTAATGTGATGGGACTTAAAAAGCAGAGGAAAAGTCCAAAATCACCAATTTGGCTAATTAAAGCTGTCTGTAAAGACCAACCCATATAATAATTCCTAAGCACAAACCGTCCTCAGTGAAATTAATATTGATATTATGTTTTAATTTTTTTTATTTTTTAGGTTTACGTTACGGATACCTAAAGAAAAAAGTATGTTGTTCTCCGTAGTTTATTGTATTGGGCTTAGTGCCTTTATCTTAAATCGATCAATTTTTTTAATTTATTTTTAAATAGATGAATAAAAAAATAAGTTTTGAAATGAACTAACAATTTTCTTCTTGAGGGGTACAGATTCATATCTTTGCTTTGAACAAACGCAATAAAACGATCATGTTGTGAGTTACACCCTGCGGTAGGGCCCGACTCGATTGTAAATCAGGTAGTTCCAAAGTTGTTGAAATGTGTATTAAGAGTTGCCTACTTTTAATTTAATTTTTGCTCTATATCAAAGAATCAAGAACAGTTATTAAATTCGCATTATAACAGGGATGTGTATTTTTAAATTACCTATAAAATGTTTTTTTTAATTTAATTCAATACGATATTTTTTATTTACCTTTAAGGAAACACTACAAACATCAAGAAACTCTTCAAATTTGCGGCTAAAAACAATGAAATCTTAACATGTAATAGGTATACGCCAGCTTTCAGGGGCTCTCATGCTATGGTTTCTTAGATTGGTGAATTCAGTCTATCTATTTAATTTAGCGTCCAAACACCAGAGGCGCTCGTATCAAAATTTTAAAATTTTAGCGGTTGGCTGTGACACTTCTGATAGAAAAAAATTAAATTTTGACGGTGACATCATTCATAGAAATTCAAAGTGCTTACGTGTAGTTGTGATTTTTAGATTTTTATTCAGTTATTGTGGGCTGTGTGTACAAGTAAAGGAAGTTTTACTAACAATTTGTGAATTTTGGTGATGAAAATGTGGACATTGATGGAAAAAATGTGAAGATTTGTTTCGGCCGGCACCCTTGTGACAAGAACTCGACAACCCAGACTGTTTATGCTTCCTCTTTGAACATAATTGTTCTAATATAATCCCTGTAAGTATGAAACCACCTTGTTAACTAATTTGATTCAATATCTTCAATAAATTACTTTAAAAAAATCTTTTATTTTCTTTGTTTAATCTCTAATAAGATGCCAGTAGCACTTATTTCCCTCTACTAAATACTCAATTAACATTATTGTTACCATTTAAAAAAGGCACATTTTGCTCTATAGTTCAGCGTCCAAACTACAGAGGCGCTGCTGAATACGAGTTCAAAAGGTTGTACATGAGTACGCCATCTATATACCCTATATAAATTATTCATCTATGGGGGCTCTGGAGCCTTAACAATAATTGATAGTTTTTCGAAGTATGCACAGGCTTACTACTTAAATTCCCTAGTAAGTACTGAAATAGTAAATAATCTTGTTGAGGTCTGTGTATGTTGGAGGAAAAAGGGCAAAAAGAAGAAGAGGTGCTTTTAGACTTGTGTATTCAATTTATTAACAAATGCAACTAACTACATGACGTAACTAACGACACAGCTACTATATAAAATAAATGTAGAAAATAGAGGATGATAAATAGAGTTTCAACACGAGTTTCAACACCTCCCCTCAAACTCAATTTTCTACTGTATTACGCATTTAATTCACGTAACCCTAATTTATTTCGAAGGTAGACAAAACGCGGCCTGGAAAGCGGTTTGGTCATGATATCCGCGATTTGGTCCACTCCTGCAATGTGTTCCACGTTTAAAGTTCCTTCAAGAACTTTCTCCCTCACAAAGTGAAACCTTATGTCAATGTGCTTCGACCGTTTGTGGAATTCGGGATTCTTGGAGAGCTTTATAGCGCTGGCACTGTCCACCAGTAAAGTTGGGATGGCGACTGCTTCGGTTATTTCCGACAGGAGACGTTTTAACCAAATTACCTCCTTTGCTCCTTCACTTGCAGCTACATATTCTGCCTCTGTTGTAGACAAAACCACACTTCTTTGCTTCTGGGTTATCCATGATATGGCCCCTTTTGCATTTGTGCATACAACGCCTGTACGCGACCGTCTGGTATTTGAGTCTCCTGCGTAGTCGGCATCACTGTATCCTTTAAATTCTGAGATTTCTGAATGAGCGTCGTAAAATATCCCGTAGGTCAACGTTCCTTTTAAGTATCTAAAGATTCGTTTTACAGCTACCCAGTGGTCTTGCGTGGGATTCTCTAGATGCTCCGAAATCAGACTAACTGCATAAGCAATATCCGGCCTAGTTGCTGTTGCCAAATATATTAAACTACCTACAGCTTCTCGAAAAGGTACTTTTTTGTCAAGGACTGGACTGTTTCCGTCCCAAGTATTCCGTTCACAGGGGGTAGTAACTGGATTGCAATTTTCCATCGCAAATCGTTTCAAAATTTTTGCGATATAACCATCTTGTCCGATGAACACGGAGTTTTTCTCAGTTTTTATCACYCGGATTCCGAGAAAACTACTTAAAGGTCCAGTAGTTATTTTAAATTCTCGTTTAAGTTCGTCGATAAAAGACGACAATTCATACCCATCACTCGCTGCTAACAGTCCATCATCTACATAAATCGCCACTAYTAGTTTSTTAYKRTCTCTAACACGAASAAAYAGACAGGGATCAGCGGCACTGCAYTTGAAACAATKTTTCTTCATAAATTCGATCAGTCTTGCATTCCAACACCTTGGCGCCTGTTTGAGGCCATAAAGACTGCGTTTTAGTCGACACACCCGCTCAGTTCCGTCGTTGAACCCTTCAGGTTGACTCATCAAGACTTCCTCATGAAGTAGACCATAGAGAAAAGCAGTCTTGACGTCAAATTGTTTCAATTTCAAGTTTTCTATCGCAGCTACACTTAAAATGCTTCGAATAGTATCAAACCTAGCAACTGGACTAAAGGTTTCATGATAATCTATTCCCGCTTCTTGTAGATATCCCTTTGCCACCAATCGAGCTTTGTACTTGTCGACACTGCCATCTGCTTTTGTTTTTATTCGTAAGACCCATTTGCACCCAATCACTTTTTCATTTGGTTGTGGATTTACGAGTTCCCAAGTGTCATTTTCAGCAAGTGATGACATTTCATCATCCATTGCACGTTTCCATTGTTCAGCTTCAGGGGATTGCATTGCTGAATAAAAGGAATTTGTGTTTCGCATTCAGCCATCGCCATCATGGCGTAATCTCCTAAATAAGCAGGTAGTTTTCTTGTCCGTTTTACACTACCGATGACCATTTCATCATCTGTTTTGCTTTCTACCTGTACTTCTTCTGTTTTCGTTTTCGGTATTTCTTGTTCCGTTGGCTCTGATGTTTTGATCACTAATTCTGTGACAGCTGGAATCAGCGTTTCATTTTCGAACACAACATCACGACTCATGATTACTTTATTGTTCCTCAGAGTCCATACACGAAAACCATCTTTTTCACCACAATATCCCACTAAACGTGCTTCAACACTTTTCTTATGCCACTTTCTGCGTTGTTGCTTTGGTACATGAACATAACACTTCGTTCCAAAAACACGCAAGTGATTTAAATTGTTTTCACTGTTTTTGTTCAGCCATAATTCAACTGGACTCTTGTCTTCTACAGGAGTTGGTCCAGTTCGATTCAACACATACACAGCATTGTTCACAGCTTCAGCCCATAATTTTATTGGTAAGTTCTTTGCATGAATCATAGATCGTGCACACTCAGTCAAGGTTCTATTTTCGCGCTCGGCAACCCCATTTTGCTCCGGTGTATAGGGCATTGTTTTTCGAAAAGTAATTCCTTTTGCTTGCAAAATTTCTTTAACTTCTGCATTGTCGAATTCTTTTCCGCCGTCACTTAAAAACTCTTCTATTCTGTGTCCAGCTGTAGTCGCCTCATATAGAAATGTTTTTAAACAATTCGCTACTTCACTTTTTGCTTTTATGAAGAACACTCGCCGATATTTTGAAAAATCGTCTTTAAAACACACAAAATATTTCGCTCCACCAATTGACTCTTCTTGCATGAGACCACACACGTCCGCGTGCACTAATTTGCCAGGCTCTGTCGGCCTATTTATTCTTTCTTTGAAACTAGCCCTATGTTGTTTTCCATAGACACATCCTTTACAGAACTCTTCATTCGTTTCTAACTCGATTCCCATTCTTTTAAGAAATTTTATTACATGCTTCTTATTTTGATGACATAGTCTTTCATGCCATAACTGCACCGTGTCAACAGTCGATGCTACATGTATCTCAGCTGCGATTTTTGGAGTGCTTACACGCATATTTAATGCGTAAAGTCCGCTTGGCAATTTTCTTCCTGTTAAGCGCACAGTTCCATTTCTTTTTATGTAGCAGCCCTTGTTGTTGGCTTCGAATTTGTAGCCTCTGCTGATTGTTTTCCCAATTGAAAAAAGATTTTTGCTGATTCCTGGCACAAACCACACATCAGCCAAGTGGTTTTGAAGCCACTTCTTCCCAATCAGCATTTCCACGTTGATGATGCCACTTCCATACGCCTTTATTTTGTTACTGTCGCCTATTTGAACTAACTTAGGCGTAACAAAAGGTTTATATTCAATAAAAATGTCTTTACTACTTGTCATGTGAGTAGATGCACCTGAGTCTGCTAACCACATATCAGTATTTTTTGCGTTTTCCCACTCGCCTATAAACGCGTCACCTTCCACGCGTGTACTACCGCCACCATTAGAAAACTTTTTCGGACACGACGTTATTTTCTTCGGACAGTTTTTCGCGAAATGTCCCGTCTCATGACACTTAAAACATTTTTTAACTTTTRTCACTTGACTATTTTGAGCCTTTTTCGTGCCACTTTTGGCTACAAAAGCAATTTCGCTGCTTGTCTTACCCGGAAGTCGCATCTCAATGAGTCGTAGTCGCTCTGTTAGTTTATTTATGGTTCGTTCTTTTAGTGGGATGGACTCCCAAACACTTTTAAACTCAAAATACTCAGTGGGTAACGTTGACATGATTCTACTCATTAGTAACATTTCTGGAAGCTCTGWAGTTGCTAATCTCTKCAGCTCGTCGTTCATCTCACGAAAGTTCCTCTGAAGTCTAGCTATGTGAGTTGCAATATCTTCTGCAGGATTTTTCTCACAGCCAAAAAACTGTTCCATTAACCGGTCCAGACGTCCTGAACTTTGTTCGTAGACCGATAACAATTTCTCCCAAATTTCTTTCGCAGATTCACATGTTGAAGTCAGATCTATGTTCAGATCGTTCATGGCTCCCACGAGGATTAATTGTGCCAAAGCATCTGCCTTATAAAACGCCCTATAAGTTTGACGCTCTGCTGTTGTGCTATTCTCGGTAGGTTCTGACGGTGACTGTTGTCCTCCTGTTACTAATTCCAACACTTCATGGTGTAACAACAACTCCACTTGTCTTCGCCACTTACTCCAGTTTGACGCACCTTCTAATTTTTCTATTTGTGTTTTGAAATCCATTTTTTTTACACCAAAAAAAAACTTTATGTTTTCAAAAAACAACACCACTTATTCTCCAACTTTTCAGTTATTCAGGGTATCTGGGCCCATAACCTGTTGAGGTCTGTGTATGTTGGAGGAAAAAGGGCAAAAAGAAGAAGAGGTGCTTTTAGACTTATGTATTCAATTTATTAACAAATGCAACTAACTACATGACGTAACTAACGACACAGCTACTATATAAAATAAATGTAGAAAATAGAGGATGATAAATAGAGTTTCAACACGAGTTTCAACAAATCTGTTACACTTTTTCTCACATCATGGAGTTCCAAAATAAATAACGGTAGACAACGGAACAAAATTTCAAAACTCAGTTATTGCATAACTTCTTAGCTTACACAATCTAACGGAATGGTTGAAAGACTACATTCCACCCTTATAGAGAGCATGTTCGACTCCTTAATACTAGGGGTTTCCTAAGAAAACCCATCAGTATGAAAATGAGATATGCAATTTTTGTATACAATCATTCAATACACTCAACAACTAGGTTGAAATCAATAGATCTTATTAACGGCCATATCAGTTGACCCATTTGATCAAGAAATCGACAAAATTCTCATAAACGATTATATAAATCAACACAAAGAACGATCCAAAATTCTTTATTTAAAAATCAACAAAAACCTTGCGCAAGAAACAGAAAAACGAATAAACAAGGTTAACAAAGATCGTGACAAACCTAGTCTGTTTTGGTTTAAACCAAAACGAAAGGTTTTTATTAAAAAGCACCTTAGACAAAAAAACACAAACAAATTTAATAAATCAACAGAATTAAAATCAAGTAATATTGAACAAAAAAATATAGTAACTGAGGAACAGAGTAAAATTCACATGGATAATTTAGAACGTCCTTTAAAAGAAACTTATAAATTTTAATTAAACTCATTCAAATATTTTTTTCAGGTTACCGGTCATCTTTGCGGATGCCCATCCGAAGGTGATAGTGCGAAATTTAGAAAATAATATAGGATTAATTCCTGTTAAACTAGGAACGGCTAAAATTAAAGACTATGGCCATAGCGTCATATATTATTATGACTTTCAACTCATAATTTTTGAATTAACTTCACTAAAATGTTCAAAATTAGTAAGTTTGGTAAACCTCTATGAAGGATATTTAAACGATACATTAAACTACTTAAAAATTTTGGATTTACGGAACAAAAAACTACTGAAAAATTGAGAGATATATTACCACAATCCAATCGAATTAAAAGAGGTCTCATCAACGGCTTGGGATCAGTATTTAAAGCTGTGACGGGAAATTTAGACGCATCTGATGGGGAAGGACTTGAAAAAATAATTCAGGAGTTAAAAAATAATCAAAATAATTTGGCGACCAGTATAAAGAATCAAAATTCGCTATCTGTCAGATTGATCAATAAATTTAATGTTACAATCCAACAAATAGTCCATAACGAAAAAATACTAGGGAGAAAAATAAACCAAGTTGGATCCATTGTAAAAAAGGGCAGCGTATAGAGAAGATTCTGTTTTTATTAACGACATCAATTATCAATGTACGAAATTCTTAATTTAATTCTTCAAGATATTGAAGAATGATGCATCCCATTATAATAAGGCCTTCTGATTTCTTTGACGAACTTAGACTAATAGAATCAAAATTAGGGAAAGACCAATTTCCTATGAAATTAATTTTCGAAAATATTTTGGTATTCGAAAAAATCACGAAATTGACAGTTATAATTTTTTTTTTAATATTTAGTCCTCCCCAATTGCTCTCCCCTAGGAATTCGAAATTTATCACTTGTACTCAGTCCCTGTCCGGAAAAGTAGTCATGCAGTTCCGGGTAATAATACCAAAGTCAAAATATTTGGCAATGAATAAATTGTACTTCTTATTTTCGAGTGATTCCTGGCTAAAGATGACTTCCGGAAGATTCCTATGCGAACAAACGTCTCTCCAAGATTTTAATTCTCAAGGATCCTGCGAGCTACAACTATTAACTCTGAGTAACGTCACTAAGTGTAAAAGCCTTGACATCAGTTTGGATCAACTGTTCACTCTGTATGAAAACCATATGTAAAAGTTAACCGTATTATGAATGATTTTAGACTTTAGTCATGTCGTACTATTGTTTATAGTCTATAAAGAATGACACAGCATCAAAATTAAATAAATCTGACGTAAACGAATTTAGTAAGTATTCAAACTGAGTATTTAAAAGTAAAATTTCGCAAAACGGTGCGACGTACAAAAATATCACAAGAGACATTTTTTTTAAATTAGCCAATAAGACCGAATCCGTCAAAAAAATTCAACGAATTTTTTAAAAACAAAATTTTACGTTTTATCTAGTGCCTCCTAATTAAAGTTTTAGTTGAAATTTATTTTTGACGTAGATTTTTCGAAACAATAATATAATAATACGTGTTTTTATGTAAGTTCAATAAATTATATTGATTTGTTATCATTCTTTCTCTAGCTGTTAGGATAAAAATTACAAAAACCGAAAGTGGGGTTAGTTGCCTAATGCTCGTTTTAGTAGTTTTACATTTTTATGTCAGTCGAATGACAAATCGTCCAAAATTCCGTGTCCGCCAGTGTATTGGACAGTTACAGCTACATACAAAAAAAAAAACGGAAAATGTCAAAAAATTTAGAGTTTCTTTTCAATTTTTTCATGGTGTGAACGTGTTTTATTAAAAATAGGTTAAAATATTTTATTTTCCAGGTGAGCGACGATTCTGGTTTCCTCTACTTCACTTAAATGCGGCATTGCACAAGTTGGTATAAATTTAATGATATTGATAGAAGTATTGTCAAATTGACAATTGTCAACTAGAACCAAATTTACATTTGGAAAAATTTAATTTCCCGTTTTTTAAAATAGATGTATGTATATGAGTTATGACAATTAAGTGCAGGCTACACAAAATGACTTTTAAATGATTTTTGTTCGCCACTAAACACATTTATGTAAAGTCTGTTTTTTTTAAATGGAAATGCCAAACAGTCTTAACGTTGGCACCACTAGTAAATTCATTATTCATGGTAATTTTAATAAAGGAAGTTGGCAGTTCCGGTTTTTTGAATTAATTTAAAAACAATGTCATTACGTCAACACAAAAAATCGTCTAAGAAAATCTAGAGGCAAAACACCAAGAAAGGAACAAATTCGCGGTACTGTTAACAGTTTTTAGAAATTTGGAAACGAATAGTTCGCAAGCAGGAAGTTAGAAAAAGGGTCCGTTAAAATGTAGACGCAATTTGTAATGCAGTTTTGCTAAACATTCTCAATTTTTAGCAGGAAATTGAGAAGAATACAAGATAAACATGAATGAGAAAGAACCTCGGAAAGAACGCAATTAAATTAATGTCTTGTGCATCGTTTTTGAGGAACGAGTTGAAAAAGTAAGAATTTTGAAACTAAAGCTGAAGAAGAATTTATAAAATGCACCAACTTTGAGCTCATTTCAATAAATTACACAAAATTTCTTGCCAGTCGTCATAATACCTACTTGTATCTTTTGTTAAATAACTTTTTCCTCTATACACATCCTTTTTCTTCAAACTTTCTGTAGCAAGAACCTCATTTTTGTACACAACATTGTAGGTATACTTACATACAAAATTATTAGCACTGAATTCTGTCTTTAGACCCAGGGCCGTACCCAAGGGGGGGGGGTTTAGGGGGTTCAAACCCCCCCCGAAATGCTGAACACTTTGTTATATAGTGTTATAAGTGTTAAAAATTTAGTTTTTTTGTTATTTTAATGAGTTAATTTTAAATTTTTGTGTATTAATTTTTCATGTGTTAATTATACAGTGTTTCATTTTTATTGTTAGGTACAAATTTAAATAGTTAATAGAATATTTAATTTTAAGATAAAAGTGTTTTGAAAAATGCCAAGAAAAGGAGTTACACCCCCTAAAAAAGGTACGTTGTTTAAAGGGATTTTCCTAATATTTCAGAATAGATAAAATTACAAAATTTGGCACCTTTATATGTACACTTCTATTCAAAAAAAAAGCGTAGTAAGTAGTGAGCCCAATTTTGGCTGGATTGTAATATTGTAAACTTATCTTTTAATCGTTGTTACTTAGAAACCATAATTAAAACGTTACTGATAGCTGGATTTCATCGATGTATTTCTCAGAGATTTGCTTCAGCAGTTTTTTTATGCCTAGACCACCCATCTTCCAACTTATTAGTAATGACTACGCTCTTGTCAATGATATTGTTTGTCGTTGCATAATTCAATTATAAAAAGCAAGCGAAAGCAATTTTCACACATTTGACATACAAAATGTCAGTAATACGTTTTCTTGGAAACGATTAATTAATATATCCCATTTACAATAGTCCTCAATACGTGTACGCTTTTTTTGAATAGAAGTGTACACCCAAACAAATGCCAAATAACAAAATTTTTAATCAGGGGCGTCCTAAACGGTAAAACAAATTTAATTTTTAATTTTTATGCTGTTTATGGTCTGTAACATAAATTTTTAAACCGATTTTTACAAAAAATCCGTAAATTGTATCGGAAAAACACAAAAGACCTTTTTTTATGAAAAACTATGAAATTTTGTTGCTGAAAGTGGCAAGAAACCACAGAAAAAATAGTTAGAGTAAATTTTTACCCTAATCCCATCTAGTTTAGGAAGCACCTAATTAAAAATTTCAACATTTTATTTTTGTACTTGTTTAGGTGTATAAAAGTTATCATCTGTAGCAAATTTTGAAATTTTTTTAAAAATGATTTCGGAAATATTGAAAAAAAACCTATTAAAAGACGCACCCTTTGCGTAGCATTTTTCGATATATGTTCATAGAAAATTTTTGTTTTAAAAATGAATATTCATCTCCTATTTAAATTTGTAACAATAAAAAAATATTAAAAATTTATTTTATTTTTTGTTTCTTTTGTGAGTTAATTTGTATTTTTTTATGTTTAATTAGGATCTCTTATTTCAATTTAAAATAAAAACGTGTACTTAGAGATTTTTGCTTTTTATAATCCGTCTTCTTTCATTTCATTTTCATGGACCAACAAGAAACCCCCCCCGAAATAAAATCCTGGTTACGGCCCTGTTTAGACCTTAGGTAATGATGTCTGTCAATTCAATTATAGCGTTCAATTATAGCGCTCTCAAAGAGCACACAAGATTCATAAAAGTCAAAATTTTGACAACACATCAATTTGAAAACAACCATAATTTTTTTTTAACTTCTAGGGACAAAAACAAAGAGCAAACAAAATTTGTGGCTATGGAGACAATCTGCTACCAAAATTTTGATTTCCATTTAAAGAAAAAACAGACTTTATTCACTTTTTTTATATCACAAAAATATTATGCAATAATAAATAAAATTCTCAATAGTAATACCCCCAGTGCGCGCCAAATTGTCGCTAATTTTGTCGAGTGCACGAAGTACACTCAAGAAAATTAGAATCAGTTTGGTATGCACGAGGGGTATTTTGCAGGCTATTTTCCGAACAGAATTTGCAAAAACAATATTTTCATTATGACAAATTAAAAAAAAATAATACAAAATATGTCATCCAATCAGATTCGCCGTAATTTATCACACGGGCAAATTTAATGATAATTTGCACACATGCAATTAATTGGCAATAACTTGCACACGTGCTGAATTATCGTGTAATTTGCACTCGGGCAAATTTAATGATAATTTGTACACGTGCTGAATTATGGTGTATAATTCAGATTGGCGATAACTTGCTGAATTATCGTGTAATTTGAATTTGATTGTAATAATCTCAAAAATTTGAAAGATTTAATTGAGTAGAATTTTGTGAGGGAAATATACCTAGTCTGTATAATGTTACAAACATTTTATTTCTCTCGTAATTTATAAAAATTAAATATAAATACTGTACAAAAACGTTACAGTGTGTTAAAAAATCTCATTTCGGATTGCTCATTGTATGCAAAGTACAAGAATGATACTTAGATTTTATAATGCGCCCAATAGACGTTTACATTATAAATTATGCAGGAGTTCAAAACAGTACTTTTCAAACAAAAACCACTTTTAATTCAACTTTTCCAGAAGCAGCATGGACATCCAAAGCCAGATCGTTGAATCGTTCAAAAATCAAACGATTTTTCTAACCGGAGGTTCAGGCTTCATCGGCAAAGTGTTCTTAGCTAAATTGTTAAGTATTTGTCCTGACGTAAATGCAATTTACATTTTTGTGCGTCCAAAACAAAACAAAACACCAAGTGAACGAATCCAAGACATTTTTAATTTTTCTGTAAGTTTAGCTCTTTTTCAAATACATTCTTTAAAAAAATGTTTTCCAGTGCTTCGAACCTCTCAAATCCAAATGGCCCAACTTTCACGAAAAAATCAAATTGATAAGTGGAGACTGCGAAAAAGTTGGCTTGGATATTTCGGCACAAGAACGGGAAATTTTGAAACGTGAAGTGACGATATTCGTACACGCAGCGGCAAATGTTAAGTTTGACCAATCTTTAAAACTCGCTGCTTATGCTAATGTTAGAGCCATGAAGGAAGTGCTAGAGTTGGCCAAAGAAATAACTCGATTAAAAGTAATCAAACTGTGAAAAAATACAATTTTATCAGAAAACTTCTTTTTTAGGCATTTCTTTATGTATCTACGGTGTATTCAAACTGTCCTCACTCTCACATTAGGGAAGATTTCTACGAACCCGGAATGAAAGCGGAAAATTTATTAACCCTTGTTGAAAGTGTCGACGAGGATGTTTTAAATGGGATGACTCCAAGGTAAAATGTTCAAATTTTTGGGACACATTGTATTTCGAGTTGTAGCTTGCTGAAAACGTGGCCTAATACTTATGTTTTCACCAAATGTATCAGTGAAGATTTACTTAAGAGAGAAAGCGGTGATTTACCGGTGGCAGTTGTTCGACCTTGCATAAGTAATAGAAATATTTGCCTCGCATACAATATTTTTTTCAACTCTTTTATAGTTGTGCCTACTGTAAAAGAACCAATAACAGCATGGAGTGATAATTTTTACGGATTGATAGGGATCGCTGTGGGGATGCTACTAGGGGCTATAAAGGTTATGCCTGGTAAGCCAAATAATCCTATGCATGTTGTACCATGTGATTATGTGGTTAATTTAATGATGGCTAGTATTTGGGATTTAATGCAACCTAAGTAAGGATTTACATGTTTTTTTTATAATGTTTTGGCTAAATATGTGTTTAAGGTCCCCTGAGAAGGAAAATAAAATTGCTATTTATAATCATGTCCCCCCACCTGAAAATACTGAAACTCTTGGTAATATTTCTTATTGTTTTTTGTTTTTATTATTTTTTCTTAGGTAGGTATGAGGCCCTGGTACACAAAATAAAATGGGATTACCCTCTCAGCAACATGGTTTGGTTTCCTTTATTTACAGTTGTGAGTTGTAAGCATTGGTACAAAATCCGTGCTTTCTTTCAACATACATTACTCGCATACTTTGCCGATTTTATTCTAATATGTTTCGGTAGAAAAACAATGTTAGTAACAAATTTGACTTTTTATATTATATTAAAAAATAATAAATGATACTTTTCAGGGCGGTGCAACAAATGCGCAAAATTAGTAAACTGTTACTGCTTTTGTCCTATTTTACTACAAACACATGGACGTTTGATTATCATAATGTTGAAGCTTTATGGTCTAGAATGAATGAAAAAGATCACGAGTTGTTCAAATTTGAACTTATGTCTTTGAATTGGACACAGTTGTGGAAATTATCGATTAAACATGGACGACTACATTTGTTAAAAGAAAAATTAGAAAATTTGCCTTATGGGAGAAAAAAGATTAGAGTACTTGCCGTCGTCCACTATGCTTTTTGTGTTTTATTGTTGTATTTATGTTACAAGATTTTCCAATTGTGTTTTATATGTAATTTCTAATTTAAATGGAATATTACTTTCAGTAAATAAATATTTTAAGTAAGAAACTGGCCCATTGTCCGATTCTGACATTTCGGACATACTCATTTTCGGATTTTACGACTCTCCGAAAAAAGACGATAGGTGCGCGGGAAAATAATTTAGTGTTGAAAACTTAAATATTATTGTTAAACTCAGGTGTTGATTATCTATTACTCTAATAAGGGAAATTCGATATAATTTCCTTTCCAAGTTAATTTAATAGTGATCAATTATTCATTTCGAAAAAAACTCTAACCTCAAAATATGCTCAAAACGAAGCAAACATGGTTCAAGTTAATTTGCCAGAAAGAACAATTGCAGCTTTCGGGCACCTTAAATGGGGGCCAAAGTTTCAGGTGGGTGTAAAAAGTTTCTCAGGTTCGAAATTCTACAATTCTTATCTAGATGGAAGTTCCTAGAAGTCGAAGGTGAAAAAAAATGGATTGGAGTTTTTTCAAACCATGTTTGGGTTTTAAAACAAACCGATGATAGTATTTTATACCAAGTGTACGGTTCAGATAATAACGAAGAATTTTACAATAATCTTTTATCTAATTATTTCCAATTAAACTTAGATTTGAAACAAAAATTCACCGAGTGGTCCTCCAAAGACCCCATTTTTGAAAAAGCAGCGTCTCAGTTTTACGGCATTCGTATTCTCAAGCAAGACGTTGTTGAAAACATATTCTCGTTTATTTGTTCATCTAACAATAATATAAGCCGTATTACGGGAATGGTTGAAAAACTTGCAAAATTTTATGGGAAAAAAATTTGCGAACTTGAAGGCCAAACGTATTATTCATTTCCGACAATTGATTCTCTAGCCGATGTTAAAGTCGAATCGGTTTTGAAAAAGGAAGGTTTTGGTTACAGGGCTAAATACATAAGCGAGTCAGCGAAATTAATAATGAAGGAAGGCGGCGAAAAATGGCTTGACGATTTAAAAAAGTTGCCATATGAGGAATCGAGAAATAAATTAATGACGTTGGCTGGGATTGGCCCCAAAGTGGCGGACTGCATTTGCTTGATGTCTTTGGGGCACTTAGGGACAATACCTATCGATACGCATGTTTACCAAATCGCACGAAAATTTTACATGCCGCATTTACCAAAACGCAAAACAGTCACAACAAAAATTTATAAGGACATTGGAGACCATTTTCGGGATCTGTACGGACCTCTGGCAGGTTGGGCACACACAGTAAGTGATAATAAATTACTAAAAAGTGCTTAAATGAAATTACATTGTATTTTTAGGTCCTTTTTTGCGCTGATTTGAAAAAATTCCAAACCGGCGAAAACTAAATTCATACATTTTAAAATTTTATTCAATAAACTTCAATACAGTTTAATCAGTTTGCATTTGATCATCATCTTTATCCTCTTTTTTCTCGCTTTTCTTTTCCTTATCCTCATCTTTTGGCGAGTTGTCTTCATTTTTTTCCAAGGCTTTCATGAAGTCTTGCATATTTCCTTGTGCCGCCGCCGCGACCGCCTCTGGGTTTACCGCTAGTTGGGACACAACCGGCCCCAATTGACCCGACTCCAAAGCGCTAGAAAACTGGGAGACGGCCTAAAAAACTCAATTAGAACAAAATTTTGTTTCTAAAACTTAATCACTTGTTGAAATTGAGGTGAATTCAGTGTTGCTCGCAAGGCTTCCTGGGGGTCACCCTCAACTGCTGGCAAATGATTTCGCAGGGCTTGAATAGCATCCGGATTATTTAAAATCCCAGGTAATCCTTCAGCTGTCAGGGCAGTCGATAAATCAACTAAAAATGTTTTTTTAACAATTTTTTTAAAATTAGATTGTTTTAAGTACCAGACTGTTGAGATGAGCTTTGAATTGGGGAAATCCCTTGCAAAAAATTCTGCAAGTCCGACAATTGAATTTTATGCCCACATGACGAATCTGATGATCGGTTCGCTCGGGGGGCTCCAGGAGCTACCGAAGGGGCTGTAGTTGTTTGCGGAGTGGCCGGAGATTGGCTCACGGTTGTGGTGGTGGTGTTGGTGGTTGGAGTGCTTGGCACGGTAGTACGATGGGTAATAGCGGGAGTAGTGTTAGTGCGAGCACTTCCGCTGTTGGGGCCCCTAACCGTTACAATTTTTACTGCACCAGTAAACACAATCAGGGATACGTTACCTGATCGTCCCCAAGAGACTAGACAGCCCCCCCATCTGGCCTACACCACTGCCAAATAATTGCATGAGTTGGGATTGGGACATGTTATTAAACAAGGACTGCAAATCCTGATCTGGGGATTGCGACGACTGGACTGCGCTAGAAGGGTTGTTTAATAACTCGTTAATGCGTTTGCAGTTGTCATCGTCCTTATCAGTTCGGGGCTCCTAAAATTAAAATATTTTTATGTAAAATTAATGTGAAAGAATTTAAAGGCGTACTTGTAACCAAAAGAAGAATTTGCGATTCGACGACTTGAATTTCAACAAATAGACTCTCCCAGTGGTGCACTGGGGTACCTTGATGTATTCGCAATCATCAGGGAAAATTATAAGGTCGTCTTCAACAATACCGCTGGTGCGGTCTTGCCAACAAAAATGCATTAAAGAATCTTCGCTTTGGTACACATAGAGAAGCCCCTTGCGTTTGTCGGGGTATACCATGCGGCCTAACACAAATGTGAGTATGGGGGCTTATCGGAGATTTTTTATATCTACCTTTCAAATTCATTTTACCCGCTCGTACTTCAACCAAGTGTTTGTTACCGCCGGTGGAGCCAGGTCCTGTAGCGGCACTGCCGAATAATGCACCTCCAGCAGGCATTTTGCTGTGTTTTGTTCTAGATGAAAAAGTGAGGTTAGGGAATGATGACAAGACAATTATTATTTCTTAATTTAAAATACGTTTTAGATTTAGATACGATAAACAGATGTAAATATTTCGTTAAATACACCAAAATACTAAAGATTAAGATCACTGTATAATCAAAAGCAACAGAATAAAAATATTCACTTTTTTTGAGTAAATATATAAAATTTATTTCTAGCTAATTTTTAAAGGCATACTTACGGTTTGCAGTTAAAAAAAGTATTGAAATTATGTTAAGAGTTGTTTGAGATAAGGTATTTCTTTCACTCTCTCGTTTCGCTTCCAAAATACACAAATGCAAATGACGTTTATCAATGACTAAAAATGAGAGATATGTCAAAATGAGGTGGTTGGGACTTGTGACACTTCCATTGACGCGCCAAATGACCGACATTCAAATCAAATTTTTTTTCAAAACTTTTTTGTTATTAAGTGAAACTTTTATTACATCGCCTCAAAATTTTTCGTCCATCTATCGCATGTCGCATTACTGCCGGCCGCGAAGTAGGGGTAAAGTGAAAGGCGTTCGGCAAAGCAGCCAAGGCCAATAAAACAAAATAAAATAAGATAAAATTAAATAAAATAAAATAATAATAATTAATCGTGGTTTCCTAAAAGCACACAATTTTATTTCGCTCTTACTCTTACAATAATAGTATTATTTAATTAAATATCTTTTCTATGCGTTAAAAAAATAAAAGTGCGTAATAGAGAGAAAAAAAAAGGTGATGAAAACAAACATTAAATAAGTAGAATATATTAATAATTTACATTTAGTTATTAAATTAACAATAATATGAAAGTTAGTTAATAAAATATTCTAACATGAATATTGTAATATTTAACAAAATAAAATACATTCATTGACTTGGGTAGTAGTATGTGATTTGCATTCCTCAAACAAATAATTTAGAAAAAAAAAAAAAACTGAATCAAAATAAATACAATCAAAAATATTGTTAGACTATCAGTGATTATTTCTTTGTTATTAATCTATGCCTATTAGCGTCACTGTGAAAATTATCACAAAAATAGTTATGCGATATTTCGACTTATCACTAGTAATAACAAAGAAAATAAATATTAATAAAACTAACTGAAATAAACAGGAACTAGTTACTCGTCTAATATAAATTTTTCTCTATAAAAAAAATAAAAATAAAGCAAATCTGAACATAATCCAACTTCTCACTCGAAAAGAGAAATGCAAACGAACTTATCACAATGACGAAAATTCACGATAACTTGCTGTAACTCGGCGGCGAAAATTTCTTCCTCAAAAATTTCAAAATATAAAGAGGCAAGCACGAAATCAATGTTATCACTAATACTTTCCAAATAAAATCTTTCGTCCGAATAAACTCAGAATCTGAAACATAAACAACATCATGATTTATCTTTTGTTTTTCAAAAACTCACCGAAATAGTCATGTAAAACAATCAATGACAAAAGATACAACACGAGAGAAATGAGTTCGGCTAGAATCATCAAATAGTGCCACGTCCTTATATTCAAGGCCACCATGATCAACTCCGTCAAAATCAAAGACGAAAAACTTATCGCCACTATGTGAATAAACTCATCTTCAAACAAAAGCAAAGCGCCGTACATTATCACCCCTCCTTGGTATATTGATATCAAGACCCACATAAAAAATGTCTTGTATGACAAACTCCGGCCTTTTGCTAACTCTTTATATAATTCTGGGTAGGTTAATGCGATTTCGGCACTAACGTCCTGGTCCAAGACTAAGCTAAATACCTATAACAAATACTTATTACAATGAGAGTATATTGGGGTTGGTTTACATACCGGAAACATGGTATACACTGTAGCATACCCCACCGTCAAAAATCCTTGGTACAATGCAACTGAACTCAAATAAAAAACACTACTAAAAACGGCCTGCATTGTCGAAATAATCAACCCGCGATGAATGACAAACTGTGCCAAACTCGCCGACCTCTTATACGACCTCCTCCCATGAACGAGCAGCAAATTCGCCAAATGCGAAAACTGCCGAATACTGAAATCTCCGGCCAGACTGGCCTGCTTCCCTTCTCTACCCTCAATCCCGATCCCTGCATCAGCTTGTTGGATCATACTGACATCATTTCCTCCATCCCCCACAGCTGCTGTTCGCTTTCCCGTATGTTTTTGTATCAACTGCACCACTTGCGCCTTTTGCGTCGGCGAACACCTGCAGCACACAACGGCGGGGGCTGCCGTCGCCAACTCCATAAATTCGGGTTGGTAGTAAGAGAGACACACCTCGAGACTATCGCCGCTTATCACAAGGGCACAGTCTTGTTTTCGTCGGAAGGCGTTGAGTTCGAGATGGGCGTCGGTTCGTGTAACCACTTTTTTGAGGATGTGAAGACCTTGTGTGCGAGAAACGAGACGTGAGCTTTTCGCGATGCAAGTGGCCGTTTCGAGCTTGTCGCCGGTGAGCATCCAGATTTTGATGCCGGCGTTGCGGAGAAGTTCTAAGGTAGGTCGAACGTTGTCTTGGAGCTTGTCTTCGACACCGGTGATACAGAGAAGCTCCATTTCACGTTCGAGAGATTCGACTACCTGGGCCACGCGTGACACGCGATCAGTCACGGAAAGGCGGGCGGCATTGTAGCGGCTCTTTAGTGAAAAATTGAAGATAATTATTTGTTGCTTTTCGCTTAATTATTGTTAATTGTGCCCAGTTTAAGGCCGTACTTACCTCAAAATCTGAATACTGTTCCTCAGTTAGCATTTTGCGAGCCACCACCAACGTCCTCAACCCATCTCTAGCCATATTGCCCACTTCTTCATCTAACCAATCTGTGTATTGTACAATTGGCGACATCACAACATCAGCACCTTTTAAATAGAAAATTATTTCGCCAGTTTGTAAGTCCTACAAAAATCAAAATAAATCATAAAATTTAAAAATTGCTTCCTGGACAAACTTTGACTATAACTCCCATCCGTTTCGTTTCGCTTGTAAACGGAAACACCTGCAAAATCGTGTAATCATAATGCCGACCATCGGGCCCCTTTAGTTGCATAGAAGAGAGATCTCGTCGACTGAGAGCTAGACCCACTTCTTGGGTCCATTGCACCAAAGCGACCTCATCGGGGCTTGACGCTTGATACGAAACCACTTGTTTTCCTCCAATTTGCAAATGTTGATCGGCTTCCGCTTCAGACGTTATCGAACCTGAATCTAATTTTACCGTTTATTATTATCCATATGGTGTTGAAAAAAACTGTTATACCTTCGTTGTTTTCATAAACCGGAGTTACATTGTGACACAAAGCCAATGCTTGAACGGCATCTCTAATTCTCGTATTTTCAGATCTGCGAAACTTAGTTTTTGAAGAAGTCGTGTCGCTACCTAAATAAGTCGATTTGAGGGTGGCACTCAATTCCTCAAAACTATCAGCCGCGTAACTGACAGTTCCCAAATGAAGTCGTTTTAACACCATCGAATTTTGAGTTAGAGTCCCCGTTTTGTCGGTTAAGAGATACGAAATCCTCCCTAATTCTTCAGGTATTGTCGTGCACCGAACCGCGGTTCCGGCCATGTTCGGGTCTTTGCCAATGGCCCACGAGTAGAACGACTTGCCCAACTCCAAATTCACTCTCAAACTTTTTTTAAAACAATTAAAGACGTTAAAACAAAATAAAATCAGTACCTGATTGGAATTATATATGAGAAAAGTAAAATAAACCGGAACAAATATCGGTACCAGGGGCCTCCAAATCCTTTTAGAGCCATCATGATCAAAGCGAGAGCGATTACGGCGACAAAAAGTAATTTCGTTATTGTGTTTACTTCAATGTCTAAAAGACCAACTTTGGAACGAGGCGTTGAATTGTTCATAACAGATCGCGTTTCGGGACCTGAAATTTATTTTCCGGGTTGATAGGAATTCGGAGAAGCGGGAACTGAATTACCTGTGTAGATGACCACCCCCAAAGCCTGGCCAGAGGCGATTACGCAATTGGTCCAAAGTGTGTTTTCCAAGTCTAGACTTTCATCCGAATTCAGTGAATCTAACTGGAAGGAGAAATCATAATTTTATTGAGAAATATTTTTTGAGCCTCCAAGCGGAAAAACACTTAGAAGTAAGTAGTAATGGGTAATAAAAATTCTCACAGATTTTTAAATCCGTGAAATAATACAAAAGCATATAAAATCTAGGATTAAATGTTATTTATTGCCATTTAAAATTCTGTTTATTTTTATTACCATAATGATTTAAGCTGAATTCACGTCACCAATTTCCGGACTTTTGAAGGCCATAATTATTCAAATTCTACTTACTCTACTAAAAGTCCCTATAAACGAATGAATGTCCTTTTGAGGCTTCTCTGCGTATATCTTCGCGCTGATTTCAAATAGTTGATGATCAGTAGCAAGTTTTTGGGTCGTGGGAACCGCCAGTCTCAACTTCCAGTCGGTCTCTCCATCCAACTGATCAGTCCTAACAAAAACTGCGCCGCTGCTTTCAGAGGTTCTTAAAAGAACCAAATCTGCGGGTACTCTCTCATCCTTATCCACAATAATGAGGTCACCAACGCGTAATTTATGAGCCGCGACGATTTCGAAGGGCTTATTCCTGTCATTGAGCAACCTTTTGCATTTTTGGTTATTGACCTCTTGGTCGCGTTTGTATCTCCTTAAATCGTCAATGGCCTCGCGGCAAATTGTGACCGTGAGTACAAAACACTGAGAAATCATTAAAAATGGGCTAGTGGGGTTGTATATGAGACTTACCAGAGGGATCCAGTAGGTGTACAAGTAGCTTATTCGAATGTCGGGCACAAATTGAGACGTTGCCATTATGAGAAAGTACAAGTTTAGAAAAAACTTGAATTGCTGGTAGAGAACCAACGGAAGAAATGTTATGATGTTGTATTTTTGGTTTCTGATGGCGTTGGCGGGAAATTGGCCGGGGGTTTGACTCCCTAGCATAATTTTCCGGGGCTTGAGTTCGCGGGGGCCACAACATTTCCGGAAAATGGAGCACCAACAACTGGAAAGAATAGGATTAGTCATTAGAGGGGTTTTACCGTAATGTGTACCTCCATAATGGTTCTTTATACGATTTAGTGATTAGTGGAATGTCTTCTTTGGAAGTTTTGGTTAAATTGCTTTGAGTTTCGACATTATCCATCGCGGAGCGGTATTTGAGACGCGCAAATTCACATTATTCTTTATTCTGCCTTATCAAAACAAATATTTTTGACATTTGGATAGAAAATGTCAAAATTATGCGCATGATTTGGAGCGCGAAATTTAAAAAGTTTTACAGAAAATTAGATAAACCGGCTATTTGTAAACAAATTATGTGTAATTCACAAACGTTAATTGACACAGAACAAATTGTGTGGGTTTTTACCTGCAAAGAACGGCTCCTATGCTTCTACGTCTTTTAGGACTACGATTATTTTTAGTTTGAATCTCCATTTCATTCCCATGACTCGATTGATTCCCTAATAAAAAATCGGTTTCTTGGTCGATGTCAAAATCTTGCAGAGGGAATTCCATGCCCAAAATTTTTGCATCATAACCTCACATTGCGCTTCCACAGTTTGACTAATTTATTATCAGTTTGAACAACTCGACTTCGATGAAACCTTTTCAAGCCACTTAACGCAACAATTGTAACATTTTTTACTATTTTTAGCAGTTCACAATAAACTTGACAGATTTACCACTTTACACTTTTCTCCATAGTAACTTTGTAGACTGAAGTTGGCTACTTGTAGGTACAAAATCAAATAAAAAAGATAATTTTAGATATCAGCAAGTAAATAAAATTTATATATTCAAACGTCATTTTCAATTTTGTAATAAACAAACTAATGGATGTATATAATGCATATTATGCCAATACATTTATAAGAAGCTTTAATTATTTAACCGTAAGGTAATGTTGGCGACACTGCGTCACTTGTTTACAAAAGTTCAAAAAATTTGTTGTGCTGATTCTCAATTCCCATGATATCCGGGAAATCCACAACAAAAATAACGAAGTATAATACGAGTAGTATTTAACATTATAATTATGTTATTTGTTTTAGTAACCGAAATTTTAATTGTGAATGAAATCAATGACAAGGGTCAAGATCATAGGCATGATCCAATTATTTACCATTCCTGCTTTTAATTCCATTTTATTTTGTCCTTGGGGTGAATAAAACAGACGCATAACTTATGAGTCAATTTATTTAAAAACATGTTGAAATAATTATACACAACTTACAAAATAGAATAGTTGAAAACTTTGAGGCAACATATTAACGTAAGTACTGAAGAGGCATTTAGTTTTCAAAAACTGTCATTTACAAACTTTAGTTTATAAATCTTCCTAAAAACCTGTTCAGCGTGTGTGTGATACTGTTGTTTTAAAACAGAAAATAATGAAAGAATCAAAAAATAATTCCACAGCCGATTTATTACCGACAATGACTGACTATATTTTAGATGGAAAAATTTGCAAGCACTACCTACAATAACACTAGTAATACAAGTAAGACTGAGAAGTTGATTTTATTATGTAGACGATTTTTCACACTGCAAATATTTGAAATGCATTTACATATTTTTACTGGCATAATTGTGCTATAAATAAGTCTTACTGATATTTTTTAAATTAGAAAATAATTTCATTGAGCTTCATAGTTTTGTGACAAAAAATATGCAGAAACAAAATTATGTTAATTCAAACACACCCCATTAATACAATAAAAATTCATTTAAATTATCAGAAATCGAAATTTCTGTTATAGCACCCTCGTATCGCTACAATATACACAATTCTAATGGAAAAAAATACAGTATTAAAAATGAACACAGTACAGTGAAATCCATTAAAAAAACTACTCTTCACCCCTCAGTTTCCATTCCTTTAGCTGCATTGAATAATTTAAGGTGCCTCGAAAATACCACTTTTATGATTACATCTGAAATAAATATTTTCTTTTCTTACAGAAAGTACATTTTTTCAGCTAGTTGTTTTAAAAAACACTGTTTCTGTTATAATAGAAAACACCTCATAATAAATGTCAACATCAAGATTAATGAGCATAATATGCATCAATATTCCTATTGATTAACTATTATACAATTGTAAAAACACCTATTTACAAACTTGTTATAATTAAGGATTCGGCATTCAAGCATTCACTTTAAAAATAAATGCCTCGAAAAAAATTCAACTAATCGTGCATTGTAAACGTTGAATGCTTTAAATCCGGTGAAAAATTAATTCAATCACACGATTACAAACAACCTTACACATCTCTGCTTTAGCATTGTCAACCGTAATTTCTACAACTAAAAAATTTCGCCAAAGCTTATTTACATGGTCTTCACTGTCTCGAGAACATCTCGTAATAAATAAAAACACATTCCAGAAGTAAAAAAATCCGAAAACGTAACGTTAAGGAAATAAACCGTTTAAACTTAGTGTAAGTATGTCAATCCTGAGATCTCCGTTCGTTTAGTGAGTTAATTTCTCTATTTTTTCAATAACCTCCAGTGTCGGTAATACAATAGGTACTAGAATCAGTCTTGCGATAATTGACTAAATTTCCACTCAAACTGTTAAATAATAAATAGCGATTTTTACTTCTGGAATAAAAGGGCACATCAGACATTTAAATCCTCGCGGATGATAGCCTCGATGGCTTTTTAAACATAGTCTCAATCACTTTTTTAGAACGTCATTATCTAAATCTTATCACTGACACATCATGTTTTCCAATTGTGACGCTGACCCGGACCTGGAGGGATCATGTCGAGGAGGTACTGTCGTTGCAGCTCGGCGGCCCGCTGCAGCTCAGCCATGTTCGGCGTGCCCCCTTTGCCGCTGGCGGCCGCCTGTGCTATGGCCATCTGGTAAGGGTAGAACAGTGGCGAAAACGGCAACATATGCGCCGGCGGAGCACCGGCCGTCAAACCTACAACAAACAAAAAACAAATTAAGAAAAAAAATACCAATCTAAAATTTAGTCGCTGAGTCGAGTTTTGCAACTTAAAAGCGTAAGCTGGCATAACCGTATCTAAGTAGTTGTCAAAAATGATCTTTAAGTTGAAGTGAGTGACTCAAAAAATGAAATTGTTAGCTTAATAAATTCCTTTTAAAACGATTCAAAAACATAAAAATTCGGCGTTTTGATACATTACTCACTTCTGAGAAGCTGCTGTTGTAGCGCTTGCATTGCTGCATTTTGCGAGAACTTATCCGACGACGAATGTGAACTCCTGGAGGGTGGAGGTGTTTGTTGAGCGGAAGGAGCTGGCGGTGTGGCCGCATGTCGGGGTGTAGGAGTCGGAGTCGCCGATTTCGGAACAGCTTCTGGAGTCACCGGCGATGGGGCCGGACTACTCGAAGTGAAGACCCCATTTTGAGCAAGCCTCTGCTCGATTTCCTGCTCCTGTTGAAGAGCTTTCACAAACGCCGTCTTCAGTCGGTTCGTATGCTCGGCCTTCAGCGCTTTTTTCACGTTATTGGTTACACATTGCTCACAAATGACCTTTAACCCTTCAAAATCACCAGTAATTAAATAGAACTCTTTTGAAGATTCGCTAATTTTACCTCGATTTTTGCCTTTAGTTTCCCATTTCCAAACCGGAGTAAAATCAGAATTGCATTGACTACACGAAAACGGCATTGGCGGCAATGGCATTCGTGTCTCTTTCGTCAGAAAATCAACGACGTGTTCTAAGCCTACCAGATATATAAATTCGGTGTTGCTAGGATTAGGAATGAAATGCATTTCAGGCGGAGGCGGCTTGGGCGGAGGAATCTGAAACAAAACACAAACCCCAATTAACACTTCTTGAAAAACAAACAACAATCATTCCTACCTGTAGAAGCGTCTTTTCCAATTGTTTTCGTAGGGCCAACTTCGCCGCTGCTTGTCTTTGCGCCGGTGTCTGTCCATCGTCCCTCGATCGGTCCTGTTACCAAAAAAAAAAAAAAAAACAATCAAAATACATCCACAGAAACAAACAAGTATCTAGCACTAAATATCTAGTTACCTGCGGCTCGCCCAAAGGCGTTGTTTGTACGCTCGTACCCAATCCTTTACTATCTAATCCACTAGCAGTCTGACAGCATTAAAAACGTTAAAAAAATTAACAACAATGTACGCAATGAACAACCCCCCGTGCCAGACTGATTAAATTTATATTTGCTACCCCCTCGCAATTATACGCTCTCGTTTAACACAAACCTTAGACGGTTGGGGTGGTGCGGGTGTGATTGTAACGGAAGGCGAGAGATCCTTAACGCCTGGAGGAAAACCCGAAGAAGGTCGACCTAAAGAACTCCTTTGTGGCGGTTGAGGTACGGATAGATTCGCGCCTCGGCTACTTAGAGGTGAGCCGGCCAGAGGCGGCGCGTGGATACTTGAACGGGCTGGGGGCGGTTGCTGAAAAACCATCGACAGGGCGCGTTAACGTCAACGTTGCGCAACGCAGGGATAAATAATAAAAATATAAAAATCTGATTGCATAACAACAATTACGCCACTCATTATTTAACAAAGTCGTATTATTTATTTTTTTGCAGTCTTATCAAAATAAGTCCCGAAAATCGTTGTTTTCACATAACTGTTTAAATTTGCAACCCAAATTTAGAGAATTACCAAATATATGACGGGCAAACGTATTTTTTGTATTTCTTATCAACAAAATAAATAAAAATAATTTTAATTTTTTAATGACCAATCAAGGTCAAACTTTAGAATTTTTCCAGTATTATACTCGTATTTACCTTAGCAGTTTATTTATGCATCCTAGACTCTAATAATAACAAACATGCAAAATTTTGGTTGTGTATTCTTCTCTGGTTGTTCATTCTCTTACAAAATATTTTGAATTTCGAAGTGAAAAATTGTAGCTGGAATATCTTGTATAAAATAAACGCAATTATAACATTCTAACAATTTTTTGTAAAGGCACATATACCATTTTGGCTACTTTTTATGACTCAATACTTATTGTATTTCGGGTAAATTATTATTTAACCTCTAATTAATTTTATCAGTATTTGTCACTGTAATAAAATACGACACTGTTTGTGTTAATCGGTCGACAAATATGTCAATAACTCCTTGTTATTAATTCCTTCCCTTTTACTCATTTTTTATAACTCATGATCCCAAAAATAAAACACATCTGTTAATCGTCGAAAACTTGGTTTATCTTCTACGACCAACAATTTTCGGCTACCAAAGCACGATTTCTTTCGTGTAACCTTTGATAAGAACATTTCAATTTGATTTGCAGGTTCTAATGGCCTTGATTTAATCTTATCACTGAATATACAATAAGGGATTTCCAAGTAACATTTTTGTAATGAATTTACTTTAAAATCGACTTAAACCTGTTCTTAAATAGGAATGCACAAACGCTGTTGTACTCTTCGATTCGCCGGAGGCAAAAATCTTCACAAATTCGAATCTATTTCAAGGACGCGGTTATTTTAGTTCGAAATGTCCACATAGGCAAAATGAAAATCTTAGTTTATTATTAGCATCGAGCGGACAATCAATTTCAAATGTGTGTATTGAACGAATTTTATATGGCTCCATAGCCTAATTACATAATAAGTCATTCGCTTTCACTAATTCTTCCAGAAGGTTTATTTTCAAGATGAAATAAATAATCGCTTCGTAACTAACAAAGAATTGGTTTTCTATAGATGGTAAAGTGCCAATTTGGAAAAATTCCAATTATCCAAATCGCCACCTCCGTACTATAAATAACATCCATTGTCCCTATTAAATTCGATTAGAAACCTCTCGAGAAAATTTTTATTTTTTTTTAAAGAAAATCGTATGTAATCTCTAAAAAAACAAGAGTGAAAGATGACAGAAACTCGAGTTTTTGGAAGAGCGAGTTATTACGAAGTTGCCGTACAATTATAGTGTCAGTATTAAAAAAAAATCAACAAACACGTTAATAATTTTTTTAAATTTATCGCGCCATTTTCGTTACGTTATTACGTTATAAATTCTAATCGTACCTAGTTGTATATATTTTCAAGGTTCAACTGTAGGTTATTGAACCCGTTTCAAATCGTCCGTTCTTTCCTCCAATTTTTACAAAGACAAATTCATTTAACGAATTCACGACGATATAATTAACTGTTAACATTTCAAAACAGAACGTTCGACTTTTCCTTCTGCGATAGGTCAAGATTTACGAGTGAAACATAGGTCATTTCGCAGAAATGTTATAAAAATAATCAACCGCAAAAATAGGTCGAATAAAAACGTAAAATAGATAGAGAATGGTAATATAATAAATAGGAGAGATAAAAAACAGTGAGTGATCCACGTACGCAAATAAGTCTTTAAAAATGCGCCATTAATTAACTGACGTTTTATTTTATCGAAAGCAAAAAAAATTCATTATTTCTAATTGTTGTACCAGCGTAGTAGATACGAGTACTACCCATGCACTGATAAAAGTTGTTTGAAGTTCAAATGGAAAATTGAAAAAAAAAAAAAACTTTTCGATTAAACAGGACTGGCATAAATATATTTTTCTTCTAATTAAGCGTTAACTCCATAATTAAATAAGAAAAAATACCGATCCATTTTCGTAATTTTATTTCTAGCACACAATAAAATCGTCTTTTTATATTTTTTATTTCGCATATCAAAACCGTTCATAAAAAAGTTTTTATTGGAAAAATATTTTTAAACGCGTAATTATTTAAATTAAGAAGGGACCTGATGGAGCAAAGTGTACCAATTTACTGTAGTTTTTAAAAAAATTATGAAGTGAGATAAAGAATCAAACTAGGGTTCACAAAATCACAAAACTGTAAGCAGGTAATTGGCCATTTTCCTTTCTGAAATTAGGGTGGAAAAACTTACTCTCTGTTAAGATCGTAGGAAAAAAACGATGTTTTTTAGTGAAACAAGGAAAGTTTGTTTATTCACGATCATAAAGTAATATGTAATTAAATTACCTCGTATGTGAAAAGTTGTAAAGTATAACGTTTCATTTAACAAATGATATGAAATATGACAGTTCAGGTTGGGAAATGAGCACTTCCCATCCCGAAAACTGTAAAGTATAACATTTCATTTAACGAATGATATGAAATATGACAGTTCAGGTTGGGAAATGGGCACTTCCCAACCCGAAAACTGACAAGGAATTGACCACTTCCTAACCTAAACTTTTATGTCATGTTTTTCAAAATTTCATAAATTCTTTATTGGCTTTCTGTTCTTTAAGGAGGATGATTGGTGATAAAATGGTACACAAACCTTGGTGGTCGTTGCTTCATCAATAGCTCGGTCAATTGATAACCGCGAGGCTTCGCGCCTTGGTCATCAAATTTCGCTTGCATGGTAATGAAGCACCTTCCACCTCGATATGTAAGATACTATTTTTTTTGTTTATAATTCTTTATAGCAAATAAGGGCCCCTCTTAATCAAAACCATAGATTACTATGGTAGACTATTAAAGAACGCAATGCATCTTAACAACTTTAATTTTTCTAAATTTATTTTTGGAATAAATATTGAACTCCTCACCTTTTCAGCCACCCAGCGCAAGTTAATTGTAATTAGATCAATTTTTAATTGGGTCATTTCAGCCACGTTTCAACAGACAATAACAAAGTAAAAAGTAATTGCATAAAGACTAATTAAATTGATAAATTGCAAAAAATAAATGCCTATAGCGATCGACAAAACCGGAAACATTCTCATCATGTACGAGGAAAGTTTAAAATGTTCTCTACGTGACTCGTAAACAAAAAACATCACTTGTTTAATAAAAAAATTATAGTTACAAGTACCCACTGCAAAAATTAATTTATACCCCAATCGGCCACAAAAAATAAAGTTTTCAAAAATATCCCGACACTTACTCCACGCAGAAGTGAGGGCACACTTCCTTGTCCAGTCTTGTGCGAATTCGGATGTCGGGAATGGAGCGATTGCGGTGGTTGGTTCTTGTTCGATGGTACTTTGACTGTAGTCGGTGTGATGCTGAGACCGCTTGGAAGACCGGTCGGCGGCAACGCCGACTGAGGTATGCTCGGAGGCAACACCGCCACGTTCTCCTTCAGCTGTTGCGATTGTTTCAATTTTTTTAACAGCACCAACTTCATCTCTTCGGCGCGGAGATCTTCGCGGAGTCGTCTCAGCCCTCTGTCTCTGCACATGAGAAAAAAAAAACAGAATTTTATACATTGTCGCATGACCGGTGACCGATTACACAGTTATGTACTTAAGTGTGAGATGTCATTTTCGCAAACCAAGGTAATAATTTATTGCAAACCAGACACAGAAACGAAAACTTTGATCCCGTGAAGGTCTTCAATACACGAAAAAAAATCATTTATTACTGCAGCATGTAGAATTTTCAATTAAGTAGGTTTGTGTTTTAAAAATTTTTGCAGAAATTTGAATTTATAATATATCTCCTACAACAAGGTCGTTTAATTAAAATAAAGAATTAAAAAAAAAATCAAACTCGTTTTTAAACTTATTATAGATTGTTTCCAATTATCTCTTTTTTACTCTTTAATCAGTTTGATCATGAGATAAAACAAAATTTATTGCAACATATTTTCAGATTATAAAAGAATTTTCGGAGTCATAGCACCCCCAAAACTGAAGTAAACATAGATAAAGTATATTTAATTACCTGGAATAAATTTGCTCTCCTTAAGTCTTAATGTAAGGTAAGGTTATACTTGTAGTTAAACTCATAAAAATCTTTCTAAGCTTAAATCATTCATCTGATCTTATTTCCTTAAAAGCAAAAAAATCTAGTAACGGTAAGTTGGCTACGAAAATTCAAAGTGTTAGTTAATTACTTTAATGTAATAATTTTTTGAAAGGCCATTTAACGTTATTGGGTTATTTTACTTATTTTAAATTTTTGCACGACTTATTATTTAGATAATCATAAACTAGGTAGTATAATTATTTTTGCTTCGGGTTTAAATAAAAAAACTTTTATGATAAGAACGTAACTAGAATAACCAACGAACTCGGAGTTTATCAGCATCAAAATAAAAAAGGAAGCATGTAGTCGTATCTTTTTATTCTAAAAACATTAACGAGTTATAATATAAAAAAAACTCATCTAGAGTGCACCTGTAATTTTTTTTTTCACTTGTCTGCATCATTTCCACGAATATAACTAGAAAAATCAGTAATGCCAACAGAATTAAATTAACTGAGACGCGGTTACCATGACTACTAATGTCACAAGTCTGTGTAAACATATTTTTTTAACTTTACTAAATTAAATAGCTATCTGCGTACGAAACGAAATAAAACATTGTTAAATTGAAACAAATTTCCACTAAAATTAAAAGGTTACTAATAATGTTTTGGGTGTATTGTAATGTATTGTAAAATAATCTAAATGCTAAATAGAAATGCTAAGTATTAAAATAAGATTTGCTAAGTAAAATATTGTAAATAATCAAAATTCAGGCAGTAGTGCTATGTATTAAAATAAAATTTGCTAAGTGTAATAAAATTGAACAAATTTTCTCTTTTAAGGCATTTTCTGGGTCAATCCAGCAAAAACCCTTATAACCGATTTTTTATTTAAAATCACTCACTCAACAATCCTATCTATTTTTGTTTATTATTAATTTCTAATATGTTATCTATCAATATCATCCATTTTGTTTCAGAATATTAAAGAAAAAAGGTACCTGCTGTTTTTAGACTGATTATTAATATAAAAATAAATACAATTTTTCGGAAACGTTTCGATTTCTTTATTCAATGTTCCTCAGGCCGTCAATTGTTTTTATAAACAGGTAGCGTGATGTTCGGGCATTTGGATTTGACTGCGTCAACGTTGCCGAAAAGTTATATTTATTTTCAATAATCCGTCCAAAAACACCAAATACCTTTTTTTTTCTAATACTCTTATCTATGTATGCCCTCAGCGCAAGGATATTATTTATTATTGATATTTATTATTGTATTACTGAACATTTATTATATTTATATTTTATTCCAAATCATAAAGTAATAACCAAATTACCTTGTATATAAAAAGTTGGAAAGTATGACATTTCAACTTCATTTAACAATTGATAAGAAATATCAGTTATCAGTTCAGATTGGGAAGTGACCACAAATTTTATAATTTCTTTATTGGCTTTCTGTTCTATAAGAATGATGATTGCAAATAAAATAGTATACAAACAAACCTTGGTGGTCGTTGCCTCATCGTTTCTCGGCTTACTGCTAACCACGGCGCCGGCGCGCGCATTGGTAATAAAGCAACTCCCATCTCGGTATGTAATCTACTATTACATAGCGTTTAGTATTTTTACTTAGCAAATATGTATACTTAGCGTTTGATTTAATAACTTAGCGTTTAATTTTTTTCCAAATTAAAAAAAACAATCTGTTTTGACATTTATTACACCCACACAAAACAATCGATACCGAAAATCTGATAACTTTTATCAGCTCCGAATCACCGTTCAATTGTCCTTTGTTTACCAGTCGTTAACAAATTTTGACATTTTAATGGGGGCTCACCTCTGCTTCAGCTCCGAGGGGCTGAGCTCCTTGATGGGCGCTAACGGGGGCATTTCTCCTTCGCTCGAATCGCTGCTATAATCCGCGTTTCCGTTCGTCCGCGGTTTATCTAGAGTGCCATTAATGAGCACGTCGGGACTCTCAACGTAACTTCTTGGTTCAGTGCGGGGGCGAAGCACTCGTCTCGAATAGACCATCGACTGGGCGCTATTTGTCGACACAATGCCCATTGGTTGTTGTTGTTGTTGTTGTTGTTGTTGTTGTTGCTGCTGCTGCTGCTGTTGTTGTGGGGCTGGTGAAACTGATCGGTTTGAACTGAGAAAAAAAAAACGAATATTACGACTGTTTGCAGATAACACGCGAGTATTGTGAAGTGAAAAAGGTGAGAGAAGGATCCGGATCCTAACCTCTATAAATTATTATAAGAGCGGTCGGGGTACGAGAGGAAGATAAGACCAGGTGGCGACATGACACGTAGGGGTGCGGGCAGAGGGGGTGGCGCACCGTAAAATTTTCTACATGATGGGGGAAGCGGAAAGGACACGTCACAAAGCCGCTGCCCCCAGATGGGGTCGAGATAAGGGCGGCGATATTAATTAGGACGACTCAGAAATCATAAAAATCGACTGGATGTGCATTTACCAAAAGTACAATTTACCGCCCTTGACACGTAACATAGCAATAACCCAGGTTGTACAGGCTGCCTACTCGGTCAACGGTCAATATAATATTTTACTTGCTATTTCTTTCTAAAATGCGATTGGTTGTATGTTCATTCTGTCGCGATTACATACATTTGAAAAGTTGATTTAAAAATGAACATACATAACTCAATAATAATACATTTCCAGCATGTACTGGAATTATTTATCACTAATTTAACCACAAATTCTATATAGGAGAAGTATAAAAGGGGCTAAAACCATTTGAAGAATCCAGAAGAAAAAGGATGAGGGTCCAGTTTCCAAATTTTCGAGAAAAATGGAATTTAAACTCTTGTGATTTTTAGTGAAATTGTTTTTATTAAAATATTTGTTTCAATAATCTAAAATGACCAATAGTTATTTCTGTATAAACAATTACCTAGACATTAAGATTACAACTGAAAGTTATAAAATCGATTTTCGTCGTTCTGTGTTATGGTATGAATAACATTCAACAATATCCAATACTTAGCTGTCAATAATACCCAAGTAACTCACAGGACTGTTATAGTTATTAACGTCATGTACAGTGATGGACAGTGAATTTCGTCCACCCAATTTCCCTGACATATTAAATGTGTAAATTATTCTTTAGCTTTTTCTAACCTTGTTTTAGAATTTTGATGCTCGATGCTCCTTGCTACTTTTTACCTTTATCCTTTGAAATGGTAGTTTTTAGTATGCCCAAAAGTATAGAGACACATCTTTGGGACTACCTTCTTGTATCAGGGAGATAATTTTTGTTTTATTAAAAGCACTTACTGCTGGCATGTTCGAATTTGATTAAATTTGACAATACGTATTTGAATGTCAGTTATCATGACAATAACCCACAGACTACAGTGAATTTTTGTGAATTCACGGAAATTGGGTGAACGAAATTCACTGTCCATCACTGTACCAAATAACAGATGATGTTGACTTTAGTAAACCGAGGTGAAGCCGAGGTTTATAATCAACCAAATCTGTTATTTGGTATCGGCCGTGTGTCCTCCAAGACTTTTCGTAATCCGATTCCTGACTCGGAGAGAAGCAGCTTTTTATTAGTAATTTCATAAAATAAATCACAATATCATGAAAGTATTTACCATGGTAAATGACTGACGGCCGTTATAATCCTTAACAGACGGAAACTGTTAAAAATAACTTTTCACCTGTCATTTAATTTCCGTTAAATTCAATAACAGTATGGGATTACGAAAAGAGGTTTTAACAGCCCGCTTTTCTTTTAACGATCGGCTTTTTGATAGGTTTAACAGTTTAAACCTTCAAATATTGATATTTTCAAAATTTGAAAATTTCTTTTTCTAAATATGGTAATTTTAACGACCGCGGGATTAAAGCCCTCTTTCATCTGGTCTCAAACAACTCCCTCGGTCATTATGACCTTCTTAGCAGCCCTGAATACGTAAATAACTATTACAGTCTTTTTCTAAGTAAACAAAACCATGGAATGAGAATCTCATGATTCCATGTTCCCATGAACCTCAGGAAGGTAATTTGATAATTCAAAATCAGTTCGAATCGGACGTTACGTAAATGAACAAACAGATTAATTTATTTGCAGATTACTCAACTAACAAAGACAACAAAGATATGAAAACCGTACATATAAAAGATAATACAAGCGAAAAGTGGGGGGAATGTGTAATTTCGGTAATATTCCATTTTTAGTGTATGAATTAGATTCGAAAAGTTTTTACGGAGCAATTTTATATGATTATAAAATAAAAATATAGAAGTATTTTTTTATTTTGGAGATGCTGATATAGTTTTTCTACATTTACATTTCGTAATAGAAAATATCTCGTAATGTCTAGTAGAAATTATAAATTATTCACATTTATTTATGTTCCCAATTAAGAAAAAAGTACGATAAAATTCCAAACATTTTTTAGTATATGTTTTCTGTCACCTCTCATTAATATTTTCATATCAATAAAAGAAAAACCTCATTAAGTTCCAGCACTAATTATATAATAAATTCAATTTTATAATTCATTTATCAAATAATTATAACGCACTTCCGCCATTGGTAATGACAGCACCTGTAATGAACGTTACCTTTTCTCAATCTGATATGTTTCTTACACTAAATGAAAATGAACAAAATAAGACCAAACTAACTCGTGAGACAGTTCACCGAAAGAAAAAACCTCGGAATATCTTGATACTTTCCACACGAAATGTGTTTTTAAAATACAAACGGAAAGTATGCCATTATGTCCCTAAGAAATAAATTTGTATTTTTTAAAGTTTGCAAACTTTAATTATACGTTATGTTTCAACCGGACAATTTCCATAATATCTGACAAAAAAATATTTGGAGCAATTCCAAAATTCAAAAAGCCAGCGAAAATTATTTATCGCCTGTCACCCACCGGGTGCAGCTGTTCCATTATGTTGCAATGCCATTTTTAGCGAAATGTCAAAATAGTGTCAATTCAGAAAATAACTTGTTAGGTACGGTAATAGAAAAAAATATTAATTTAACCACTTAACAGGGAAAATAAATAACATAGTCCCGTCCCTTCAGGGTTTGAAATATGTCGAAACTGGTTCGGTAGACCCAACAAATGATAACCGTTAAAATTCCAACCTAACAAAAATATTTTCATTAATTCTTTAATTAAATTGCTTTCTAACACTTTAAACACTAAAGAGTATTATTTTAATTTTCTTCGAAACGATTAAACCTATTCTGTTTACGATAGAAGGAAATAAAACCGTGTTAACACGATGTCTTCAGAACAAGCATTTACGCCTTGTCGTGAGTTCGGTTCATTGTGCCGCTTTTTCGAAATAAAATGGTTTATTCTCTTGGTAATCATTAAAATGATATCACAAGACGGTGAACATCAAGTATAAAAATTAATGAAAAAAGTATAACCGGTTGGTCAGTGATAAACAAATGAAAGACACTTTTGTTTACCTCAAAACTGGTGAATATTGATCAGTACTGAACCAATTGATCCGGAACCCTTTCTTTCTTTCCTTTCTATCTGAATAAATCAATTTTAATTAGATTTGACGATGTTTTATTTCAGTTAAGCGATCACAAGACAAAATGATTGTCCCAGATATTAGAAAGAAACAACGATAATTTTTCTCCGACACTAACATACGCAAACCTTTGATATGCGAGAATCAAACACGACTAATATCTTTCGTAAATATATTATTCGATTGGTATGTACGAGTATGTATAAGTTAAATGGAAGTGGAAAAAAATTGTCTCAATTCGCGATGGACGCGCGTTCTTATCCCGGAGATCTGTGCACAGTGTTGCCACGTCATTAAATGTAAGCTGTGTTTTAGGCGTGTGGCTAATTACATATTTGTTTTGGCAACATCTGAGAGTAGGTGCAAATCGATACTCTAGAATAAAAATAAAATTCGTCAGTTTTTCGTCGATGCATCAACTTTGAATACCAAAACAGTTTTTTTGAATATTGAAACGATCATCCTTGCGATAAACAAGGGTCATTTCCGTCCGACTAGCTTACCTACCAGTTCTACTTTCATAAAATCTAATTGAATAATAGTCCAGATTGGATAGATCCACATTGTTTGATTATCAACATGTACTTACGAGAAATAGCTCGATTTTTTATTTGACGAGAATTTATTAACGAGCAAAAAATTACGACAAATCATGAAAATTTCATATTTGGTCAAGATGTCCACGAGTTCACTTACTTTGTAGTGGTTACTTGAGCGTGAACATGGGAAATTACGCTAGTTTTTGTTACGACGCTTTATGGTATAAATACAACAGAAAAGGCGTTCAATTAAAATTAGCAGCTTTTTAAGTGTAATTAGCATTTTGTCGAAAAACTGTCAGAGAATTTTTTGTCTTTAAAATTTTTACATTAAAAACCAATCTTTGAACATTCCAAATACTGATAGAGCCCCTTGAAAACATCACTTTCGTGTTTTCGTTTATAAATTTATACCTAAGACACTACACTACTACAGATATAGACTGCCAGGACAACCATCGACCCTAAAAATTTCGTGTTTGTATGTATATTATTCTTATCTTATCACTTATCGCATTATAGCTACAACCAATGGAATAACCAACTACTTTTTCGCCATATTCCTGGTTCAGGTACATTACCCGACACAGTAATTGGACAAAAATCACAACCATTACAAAAACAAGTGAAAGCGTAATTTTTAAACGACTACAAACATTAAAAGTCATCTTATTGTTTCGAATTGGCAAAAATAGGCTTTACCAAACCCACGATTTTGACCTTTTTACATGTCTCTTTTTATTCGACTAGAAAATAATTTTGGTTGATTGAGCATCAAATTTGGGCAATCAAGTCGATCATAATTTTATTAATTTCTTAATTATTATATTATTATTGGTCATGAAATGGTTTTTTCCATGAATTAAATATTCATAAGACTTTAGTCATTCTTAATGTGCGGATAGGTCATCACAATAAAATTAATAATCATAAATAAGTCTGAAAATAAGGTGATACTATCGACATAGCAACAGAGGTCGAGTTTTCAGATTTGCCCTAATTTGAAGGAGGAAAATTCGATAGTTTTAGTACAATAGAAAAACGTATCGCATGGACGACCTTTTGCGTGAATGAAGAAAATTACACATGTTTGTAACTCGAGTTCTGACTTTAGCCACTAATTACACGAAGATTATAGGACTGAAGTGTAACAGATGGACAGCAAACGAATTGTAACATGGCAGGTTATACTTGTGTATAAGTTGTACTCGAACCAATGTCAAAATTGGTGTTCTTTGTTCGAAAAATATAAGTATTCAAATGTGGTGCTGTCAAAACTACACTACCTATTTAATTTAATATCTACTACACCAAAAATAGTAAAATACTTTCAACTTATGCCGTAAACAATTTTCGATTACATTAACACATCATAATTTATACATATCTCTCTATATATACGTAAATATTCATTTGAATTGTATTTACATTTCACTGAAACACTTATTAAACATTTTGTATTAAACATTTCAAGGAAATTACACACAGACGCCCAAAAATACGAGTAGAAATGTTTGCTTTGAAATAGTTTCTTCTCATAAATAATAATTAATTAAAACAAAAATTTTACATCAATATATAAATATTAACATTACTAAAGTATGAAACGTAGTTGGCCACGACGTATAATAATACTCACTGGGTTGCAAGAGGCAACAAACTGTCATTTGTGTTTGTGAGTTTTGACATTTTACGAAAACAATCAAATTTGTTATAGTGATGACAGTTGACCGACAGGTTCGTAATCAACATAAAAGTTTGTTCAGATGATCCAGCAGTGGTCCTACTGTTAAAAACTGCTTATCAATCAGAAAATCTGTTTCCATTAAAGTTTCTAACGATTATATTTGTATGATACTTTTGTAATCACACAGAATTTTGAAAAAGTGACATTTGAATTTTTTAGATTAAATGAAATTAAGCTGTGACATATTTGTGATAAAAAATGAAGATCTACAGCCAAAATTTTGTAGAGTATCACTCCTAAAAAATACCAAAGAAGTGGTAAATGCAATAATTATGATTTATACTTACAAAAGTTGAGAAACAAATTAATAATATTATTAATTACTGACTTGAAGTAACGGAGAAAATCTCTAGTTCTGGCGCTAAATTCGAAAGCCAAAATGAAAACAATTCTAGCACAGTGGTTCTTAACCTGAGGTCCGTGAGAATATGAATGGGGGTCCGCAGTCTCATCTATGGGCCATTTAAAAATAATAAATAAATGCCACCAAAACTCTCGTAATCGCTACGCTTACTTAGCTTACTGCTTTTCTCAACCACATACCTACCTATGTGAAAAGGCATTTTCTGCTCTTGTATATATTAAAAACAAATACAGAAACAGATTACAAGTAGAATCCAATTTGAGATTACAGCTTAGTAGTAACATCACTAATTTAGTTGCAAAACAGCAACACCAACCTTCACATTAACGTATTTTTTATGAAAAAGTATTTTTTTTTGTATTTGTAAGTAGTACTATAATAAATGGTCCGAAATTTATTGCTGTTTTTTTATTAAGGGGGTCCTTGAAAATTGTGCTTAATTTCCTAGGGGTCTGTGAACTGAAAAAGGTTAAGAAACGCTGTTTTAGCAGCTTTAGTTCGCCACAGACAACCCCTATTCTATTGTTACGAAATGATTAAAACAGCAAATTAATAATTTTGTTTAACCACAAGAAATTGAAAAAAAAAATTGAATCATAATATTCATAATGTAACGGTCATTACTTTGTGTTTGGTCATCATTTAAAAAAAATGCTCAAGGGATTAAGAACATAATAATGTAAAGAAAATATGTACATTTACAGATTGCATAATCCAAAAAAATACTCTTTCGTGACCTTATTTGATATTGATTTTGTCACAATCATTCCATTTCCCATCTTTTCAGACAATTACAACTAATTAAATCAAATAAATTGCAATAGGTTCTTTTGTTGTAACGTATGTCGCAAATCGTTTTTTTTTTTTGACATACAACCCCAACAGCTTCACGGTTTTTCGACCTTTAAAACTGTTGTGTCGCGGCTTATATTTGAATTTCCTTCAGAATGATAATTTGAAATCGCGCTGATTGAACGTTAATGAAGATCAGTCGTCATTAAAACTAATTGTTGGTAGAACTGGTTATAAAGTTGAGCATCGGACCCCCATATTGAAAATCTCGTTCCGCCCCTATGGTAACCATAGCTACATAACAAAACAGCAACAATTATGTCATTTTGACATCTGTCAATAAATATTTTGGTTATGGCAAAAAATCGAAGATGTTTTTTTGGGATGATAGTAGGGATAGGTTATCGATTGTGGTTTATGTAAATGGTGACGCTGTCCGAATTGGTCTTAATAAAGCGAAACGTCCGGTCCGTAACAGCCGCGGCGCAACCCACCTAATACTCAGATCGACGACAGCTTCATCAACGTCCATCTTCTCCATGAGCCCCCTAACCTCTCAGAACATGACACGGCGCGATCCCAGCGCACCTCGGCTCAATTATCGGTGCACCGAAAATGTATCGCGTCGTCAAATCGATTATCTTATCACTTGCACTCTTCGGCCCGGCACTGGCACGTCCCCGGCGGCCTCATCGGCCCCCCAGCACTCAAAACACGAAAATCGGCCGCACTTCACTCCGCATCGAAATTAACAGACGACTGATTCAATTCAATATGGCGTGGCCTTGTGTTGTGTCTACAAACACTACCGCGTTGATAAAACAGACGTATCGTGAACAGTCGAACTTTTACTACGTCACTCCTACCTTTCACGACATACGTCGCAGATCGCGCCGGCCGCCCTTTATTCATTCAGCATGTAGCACTATTCAGACGTACTTTACTATGGCTATCTTTGTCACACGCAAAGGGGAAACCAAGCGCCGCCGATAAAGATGCGCCGCGTTCGCACTTCTGAACCAATCGCATCAAACAAAACGGCTAAATATGCAACTGTCTCGTTTTAAATTGCACGAGATAGAGAGGATTAGACAAGGACGTAAGCGATTTCTTACAGATTTTCGGCCGTTCATAAACATGTCATTCCGACGAAAAATCGCGCGGGGTTGCCTTTTACCGATTAATAAAATCATGACCTTACAAATTTTTGGACAATTAAACTATTTCCATTCGCAAAAAGTGTCAGTATATACTGTTTCATTAATTTTATTATTTTTTTTCTAATAATAAAAACAAATAATTTGCATTTTTATTACTTTTTTGCAAATAAAATGTTTTTTTTTCCGTTATCCTGTTTTTATTGTCGGTTTTGTAGTGATATAAAATTGTCCGAGGTTGAAATCTGTTTAATATGCTAATTTAATGAAAAATCAATAACGTTGTGTCTAAAGTGGAGAATTTCAATTTTGTAAAATGGAATGGCTTTTTACATGCGATGTTTGTGAAAAAAATGGCATACGTGTGGATTATTGTTGATTTTTTCATATTTTATAACAGTCAAACGGTTAAACAGTGTTGCAAACACAAAATTGAATTTTTAATTAGATAGAGTTGGTGTCACAGATGCCACGCTTAAGCCGCCATCATATCTTTAGATTATTGATTGACACAGTATTTAATTATTATCAATTATTTGTCGGTCTAAGGATTAAATGCTATTCAATAAATTTGAAATAAAATTGAAATTAACTATAAAAGGTTTCGAATGTTGAATAAGTATTTAAATCTAATTATCCATTCACAATTTTGTAAAACAGAAAAATAATTACAAATGAAATTTAATTACAATAAAAAAAAGTTAATGAAATAATATTCTGGTAAAAAAAACGACTGACACATTAAATTTCGAAAATCTGATAAATTTAAGTTGTTAAGTTAAGTTAAGTTGTTGAGTTTTGAAATTATACAGGTTGGTACAGAAAGCAAATATTTATTAAAAAAGGTAAACTTACGAAACCGATTTTGCATCACTTTTTAGTTCTTTAGTACTTACTTACCTAGTATCACAGCAAATTGTACCTAAAAAACTCTGTTTCGTGGAACAAAGTTATTTAGAGACACTTTTGTGTTTTTATTGATATTGTTTGATAGTATGTTATAGTTATAGTTATACTTTTCGTGATACTAAAAGGTTTTGGCAAAATTATATTAAAAATCATAATGTCAAATAATATGTCAAACTTGAAACAAGTAGCTTAACAAGAGAGCCGGCCTTTTGTACAGCGCAACATGCATATAAAGGTCCGTTACCGGCTTTTAACGGTCTAGGCTGTTATAGTTGTCACAACAAGAATATAGACATGATCAAATAACAATTAAGTATCACGAAAAAAAATAAAAGATATGTTTATTCGAGGCAGAACTTATTAATTTGTTTTAGAAAAATATTATGTAGATTTGTGAAATTACAGTTTTCTTTAATTTTTCTTTAGCGCCCTCTGATAGTTGACAGTGTTGACACTGTCAAATTTTCACAAAACAAAAACCGAAACCGGTGGTTGCACGTTGTAGTGGTTTGTGTTTGGCTTGGCTGATTGGCGCCTACCATCTCCAAAAACTAGAGAATACAAAAAATATAGGATAAATTACCTAAATACATCTACGAAGTACGGACTTATCAGATCCATGCCTGGGACACGCAAAATGTAAGTATGTATTATAAATTTCTTCTTTTATGAATCCCTAACCTTGGCTCCCTCTAATCTAAATTTCCACCCTGATAACTCGTGTTTTTCAGGGCTGCCCCAAACCCTACTATTCCCCCATGTTACGTTTTTGTGCGGAAACTGACCATGGAGGAAATAACCCGTATGACTTTAAGCCCTCTTTTCATATCGCATAAGTGTAAACGGTGTCACAAATTCGCATATTACGCTATCAAGTGCCCCAGTTGTTCCGTTTCTTACCATTATGAGTGTGCATTTATGCGCCGCGAATGCTGCGGGGTGCGTTTGCTAAACGGGGCTCTTGAGCAACCGTGCGCTAAATGCAAAGTCGGAGTTTATCTTGGTCCACAGTGCACCCACTGCGGTAAAAAGTACCACAGTTTTTGTATTAGTCCATACGAGCGGTGCTGCAACTTGAACTTGTGTGAACCTCCTGCGGAAAAAGCTTGTGGGAAATGCGAACAGGGGGTTTTGTTTGGGCCTCGATGTCCACTGTGCGGGAAGGTCTACCATTCCTATTGTACTGATAATGATAAGCTGATTTGTTGCAAAGTTAAAGTGCTCAAGGATGAAAATGTTGGTTATCACTGTTACAAATGTCAGAAAAAGGTGTTGATTAGTACGCCCATGTGCCAATTCTGTGGAAAAGTTTGCCATAAAAAATGTCTAAGAGGATACAAAGGTTGCTGCAGGGACTCTTCTCTGGAGCTGTTATTAATTCCTTCTTTCAAATATATGGCGTCGTATTTTAAACAATTTGAAAGAAAGAGGGCACAATTGGTTAGTTTGGAAATGAAAGCTACCAACCACACTCATATTTTAAGAAGTATGACTCAAAACTTTGTGGAAAGGTAGTTCTGCTTGCTAAATTTCGAATTTGATTGATTTTTTTGTTTACAGGGGCAAAAATAGGGATATGGCTTGCCAGACTCCTCATCCACTGGATAATGTTGAGATAACCGACGTCAAGACTGAAACTGAAGATGATTCAGATTTGCCCCCAATTTTAGAAAAAGAAACCTACGCACCGATACTATCGCCTTTGTCGTCATTCAGGCTCGAAATAATATCTGAAGAAGAAGATACTCTTAAAGAATTATTTGATTTTTTATACAAAAAGGTTAACAAGTTTCCTCCACAATTGCAAGCACAAGTTAGGGTTAATTTGTTTAAAGTTGTTACAGAAGCTGAAATGAAGTTGAAAAGTACGTAAATTAAGTGTCTGAAGTGTAGATTTACTTGCTACTTACCGTGTAAAAAAGTTTTACAGAAATACAATACATATATAAGTAATTGATATTATGAGGAATCTGTTGAAATTTTTGTTATACCATATTATTGTAATAAAAGTGTTTCTTGTAAATGTCCTAGAAGGTCAACTGCAAAATTTTGAAATAATTTTGTGTGTTGAAAATCATATTGCTTCGGTTTGTTGATTACACTTAAAACCCTAAAAATCTGTTAGGGTCTTTATTTAAATGATTCGCCCTCTATGTACAATAATTACAATGGATCCGACATTTGATAAATCTTATATTTTTAAAAGAATTTTATAATAAAACTCGTATTTTATATTACATTTGTCTTGGATTTTTTTCCTAAAATTTCAAATATGAAACCTGATTATGGTTCAGGATAATAATAAAGACTCAAAGTGTGATACCAAATATTTATTAACCAATCTGAGTTATAGGTTACACTGAAAACGTAATATAATAATTTCTTCGATATAACATACTGTTTAGAGATTAAATTTGAGAACATTTCATAACACTGAAGGAGTACATTGATAAATTTCAAAAATTTTCATATCATAAACTCAACACTACATTTTATAATTCTCTCTACATTCTAACTAATCTAAAAAGAAATTTTCTCGATAACAATGAAAATATTAGAGTCGGATGCTATCGTCATCAAGACTGAACGATACCATCGCCCCGCTATATTCAACATTAAAAGTGCATGAATAAAAAATAAACAACCGGTGCTACAATTATTGATACAGAGACAACTGCATTGTACAACGCAGTGCCACATAAAAAAACGAAATAATGTTTCAAAGGATACAAAAATATACGCAACATATTTTATAAAATTTTAGTCAGACCGAAAACGAAAAATGACTAATTTGTCGTCCCTTACCTTCAATCGAGGGACATCTCAATCGTGCAGTGTTGTCTTACTATCCATTTATTGTCTACACGTTTTCGTATTTTTGATAAAATATCGATTTCATTGCGTCGTTCGATTGAATTTTCTGACAACACTTAAATCTAGCTGGTGAGACCTACATTGTAACATTTGAGCGCTGTTTAACATATGTACGCTGTTAACAATGTGTCCGCTTGTACATCACAGATAGTTTCATGATAAGATGGCAACTTAACTTCAAACAATCTATCCCGCTGGAAGTGTTCGGGAGTCACCCATTCACACTCTATATTACATTATAAAGATTGTATTCAATATTCAACGCTTTGGACTAGGGTTAGAGTTACAATAGCAGGCTAATTTCGCTATAATCACTTTGATATTCAGGTACTTGATCTTTGCTTATACACACACACATCAGCGGCCGTTTGTCCTTCCCGAGCAAATGCATTTATTTTGGTTTAACTCTTGAAAATTTTCGCTATCACAGATGTAGACGGCCCCGAACAGAAACACGCTATATATCTTTTCTCTACTAATTATCCTACGGAATAAGGTATTGGAATGGCGTCTAAACGGATTTTTTTCATTTGTTTAATTGGTCGTGGTGTAAATATAGGAACAGCACCTTTCCGATAACAGCGATCTCGATGTGACGTGTCTTTAACACACAAATCTCTTTTAAAAAATAAACATGTTGGTGTTTGTTGCTTACGCAATTGGCAACAAAGGGTTACATACCAACACAATAATACTTTTTTGTTAAAATCGAACCTATCACAAGCACAACATATTAAAAAATAAAATGCACTATCGCATGGTAGAACACTGCAATGACATTCACACTCTTATTCGATTGTTAACTTGGTTTTTGTCATTTCTTTTGCCGTTAAGCGAGATGAGATTGAAACGGCGGCAATTTTTTTGTACAGGTACTCGGTAGAAAAAGCTTTATTATTATTATTATTATTATTAGCTGCATTTTATGTGTTAACAATCGTTGTTTGTTCGAAAGTATAAGAGTTACTTATATCACAGATGTTTTTCTTCTTATCGCTACTTTATACAACAAAAATTAATTAGATCGAACACAAAACAACTTGTCGTTCTTAGTCGAGTTTGGATCGTGATAATATTTGTCCAACACGACGAAAAACATATCGAAAACGTAAAAATCAGTGCATTTTAAGTAGACTTAAAACAATACATTTACAGCACAACAACTTAAGTCACTCAACGAAACCGATGATTTTTCTAAAAAAATAAAGCCGCAATTCTCTCTCTTTTTGATTATCTTAAGTAGATTTAAACTGCGCAACTCGAGGTCACGATGGTCCTTTGTCTATTTACATGCAGTTGTTGAACTATAATATTCGAAATAATACTAAACAGATTCTTCTCAGTTGGGTCGTACGTAGATGTTTTATTTACATAGTTTTTTTGTTTTTGTTTTTTGCTTAATTGTTGTACTTAACTAGTGCAGGTCAGCTAGAACTATCGGCAACAAGTACTCGTCTGAATCTCCCGCCGTCGGATTACGGATGACGGGGTGAAGATCTGCAGTCTTCGTGGGGGCCCACGGCTGCTTCAAGTGTAGCTGAATATCCTGAAACGAGAGAAAAAAATCTAGAATTCACATTAGAAAATATGTTAAACAACTAATAAGAAAGAGGCAATAGTCTGACACACAAAGAGATTGTATTTTCAATATTAAGATATCACAGACGGAAAAACTCAGTTTATTTGTGATAATTTTAGTGATTTTAACAATGGATTCAATAAATTGTTAAAGTTAATATTTATCAATATGTTTTTTTTATAACGTAATTATTCTTAATTCTATTGAAATCTAGTAACTGCTATAATAGCAATGAAAAAATTAATTTTTCCATCGCAGATGTAGTTCATAGCTATTAATTTACCTTTTTATTACACAACTATGTTTTTATTGGAGCTTAGAATTTAGTTCAATCGTCGTATATTTTTAATTTATGGTATGTAATTATAATTTTTATTCTGCCATTTATAATCTGTCTACATTGCGATTTTAAGTTATTGTTTTAAACTGAAGCATTTTGTTGTCTTTAAGTTTCTTCATTTCGCAATTATTATTATTTTGAATTAAAAACGGTATTAGTATACCAATTGTGAAAACATACGATTGAATAACATCTGTTCGCATATTTGCACACAGTCTAAATAACAAACAATCGGATTGAATAACCGCTGATTAGAGTTTTTACTCACAATTAAATTCTCTTGTCCCAAATAATTGCTATTTGAAAACAGCACATCGTCTTCACCGATTTCCAACTTCTTCAATTTTTCACCACGAAGTCTGGCGATCGCGACCAAATTCTCTTCGCGATATTTGTAACCGTAGAACACTAATTCGTTCAAATGGGAGCACAACCATGACATCATGACAAGTGGATCGGGGCTGAGATCTCGTGGCGACGCCAAAAATGACCAACTCTCTTCGCTGTTGCTCATGGAATCGACCCAAACGAGACTTCGTAACGTTTGGTTGTGAAATGCCGAGATAAATTCCAACGTCTCCAGATTGACATTTTCGCAAAAAAACACGCGGAGGTGGGTGAGGGGCATATCGTCTTTGAGGATGGTCTCGTGCAGATGTTGGACTTCATCATATGAGTGGATAACGTTGAAGCGGAGCTCGCAGTTAGGGTGTTTGGCTTTGAAATCGGACCAAGCGGCCTTCGTGGTGCCGGGGTGGCCCTCGCGAACGCCGTGTAAGTGCACTACGAGGCGCTCCAGGTGCGTGGAGGTGTCCAAGCAGGCGAGGAAGGTGTCCGAAAGTTGGTCGAAGTCTATACTCAAAACCTGAAAATTGGCCATTTCAAACTGGTTCAAATTCGTTGGAAAAAATGTACCTTTAAATTCGTAAAAGGTTTAATTAAATCACATTCAAAATACGAATCTTCGTATTCGTTTGGATTATCTTTGACTGATGCTAACCCAAGAAGTGTAACTTTTTCCGGCTGTTGGCTCGCTAAAATCGTTAAGTACTCATCGAGGTAAAGGGCGAAGTCTTCGATGCAGCCGATACTGAATTTGGTCAAGCTAGGGAGACATCGTTTTAACTTGGCTATCACATTATGCATATTCGAACTGAAAAATAATTTCGTGAGACGGTTTCGTGAGTTTTGGGTTTGTCGTACCTGGATTTGGTGCTACATCTGGTGATATCGAAATGGCAATGCGTGGGTTCAATAATCAGTTCTTTTAAATTATTATTTTCGCTTAAAGCTTCGATGAGAGTGACAAATTCGTCAATGCATTCTGGCGCCAGAGTGTTCACTTGAATTTTCGCACTGGATACGATTCGACCGAAGACAGACGTGAAAAATTTCGCTCTTTCGATATTGCACGGCTCGATTTTGAAAGTGATCTCCGGCCACCACCTGAATTGTAATATTAGCGCGTTATTGGGCAAAAGAGAAAGTGACTTACTTTGGATGAAAAACATTCTGTCGCCAATTTTTGCACACACAGGATGCATTCTGTCGGTCATTTTTGCTCAACAAGTCGAAAATGTCGTGGATTACGATCGAGGGGAGATGGGCCCAAAACGCGACATGTTCCTCCTCTGAAGTCTTTGATTTTTTCGGCTTTGGACAGTCTCCGAAACAGGCGAAATTGTCACTGTTCATATCTAAAATTTCGCATTTTTAAATTATTTACTTTCCAATTAACAAGGACATGTGTGAAGATGGAAATTTACCACTGCTTTTGCGTATAAATTTTATTGACATGATCACAACACTGTCAATATTGTTTCTAATTTTAACGAAGGTACTACCAAATCACAAATTTTAAACCAAAAAGTCGGAGAAATTACTCAAAAAAATTGCTTAATTTTTTTTCAGAGTTAATATGACAAGCAGTTGACTGGGATTCGGGTGTTTTTATAATCAAACGGATTTTTTTACAAGAACGAGCATCATAAACAGGAAAAAACACATAATACGCACCTGGTTTACATCTGTAATAATCGGAAAACATGAACAAAACTTAGAAAAACGGATTAGAAGAGTTTTACATATGTTTGATTGCACTGACAGTTCGAAGCAAATTGACGTAAGGAAAAACAATGAATAGTCAGATGGGAAGGATATGGCAACAGCGCATGTTTCAAGGACGAATGCTAAAAAAGTCACCTTGCCCAACAACCCCACTAATATCGAACTAATTTTTCAAATACATCAATAAAATGCAGGACGATTTGAATATTTTTGCAGTAAAAATCACACAATATCATCAAATACGTACTTTGGTAATCACAAAAATTTTAAATTATTAAAATGTAGTTTTTACAATTAATTAGTTATTTATGGATCAAGTATGTTCAATAAAAACTGATAAATGTCAAAAGTTATACAGTGGGAAACACGGAATTTTGGACATCAAATTCATGTCACAAGAACTTTTAAATTTCCCGCATTTTTCGACCGCAATGCCAAATGGGTTTACATAAAAAATATTTAAAGCTTTTGTTACATTAAACCTTGTATGTTGTAAGTTTTCAATTCACCACAAAAAATACCTCAGAAATTAATAATTATTTTTGTTCTTAGAATCATCGATGTGGCAACAACACATGCGCCATTTTTGCATGAGTTGACATTTCGAAAATATAACCTCATCTTTTGATTACAAAGCAGTTCTTTCAGTTCCCAAAAATGGATTGTCTCATCGGAATCAAATTTAACGATTTTGCCATTATTGCTGCCGATATGACCAATGCTCATAGCATAATGGTTATGAAGACAGGTATGTTTTTACCCCACTTTCGTTCGACAACCCCTAAGCGGTGTTTCAGACGAGGATAAACTCTACAAATTGTCTAACAAACTGGCAATGGCTATCGCAGGGGAGCAAGGCGACACCAACCAGTTCGCCGAATACATCGCGAAGAACGTTCAGTTGTACAAAATGCGTAATAACTACGAATTGAGTCCCAAAGAGGCGTCACATTTTACACGCCGTATTTTAGCTGATAATCTACGGTCTAGGGTACGCAAAAACGGGGAGGTGTACGAGGACTTATGTTTGTTTTGTAGACGCCGTATCACGTGAATTTGCTTTTGGCTGGGTATGACAACCAAGAAGGGCCCCAATTGTACTTTATGGATTATTTGGCGTCTGTAGCAAGTGTGGATTATGCTGCTCATGGATATGGAGGCTATTTCTCGCTGTCTATTATGGACAGGAATTATTTACCAACAATGACAAAGGAGCAAGGTTATGACTTGTTGAAAAAATGTGTAAAGGAGGTTCACACTAGGCTTATTGTTAATTTGCCGAATTTTAAAGTGCAGGTTGTTGATAAAGATGGTGTCCACGATATGCCTACTATCACAGTTGAAAGCTTGAAGGATGCTTAATATTTGTATTAATAAAATTTTTAAATAAAAAGTTTGTTTTATTTAATTTTTGTTGTGACGGGTTAAAAGTATTGTGTAATTTATATTTCTTAATACTTTTAATAGAAAATATTCAACTTTTAAAAATAACAGTACTTTCTAAACTTTAAAGGATGGAATATAAAAAATTGAATTATACAATAAATAGAATTCACTTAAATGTTCAGACAAAACAATTTATATAAATCCAATTAAATTTCTTAAAAAAATTATTTTACTTTTTTGGTTTCTGGTTTTGTAGCTTTTTCATCTTTTTTCTTTTCTTCAACTTTTTCATCAGGAGAGTCTTCATATCTGGATAGAAATTATGATTAAAAAACTGCCCAATTAATAATTAAAACTTACTTAAATAAAGCAGTCAAATCGCCTTTAACTAATGCGAGAAGTAAAGGTGTTCCTACACAAGCAGGTACCAAATATAACAAAGCAGGTTGTGCATGTTTAAATACATGCATAACAAAAATGGTAGCCATTAGACCAAGGAAGTAGGCTAAACAAGCGGCATGGAAGTACGTTTTGGTCTGCCTTTTGAGGCTGTGATCAAATCTCAAAAGTAGGGCAATAAAAATGCCTGGAATCACAATATCTCCCAACCCTAACATGGCGAAATTGTTAGCAGCAAATCCGTTCTGAAGCAAGTCTTGAGGGAATACCACTACAAATTTGTCGTTTTTTAATAATTAGTCACTTTTAAAATCTTACATTTGATGGGGGCTTCAAAGCTTTTGGCAACTGTGACCATAACGTCAGTCCCAAACACCCAAAAAATGTCGTAGAAGAAAAGTCCACACAGGAGGATGCACCCAGTGATGACGTTGTTGAGGTGGAGGAGTTCAACAGCGTTGACGGCAAAAGCTAATCCAAATAAATTATTGGCGATCCAGTGTTTCTGGACTAAGTACCAAGCACCGACTAGAGAACACGCAGCCAGGGAGACTACGTCATATGAAGAAAACCGATAATTAATCAAGTATTGAGCAGAATCGCCTTCTCCTTGTTTGAAGGTGATATGGAAGGGAATATTTGGAATTGCAGCGGGCACAAGCTTACTCACTACAGGACTGAAATTCAAAATTAGTCACATATTGTGAATTTTACACATTTGAGACCTCAGTAAGTGTGTGAGGGCCAACACCCCGAGGAAAAAGAAATATCCAGTCAGTAGCAAGTTGATGTACTCCTTGGAAAACAATTTGAAGACTACATATAACCCGACCAAAGCACATGATGCCATTATGGGGAAGATAGCGGCATCCTTCTTGGTCATTTTCTCTGGTTTCTGAAATTAGAGACACTGTGAAGACTGCCTTTGTCACTAACAGATGTCTTACGTTTTCCTTATGGTAGTTGACAGATCGGTACGAGCCAAAGAAAATTGGCAGAAGGGCCATGATGACGATGCTGCCATATGCCATGGCCATACCTTCGGGAGTGCTAGGGGGCTTCCCGGTGGTGTTTGTTGCATTTTCTTTCACATTTTCGGTAGCCTGTGCCACGATTATGTTGACTACGTCTGCCATGATTTGAAAAAGACTGAATGAAGTTAGGTGAAGTATTGACGTTGTGGAATGACGTATGTGAGTGAAGTTAGCTTCAAGGATGTTTTATCAGGAAAAGGTGGGCAAATGTTAAAGGACCACGTAATCAGAGACCAAGCCTATACATAAAATGTTTTTAAATTAAAACCTGTTTATATGCGTTTCTTGAACTTGATATGTGATAAATGTACATGATTTCGATAAAACTAGGTTTTATTGAAATACACAAACTCTTATCAAAAATATTATAACTATGCAGATTTAATAATCATCTATATCTTATGAAAGGGTTTCAGCAATTCTGTTTGAATAAAAAAACTAACTATAAAAATAGTAAATTTATTTTTTTAATAATTAATTTTGATATGAATAAAACATGCCTTTTATAAGCTAAGTACCTACCTACCTACCTACCTACTATTTCAAATTTATTCTAATGTTGTTTTACTTCTTTATTATTTTTTCTGAATAAATACTTTGTTTTGTTATACAGGGTCAGTCACAGGAGAGTTACTTAGAAAATTAATTAGTTTGCAACCAAAAATACCTTTAGCGTATCTAACTAGATATAACATTTTATTTGAATTTTTTTTATTGAATTAATTCAGTAATCAATGTGAGCTGGATGAAAATGAGTGAAGTCGTCAAAATGATAAGTAATTGTCTACTGCTTCAAGGACTCTAATTTTATTTTCTGGGCCAGTAGCAGTGCTCTGACTGGGTCTTTCATTGGGGGACAATCTTGTTGTAATTTGGATTCCAGTTTTCTAAATGTTTCACGAACCAGGAACTGGATGCATTCGATTCGGATACCTCTCCAAGTACAGAGCTGCTCCCGCAAGAGCATTTTCCTTGTATTCTCCATGGATTAAGAGCATGCCCACTATATCGTTATTTGTGTAATAAAACATTGTATTAACGAAAATTGACTGTTACTTTTTAAATGTCAAGATGAAAAGATATGCAATGTATTCTTGGATTCAATTTTATAATTTTTAAAAATGAGGAAGCTAGACGCCTATGTGAATTGTATAATGGGTTGCTGCCCAAATTATTTCAGAAGTAACTCTCCTGTGACTGACTCTGTATAAACTAAAAAATAAAAGAACATCCAATTTCTTTACAATATTGTTGGTTGTCTAATATAGGTACACCGATATTAGGACACGGTCGCTAAAAAGTATGGATGGATACAGCTAAAATTTTCACAACGGTTTAGCAGAGCACGTTGAAATTTGGGAAACAGTTTACTTATTTTTTTATCAAAGTTCAGGCGGCAAAGAGCTAACGATAGATAAAGACATTTCCAAGGTTAAAAAAATACATTTTTCAAAATTTAATTAGTTCGATAATTTTCGATTAAAATAAAGTATGCATGTGTTACATCACAAAATTTAGAAAAAAATGCTCTTTTAAAAAATTTGACCTTTCATGCCATTATTCCCCAGAACAAATGGAGATAGAAGTTTCATAAACATCTGAGGCGATAGAATTTAAATACTTTTAAGCATATACCAAATTTCAATAAGTTTTGATGAATTTTTAATATTTAACTGTATCCATACTTTTTAGCGAGCCTGTATAAAAATTACGAAAAACGGAGATGGTTTACAGAGATCAAAATTTAGTATTCAGCATGAAGTTTTAATTACAGATTTGCTCTTTTAAGGTGAAGCAAAAAATGTTTCCTTTGAAGTTTCAATTTTGTTTATTTTCCTTTTTCTTATTTTGTTTTTAATGTTATGTGAATGTCAGGTGCGGTTTTGGGGGTCAAGTGGATGTTTCATTGTCGAAATGATTAACTTTTACTCCAATCTCATTATCCAAATGACGTATCGACATATATTACAATATTCGAGTAATTCCGCAAATTTACACAGATCTGTAATTAAGCTTAACAGTACAAACGTTTTAATCTTAATCTAGTTCATAGTAACACATCACCCAAATCAACAATTCCAAATCATTGATTTTTTGATACAACACAGTTCTTTCAGAGAATTTGTAACAATAAAAACATAAATAATGAAAGATAAAATTGAATGAATGAAGAATTATGGATGCACTTACATATTATCCGAGTGCTCGTTATGCGTTTTCTAACTTTTCTGGTGCTACCAATATTTATAACGATGGAACACCCAATCAAGAAGGTACGTTATAAACATAAACTAAAATTTTTAAGTACATATAACATTTAGGAGTTATTGCTTATTCTATTATAACACCTGTAATTTGCATTTTTGGAATATGTGGCAATTTGTTAACACTGCTTGTTTTATCTCGAAGAGAACTGAAAGGTTCCGTTTATGTCTATTTGGCAGGTAAGCAAAATTTTATCTTTCTTCCAAATGAAGTTTAATATCCTGTAAAAGAGGAACTTGGCCGGAATTTCCGTTTGAAGTGACGTTTTCTGATAGTAATTAATGTTTCAGCGTTGTTCACAACGCAAATTATTTACAAGCAGTTTAGTTTTAGCGTTTGTGGACCTTTGTAGCTCCATTTTATTATTCATGAGCGGATTAAGTTGTGGAGTGTTCTTCTTGGATAACAAATGGCCAGTCTATGATGTTCTTTTCGGTTTACCTTTAGCGGCGATGTTTAACACCATGTGTGTATTGACGACCATGATGGTCACTTTTGGTAAAAGTAACAAAACATTGTTCTAAGAAAATAAATTATTAATTTCAGACAGGGTTTGTTACTTATCTAATCCATTAACTAGACAAAAACCGAAATTTTGTCATGAATATGTAGCAAGAAGAATCATGCTTGGATGCGTTGTTGTGTCAGTTTTGGCCAATTTACCCTACTGTTTTATTTTTGTTACAAATAATGGAGAAGATGTAGAGACTAAACCGTTTTATTATGCAAGGTAGGTTTTGTTTGTTTAAGTAAAACTAATGCAAAAAGTATAGTGTTTTATACACATTTTATCAAAATTCGAAAACAAAAACTTACATACTTAGGTACTTACATACACCTATAAGTTTTAAGTAAAAATTAATTTTTTGTGGTGGTATGTATTAAGGAGTAACATCATTTTTCTTTTTAATTAATTAAATGTAACAACTTTTAATAAAATATTTGATACAAAAAAATGTGCAAATAATATTAAAATTTTTCTTAAAAAAAATAAAGAAGCTAGTTTAGTGTATTACACTGAAGTCTGGATTGCTGTAATATCGCCTCCGTGGCGCAATCGGCTAGCGCGTTCGGCTGTTAACCGAAAGGTTGGTGGTTCGAGCCCACCCGGGGGCGTTTTTATTTTATAATAAATATAATTTATTTCTTTAACTTTTTAATTAAATAAAATAAATGTAATTATTTGTTAGTTCATACGACGTTTACAACTGGATGAGATTTATTATTCTGGGAATTTTTCCGTCAATATTCCTTATAATTGGAAACAGCTTTCTTATCAGTAATCTACGCAAAATAAAAAAAATGTACGGGAAATGTAACACCAGTATCAAATGTAGAAAACCTCAAGTAAGTATTTTCTCCGAAGTTTAGCAGTCCCTTTGCCCCATTTTCTCCATGCTTTATTTCTTTACTTTCTTTTCCGCAGAATTACACCAATCTGACCATGACGCTAATCCTAATCGTGTTTTTCTTCTTGATAAGTCAGATCCCATCAATGTTAACCAACCGTGCATCGGCATCGTCTTTCTTTTTCCCTGGTGCAGATTCCGACGATTCCGATTCCACCAACTCTAAATCGCTTGAAACCGTTCGTGAGATAATAACAGTGATTCAGGCGATAAGTCTGAGCACAGATTTCGTCCTGTATTACATGTTTTGTCCCGCATTTTGCAAAGTTTTGGCCAAGATATTTACAAGGAAGAAAAATATGAAAAGGATGCAAATGACTGTCTTCGTCCTGGATAAGGCAAAATCCATGCACGACCTAACTGCAAGAAAATTGCTCCAAATTATGGACGTTGCCAGGGACAGTGTGACCATTTATGACGGCTCCGAGGATAAGTGCGAAGAGAAAAAGATCAACAGGGACACATTGGTCACTTTATGCAACACCAGAGATTGAAAGAATTTGTTCTGATTCTTCTCTTTTGATGTAGTTACAAATAAATAAACTGTTTACGTTGCACACCATTTGCGGTCTTAATTAGCTCGTTGTGGCAATTGACAAAGCGGAAGAAGTTCGTTTAAAAAGAGGTTTGAACTACATATCAAATCGCAAAGCAATTTATAAATTACATTTCACGTCGGTATCAATTAAATAACAAGCTGCGTTCTAAAATTCAATTGGATAATGAATTGAATATTTTGTCGGAACAAAACGTGGCTTTTGAATTTTTTAACAATCAATTTCTTACCTGGCGGTAAATCGACACTGGGGTTAAATAATGTAATTCAAATAAAAGAGTTGCTTTGTTTCGGTATATATGGAAAAAATACTCAATTTCAGACATTTCCTGTTATTGGTCTTATCGGCTTGTAGTCGCTTCTATTAATAATTAAATATGTAATTATGAAGAGTTGTAGGAGAAGTCAACCTTTACTGGACCAAGTATTTACCACTTGTATGTAAAATTCAATGCTAAACTGGACTAACTCAAAGTTTGCTAATTTAGTAAGGCTTAAAAAATGCAATAAAATAAATAACCTTAAAGAAGGACAAAAAGTAATTAATTTTAAATAAACAGCCATGTTTAGAATGTGTCAAACTTGTTGAGAATGCAAAACATTTTGAAATGTCGTCGAGTGAATCGATTTTACCTCAACTCCTCCAAGTTTGAGTGTAGTTGATTCATGGGACGTTCAATACATACAGTCATTTGCATTTGAATGAAGTAAAAACAAAGCTAGTGAATTTCAATTTCCAAGCTGTCGGTGTCGTAAAAAAAACTAAAATGCAAATTTCACAACTCAAAAACAAATTGTTTGAAAATTAAAGTCATTTTAAACACATTTTTCAAAGTTTTAGCTAAAATATGTCACTTGTTTCCACAAATGAGCAAAATATTCAAATATCTAAAACTTTCATCGTGAAAATTCAAATCCCAATAGAATAGAAGAAATTTACATCACGTTTTCAGAATTTCCTTAAAGAAAATCGATAATCTAAAAGTGTAGGTATAACCAATAAATGTCCTGGCGGCTTTCTTTCCCCCTTCTCACTATTTTTTTTTGGTCAATTATTTTTTGTTTCCTCCGTTATTTCGAAGACCTCGGTCGCCCACTTTCCTTTAAAGTTCACGTTTGTTCTAGTCGATTGCACGTGAATTATCCCCGAAAAATACCAGTTATTAATTGGAGCGTCGCAATCACGTGCATTGGAGGCAATGACGTCGCGACGTTGACGTCACATGCGTCTGCGTCGCGACGGCATCTGCGCGAACATGTGACATGCTACAGGTTGCTAAAGATGAAATGTCACAACAGCTACTATCAGTAGTATCTTCGGCGCTATCTTTCGGAGATGGTGATTGGCGTCGCGACGCTCTTGCGTTAAAGTGTGGCACGTGAGTGGCACGAGGAAGCAAACGAAAGTAAGTTGAGATTCTTCAAATATATAATGTTAAAATTAAATATTAGGTACTGTTAATGGCATTTTTACTGGTATGTGTAATAACATTTTATAAAATTCTAATTACAATTATTTCTGGCTCGTTTTAAACTAAATTTACTGCAATTGTTTTTCTTCTTATTCTCCTGGTAAATGAGTCACGAAACCAACTCAGTCAAGAAGTGAGTTCTTGATGATTTTTTATAGATACACAATCTTATTATTTTGATAAATCGAATGAATTAAACCAGTGAGATACCTCACTCAAACGAAATGTTATTTTTTTTTGTAGTTTTTGAAAACAGATTAAACGTAAGAATTAATGTTTATAAAATATACTAGTGAAAAAAGCTGTCCTCACATCATCATAGATTTTGCTATAATTTTTAGAAGTTCTCATTCTGGGTAAGTGCAATAACAGTTTATTAAATTATTCTATTAATTGTTTCTTGTTGAATAAAAAAAGCAATTATATACACTTAAATTCTTTTTGAGTTTCTAAAATTTGCATCACGTTACGATTAAGCTTTTCGTTTTTCTCCTTTTTATTAATTTAATAATTAGGTAATGAGAGATGTTAATATTTAGTGTTTGCGAGGTGCCTCATAAGTGATTTTTTTTTTGTTTTCTATTTGATTATTTGTTATAAAATAGAAAATGTAATTCAGATAGAACATTGTTTGAAATTCAATTTTGTGTCATTCCTTCAAGTACTTTTTTGTCATAATTAGATGTAGGTATTCTTGTGGTTTGCCTCCTGATTTTATATAGCTTTTTTTCTATTAAGTATATTTATTCTTTACATTAAATTGCTTCTTCTAAAAAAAAGTGAATACTTTTTGTACAATTCACTTCCTGAGATGTAGCTCACATCTACAAACCTGTTGGAATTTGTTTCCATTTCGCGTTACAGTTTCGGGGACTATGAATGTGTTCTGAAGGGACAACTTTTTTTTTGTATTTTTAATGGAAAATAGCCATTTGAGGTAGAATTCAAAAAAGAAATGTTTTATTTTACTAATTAGCAACACTTGACTTGTTAGCAATACAACCATATAAACAAATAAGTATGCAACTAAAATATGTTAAAGATTGTAGAAAAACAATTTTTGTTAAATATTCTTAGGTTTTCCACGTTTTCCATAAAGGATACAATAAATAGCATGCTCAACTTGCACTTTTCTTTATTTGTTAAACAATTTACTATTAGTAAGCCCGCCAAGGTGTCAAATATAATATTTAATAACTTTCAATACGATGATTCATTCACAATAATTTTCACTCAGTACAAAAGTAACTAAGTTTGCTCCACTTCAATAAAATACTAATTGTTTACTTAAAATTTTTATTCAATAAATAAGCACTTACTGATCCACTTAACTCTAATTGTACTGACGAATCGAACCTTTGGCTGTAAGTACTCGGCAAGAGCGTTCTTTCAGTCACACATTGGCACATAAAACAGTCCTTTGGTCCCCCGTCAAAGGCACATACCGGGATTTTGAGCGCACCACACTGGCCACATGGCTTCCGCTCCTAGTCCCCGAGCCACCAAGCGGTCTCTATGCGTGTTCAATCTCGTATACACGTCCTCCTGTATGGTGAACGAAGTTACATCCAGCTGCGGGTCGCTCCACACCCTTTCGGCGAAGGCGGCCGCCCTCGGCCACAGTCTCGTATCCAGCGACGCCTCGTCGAACTGCTCGCTCCATAGGCACGCTTCACCCCCCAGAATTTGCTTCTTGTTTAGGTGAAATTGCTGCCATGGTCGGTGGTTGTAAACGGTTTGCCACGGTCGGTAGGGGTCACACGCTGCGTCCCCCGTCTCGCGCCACCGCCCAAAGCCGCAATCGAGGTACCACGCGTCAACGTGAGAGATTATCACCCGGTAGCCGTCGCTGATGAGATCGGGGGTGTCTGGCCATTGACTCGCCCCCCAACTCTGCACCACGATATTTTTCTTATCTAAATATTTGTAAATGTAAGGTCTTTTGCTGAGATTGCTGGACCAGATTATCACAAGAGGAATTTTTTTACCGTTATTGGCCCTTTCTAATCTTTTTAAAGCCTTGAGAGTAAACTCGCCCCAAAGGTCGTGCAAGTCGGTGTAGTTCATCAAAGTCGTGGTTTTCTGCAAGTGTTGGGCCCAACACTCCAAATTCACTTCGTCTCCTCCCAAATGAAAGAGTTCAGTTTCGTCACTTAATTCTAACAAGTCTTTATAAATTTTCTCGAGGATTTCATAAACATTGGGATTATCAGGGTTGAGTTGACCACATGGGGGCTCCCCACAGTAGAGACTCCAAGGTCGCTCGTTGACACATACTGCTAATTCACCTAGACCTTCTTGGGGGCCCCAGTTCCATCCATTGCCGGCATGGGCTGGAGTATCAACTTCAAGAACCACTCGAATACCTCTAATTCGGGCAAATTCGACCAAAGCTCTGATATCTTCTGATGTGTAAATCATATTAGGTCCGTAAGCCCCATTTCTCGCTAATTGAGGCACTCTTTCTGACACCAAGGGAAAACTTTGAGAATCGGTGAGGTGCCAGTGGAAGACATTGAGTTTATTTGCGGCCATTCCGTCGAGCACTCGTCGAATACTCTCAACACTCATGTAATTCCTAGCCGTATCCAGCATAATCCCACGATAAGGAAAAATTGGATTATCCTGTACCGTGGCTCCTTTAAGTACCTTAAGCGCCCCTTTTCTTTCATAATCGTCCCACCAAATCAACTGGGACAAAGTCTCAAGCCCATGTCTGGCTCCAAAAAACGTTTTCGCTGTTATATTAGCCACAATTTCGTCCTTCCGTGGCTTTACAATCAAACTATACCCTTCGCTCGTGTCCAGTTTTAGTTTTACGATATTCGGGTGCAAAATCATGATTTTGATTAGAAATCTTCTAACGTCAGTTCCTTGTTCTACGTAATCTTTGTTTTGGACTAGACTGATAATGTTACTATTAAAGGCCACAAAAGAATGTTCTAAAAGTGTCTTAGCGGGTTCAGGAGTGTCCGTTTCGAGTTCTAGTTGTTGATGGTTGAATGTGACAGCCCTGCTGGCGAGAGTTACAGGTCCGGTGGGTTGGGGCCAGAGTTGCGTCGAGCCGCACAACATGCTGCATGTCGATAATGACACTATAGGGATGTCCCCTTTTATATGCCGCCTCTCGCATCGCTGATTTATACACTGCCATGTCCACTGGGGCGGGTGCGACTTCCTGAAACAAGCAAAACGGTTTTTACTACGGGCATTAGCCACCTACATTACGGCAAAATTACAAAAATCTGATCTTTTTTGTAGGTTGGATAGATTTTTGGTGGTACTGATTCGACGATAATTGGTTATCTCTTCTGAAGAACTGTGCCAGAGAAAAAATGAAAGTTATGTAATAAATTATGATGATTGCATGTTATTCTTTTACATACATACATATCAAATACGATAAATAACACATTTTATACTTGAAATTAGGTATAATATATATACCATAAATCAAATATGTTTTCCGGTTTTAATTAGTGTTTGAGCGATATAAAATAAATTACAGTTTTTATTGTATGTATCTGTTTAATTCATATACCTTTATACTTGCATGTAATAAATTAAAAACAGGATTTTGTGCTAGGACGTATACGCTTCTTATAATTTTGTTCTTCACAACGGCGCGCCGTCTTATCTAAAATATTTTGTACTGTTGTACATGGAACTACATACCGGTTGAATAAAAAGTATAGAACCAAGCGTTTTTTGCCTAAACTAATTACTTTACAAAAAAATAAAAATGAAATCGTTTTTTAAAGATAAAAGTTTTCAAATTTTCTTTTATTTTGCTAGTTTAGCAAAAAAAAAAATTTGTGGCAAACCTACTATGACAGTTTTTTTAATTAAAGACTATGAGCTAAAAATGACATCTAATTAAATAAAATTGTTTTTTGTCGAGTAGTTTTTTTTTTTTCTAATAATATCATAAAGTTGCCTTCCGAGCTCATCACAAAGATTTTGCGAACTTAACCGATGTAGCCGTTTCATACATTTTGACGTAGGGGACCACCGTTTTTTGTGTAGGTACTAAGCATCAGGAACGTTAAGGACTCTCAGACAATAATTGGAGTCGTCGCTTCACTCTTCCTCCAAACAATTGTCTTCGATCGGTAAAATGTCCTTACCGTTCCTGATGCTTAATATACTATTTCTTAAAGTAATTAGTTTATGCAAAAAATGGTTGGTTCCATACTTTTTACTCACCCGTATAACTAATAAACGGGTTTACAATATCTGTGTCCAAACAAAATTTTTATTAGCAAGTTAATTGATTCTAAAATTTTTATCTTAGATAGCACCTAATACATACATATACATACAAGAGTCACAAATAATGATATAGGTACATGTTTGATCAGAGAACAGTCACTTATTTGTTTTCATTACAAAATCTCTGAAAATAAAGCATTCGTCTCAACAAACAATGTAAATTTAATTAATATTAGTAGAGATAAACTGTGGTATATGTACTACCTAAATGACAGTAAATAATTGTCTCATTGACACTGTATGATCATAAATAATGTTATGAACCACATAAACATAGATTAATAAGGAACATCTAGAACTCTCTTCATCCAAAAATTTTGTAGAAAAAAAATGTTTTTTAAAAATTAAAGGATCAGAATGAGTGCAATTGGTGCAATATCAACAGATCACATATTACATTTTAATTAATTCAACAAAGAGTAAGTTTTATTCTATAATATTCATCGATCACGCCGACATATTGAAAAATGAACTTTTTATCAATCCGAATTTATTTCGTTTCCGGCTGTGCAAAAGTAAGACACATAAAAGATGTTTGAAACATGTCACATTTGCCGCCTCTTCCTTCGAAAAACATCCAATTTACTTTTCGGAAGAAAAATAAAACAGTTTCTTAAACTACTAACCCAATTACTCTAGGTTTTCAAATTACCTTTCGTGCCGTTATTGATCCCCAAATTATTATTTCGTGACCATGTGTGGCGTAACGACCATCAAAGTCTGCTTTTACTCCCCTTTTACGATGTACTAAACTTTATTATGACAAGCTAATAGTTTTTCGTTGTGGATGTCGCCGTGACCCAATCATATTTTGCCACATCATCGGACGCAGTGATTTATTTGGCGGTATATGCAGATCTGTGGTCAATCGCAACCGCTCATGTTACTTGCCCATTCAAATCCGGCTTTAATTAATTCGCGACTACTAAAATACATGTGACTAGATCTGTTTGTGATATGCATTTCCTAACTATCCAACTTTAGTCAGAAGAAACACGAGCAAAATGTCTAATGTATGTTTAATTTCTCGAGATAAAGCCGAGTTGAAGCTAGACTTCCGTGACAGTTCGATGTCGAAAATCTTTTAAATTTAATTCTACCGCACCTTTTGTCGTGCCTCGAGGAGAATTGCTTCCAATTATAAAATAAAATGACCTTCACGGGAAAACACGCAAATAATACTTACTTTTGCTTTGGATAAGGGTGTCTATAGGTGTACAAAAGTCTCGAGGTGGTAAGATTGCTGGTTTGTTGCCAATACAGATAAATGAAGAATAAAATACAGCAGAAGGAAAAAAAGAAGAGGACACGCTTAACCTCGCCAGGCTTCATCCTCTCGAGCCTCTGTAACAAAGTTTCAGATTAAATAAAAGTACAAAAACTACCGCAAAGTGGATAAAATGGAATCTAAGTCTATTAATCCGTGATGGTCTTTTATAGAAAATTAAAGTTTATGCTCCGGGACCACCAGCATACATAAATATCAATGTAGCAAACAAATATTTACTAGGATTGAAAGAAATGAGACTTTTAAGGAATTTATTTGACATCGAAACTTTACAACAATACTGGAGACTACTCTCTATACAATTAAATGATTAGTAATTAAAAGAAAATGCTAAAAATTAAAAGCGTAAAAATTTTGCCAGTTGATTAACTTGAAACAATTTTATTCGAATTTTCCCGGCGCCTCCACCAACAGTTTAACTGTTCAAACATAAATTACTGTGTAGGAATTCTTAATAACTTATTTATTTACAAATTACTAAATTTTTTTTATCAATAAAACTATTATGAAAATGGGTATTATTTTTTGCTTGGCGCTTCCACAATTTCTGGTTGATTCCATTATCGGTCGTCCTGGGTGTTAAAATGAAAGCATTAAGTCTCCTCTAGTATTGATTATTTCAGGCAAAATGTAAGTTGTTTTAGTCATGAAAGAGCGTTCGATATACTAAGTGTGCGTCACGAATTTTACCATGTTTCAAATATTAAGTGCCGTGTAATGCGTTTCATATGTGTTTTACAATACTTTCAGAGGGTCATCGAACATGTCGACGACTTTCGCTTCAAGAATACTTCTGGCCTTTTGAAATATTGAAGAAGCTTAAAGGTTGCCATGTTGAGATAGCACCAGCACGGCGCTTTATAACAGGTAAGTTACTGAAAAAAATTCTGATCGCAAATGTGAATTATGATTAACCATGAAATTATGTGTTTGAAACAACGATGAGTGTTACAACCATACTGTGGTCAATCGATTTGCAGTTGAATTATTTCGCAAATTAAAGAATTTAGTTTTGTCGTTTCACAATCCAAGGGCTATTGCGACAAAGATCGTAAATCCTTGGATTATTTATTTAAATAGCAACAGTTTCTAGAGCAGAAGTATCAAAAAATAATGACTAAATTTTTACACAACTCATAACTTTTTTACTTTGCCATTTTCTTGACGAAATTGTTTTTCTTAATAAGATATTTTTAGATCTTTGTATATTATTGTAATTAAAAATAATAAATAAAAATATCGGGTCAAATGATAAAGTATTCATCATTAATTTGGAAAAATACGCGTTTACTGCTGTAACCTAGAAAAATTTACTTCAATGCTATGATCGATCGCAAAATGAACTAAGAGCAATTGCAATTAATAATTTACCCAGGCAGTAAAGATTTTATTACAAGGTAATGACCTTTAACTTGTAAAACTCAACAAATCATTTTAAATAAGAAATTTTTTTCTTTCATAGTTATAATAAATAATAAAACGTAAAGACAAACATAAATTTTCGTACCTAATTAATTTAACCTCGAATAAAACAAAAATTGTAATTGTTAAGTTTAGTTGTTGTCAGTGCAGTGCATTATTAGAATTTTTTGTCAAGCAAGAATAATACCTAGTTGAGTATTTGGAAGAACAATGTTGGTTGCCTATATTAAAAATCAATTACAGTATAAAAATCACTTTATTCTTCAACACTGTCAAAATTTACGGTTTTTCTCCCGTGTAAGGAAGTTTTGACAACTGTTTGGCATTTCTCAATACGAAACGTCAAATTATTTTTAACAGATTTAAAGTAAGTTTAAACCTTGTTGAGTGTAATTCGAAGAATAAAATGTTGTATTTAACTCGTTTGAGTGTAAATCGGACGCTTTATTCCACCTCGTGGATGATAAACCACTCGGTGAAATAATCCGTCCGATTTACACTCAAACTCGTAGAATAAATAACTATTGAAATAAATTGTTCTCTAAAATTTTCGTTTGATTAGTTCAGTTAAATAATTAACGATAGCGGCGAGCATTCTTCTATGCACTTTCTTTAAGTTAAAATCCACTTAATTCGGCTTTCAAACTTTTATAACAATAATTGGTTAATCTTGTTAATTGCAGGTGTGTTATGTCAATGAAAAAACTGGCCGTCCTATCAGCATTGCACAATTATGGCGGACTAAACAAAACCGACATGAACCCCACACCAGGATCCCCTCCAGCTCCGGTGCATGGGGTCAACGTGATGCTGGGAGGGTAAGATGTTTATATCCAGTTTCCTGATTGTAACAGTAATTATTGATCAGACGACCCAAAGGTGTTAATATTTCAGTATAATGTAGAAATTATTAATTGGATGGGAGTATGGAAAGAGAAATTAATTAGAAAGGAAATTCAGATTAAAACGATTTATTGCAGTTTTTTAATTGAGGGGTTAGGGGCAATTGCATTTTATAGATAACTAAACAGCACAAATGTTAATCATTAATAGCAAGATACTTTAAAACGGCTTTTATACCGTTATGTTTTTCCCCACACCAGAGAACACAATAAAGTAATATGGAAACAAAAAAACTGTTGTCAAAAAATAGTTATTTATGCATCAAGAGAATAAGCAACTACTTATTTTAATTCCGAAAATGTAGAAATTTTCATTCTAGGGTTTAACGATGATTATTCCATAGATGATGCATATAAAACTTTCTTCCCAACCGACTAAATTTAATAATAACATAACAAAATAGTTTGTCGAAATACATATTCAGTTCCTTGAATTGATTAAAAATCGGTATTAAAGAGTTCGTTTATGTCAAGAAACAACCAAAAGATTCAATTCATTTAACTCCATTTTATTTAAAAATCGGGACTTTATTTATTTTATTCCCGATGGAATAAAGTACCAGATTATTAGTCAAACCTGAAGAAATAAAGCGTCAGTTTAGGAAAAATTATAAACTGATTTGAGCCAACTTCTTTGTTTTCGAACAAATATTTAAAAAAATATTTTTTATTATACGTGCATCATAATCTTAAATTAAAACACGCTGCAGCGTGCATAATTTGGCCTTTATAGCACGCCGAAATTTTAAAGTTGTCTAGGTAACAAGAAATAGGAAATGTCTGGACCAATTACAACGTGAAAAATGTGCTTAACAACGTAAACTAGTAACCGTCTCTACGAAAACGATTCACAAACAACCTTTGATAATTTTATTGTGTAAATTCACATTTTTTCAATGCTCATAAAAGATCGTAAATGGGCAAGTATTATAAAAAATAGTGTATAACACTCGTTTATAAGCGCCTTTAAAACACTTACGATGTTAAAAGCACTCCGCTGACGCACGCTCTTTTAAACCCGTCGTGCGTGTTTTAAAGGCTTGCTTATAAACTAGTATTATAATATACTATTGTTACTAACTTGTTATTGAGAATTTGTAATAATTCATAAAAAGTAACGAAACAGTTTCTAAGCAATACGTTTATAATAAATTAATGTTAATAGACATTTTATAAGTTAGAAAATCGAAAATAGACCAGTATTTTTAAGTATCACTTGATTCGGGTTTTTCTTTTAATTACTTGCAATTAAAAGAATGTAAGTGAGCGTAGATATAATAAAGATAAATGTACCTAACGATAAAAACTCCTCGCGAAACTAGCTTTTTCCATTATCCTTAAATAAACTCGTTAAAACTTAGTCTTCATACAGAGTTGTGGGCTTCTGTTTTATTAATTTTTTCCGATGCTCCAAGTCACTTAAGAGCTTTAATTGGCTAATAATATAATTAATAATTAAATCTTAACATTTTTGTAATTTAAACCAATTAGTAGTTATTGAATTGTCCACTTTCACAAAACTGAACAAAAAGAATCACATATACGAATGAAAATGTAATTTAATAGACCCTAGTCGATATTTTTTATTCAAAAATTACTTGTGTTTCCAAATCGAAAATAAATTATTTGTTTTTGCAAATGCCGTAATTAGGCCAAATGAACTTTGTTTTCCGAATCACGAACCGACTCTTCTAAAATTCTCTTCTGTATTTGACCCATTTCTTCGCTTATCAAGATGCAAAAACGCCCCATTTTCAATCCCACGGAAGTCATCGTCCGAATTTTCCGCCCCGGGTGAAACATGCGACAAAAGTCGTCAACAAATCGAGAACTGAGTTATTTTAAAACCTCATAATTTGCATTTTTATCCGCGAAAACATATTAAAATTGTCTTTCGTTGGCAGAGCTATGATCAGTGGCATTATCCTTGTGGTCTTCATATTCTGCTACTGCTGTCACAAGACGCATCGGAAATCACAAACGCATTTGCCTCCATATTGGAGGGACCCAGGAGGCCTCTCTATGGAGATATACACCGTCGAGGCGCAAAGTGTGAGTATTAAAAGAAGCGGAAACGCGTGTGGTAAGACCGGAAGCGGCCGGTTTGTAACTTATATTAAATGCAAGTCGAGTGATAAAATCGAATAAATTGGATTTGAGTTTCGTGGCTATTTTTATCGTAATTAGTTTATTGATTGCGAGTTGTCACCGTTTCCTTATCGCTGCGAGCTAAACTGATCGAAGGGGACTATCAAACCTACGTAACTGCAATTTATTTCCGTTTAAATAATAATTATTACAATTAGCCAAAAATAGACTGACATTTCTTAGTGTTCGACAGTTGAATAAAAGTTGCAAGGTCACGTCCGAAACGTTGGGTAGTAACATTGGTAGCGAAAGTGCATAGAACTGTAACTCACCTGTTTTTAACGGCGACAATAATTATTAACGTTTTAATAATATACAGGGTCGCGTCCTAGAGAAAAATGCCATATAAGGTAAGATATCCGGAACATGGAAAAAATGTTAAAAAAATTCTATCTATAAAATTTCGAAGTTGTGAAAATTTAAATTTTACACTTTGACTCTATTCATTTCTGTTGCAAAAATAATTTTCTAAGTTTTTTTGCTACAGGCTATTAGAAGAGGAAACAAGGAAGCTGTATCCTAAATTGCACCTCTGTTCAATGTTATTTGAGGCTTTTATTGGCACATCTACTAAATAACAGTAAAAAAACATAAACAAGATCATCAGTTTCATTAAATAGACACAAAAAAATGTCAAATGTGAAAAAATAAATGTCAAATTTATTTTGACAGATAGAATTTTTTAAACATTTTTTCCATGTTCGGTATCTTATCTTACTAGAAATTTTTCTATGGGGCACGAGTTCTGGCGCACCCTGTATAAGTAGGCGCTGAGTTTGGTTTGTATTAAATATTACCAGGCGTGGGTAGACTTAACTGCCCATTGTTACACTTTATTATCTTGAGCGTATTTTAACAACAATTTCAATTCATTGCTTGCTTAATGGTGGATGGAATTGGAAAGTCGACTAATTAATTTTAATCAAACTAAATGACATTTTCCATGTGAAAATATAAAATTTTCATCCAGGTTCCTACAACATTACATTTGAAATGGATTTCGTACCAAGTTACACATGGTATTTTTTTTTATTTGAAAATTTTATGGCAATTAAGATAAAAGTGACACTATTAAAAATTTACATTTATTGTTTAATTAACTTTATAAAAACTCAAAAACCTTTTTACGTGTAAAATTACTTTTTAAGTTTAATAGCAGACTTAATAAGGTAGGTAGATAAGGTCACTTACGTTAATAGGGTTCAAATGGACTTTAAATTGTAAATGCGTTTTAGATGACATTTTACGGCTTCAAAAATTTATTTCACTCTCAAAATATTTCAGTTTACGTGAAGTAGTTGTTTATAAACGGATCGGGAATTAAATTCACTTTATTTTCTCGTAAATTACACATACGTAAATGTCACCGAATATTCACAATTTTATTGAGTGTATATACATGATGTTTTCCTTTTTATTTTATAATAACCTGAAAAAAACATAGTATATTGATGTAGGTACTCTACAACAACACGATTAAAAAATGCTTGTTGATTGCAAAAATCTCTGTAAAACTATATACGACCCTAACAGAAAGTAAATGTATCCATCCTAATTTCAGAAAGAAAAGTGGCTAATCACTTCCTAGGAAGGTAAAAATTTTCCTGCCTCATTAGTCAAAATTACAATAAAAATATATGTAACCTATCATGAGGTAAAAATTTTAAAATATGTTGCTGATTTATTGTCAAAACTGGAATATTATAAGAAATTGTTAGCTTGCTGGATCGTAGGAAAAATTATATGTATTGTATTGGAGGAAAGTACCTTTTCCTTCCTGGGTGGTTTCCACCTTTCCGTCCAACAGAGGAAAAGATGCACTTTCCTCCTTGTAATACAAATAAACATTGACTAGTGATGTACTTTTTCTTTATGTTTTAAAAAATTCAGTTTGCTTTTGCAGATTCGCCAGTTACCTTTCTCATCAAAATAAGCGGCAGTCAGTATCTATTTTCACGAAAAACCATAAAAACCTGTTTACTGAATAATCGCTGGTAATCATTCAGTAAACGGCCATTAAAACCCGATTAAAAAGTCCTTTAAAATTACATTTAGGAACTTGGCAGTGACTGAAACAGTCGCTTAACAAAGTTTGAAATCTAGCATCTCTAACTTTCCCGCAAGGAAACTTCGATCAAGTCTTATTACGTTTCGTCTCTTGTTCCAATTTTTCCGATAGTCGCATAAATAAAATTACTTTTGAAAAGTGGAATAGTCGAGTAAATATTCGTGTTCAGTGTTTCAGTTCGGAGGAGTTCAGCGAAAGCCACCGGCCGCCGACTCCTGGACCGCCCCCGGCCTATGATCTTGTTGTTCCCATCAGAAAAGGATCGGATTGGGACAAAGGTGAGGACGAGGGTGGACTGCCCAGCTACGAGACCGCTGTCAAACTGCAAGCTCCCGGAAACGGATACGTGTGAAGTGTCAGTGATAAAAACAGCAAATTTATTCATCTTATCTGTTCGAAAAGAAGCGGTTCTTACGGACTTGGCTGAGTACTAGTAGAGTAATTAAATTAACGTCAAGGACGTAGATGGGTAGATAAGATAATGCAATAATGTATAATATGTACATAAAAAACAAGTCAAGTGTATTAAAACACCAATTAAATTTAGGAATTGAGAGCAAGGTGACTCAATAGAACTACTTCTAATTAATTGAGATTTTTATATAGAGTGTACCTAAACTTTGTGTCGCTAGTTTAATTTTAATATATTTATTTTATTTGAAAAATCTTTCTTTCTTTTATTCTCCATAACATCAGGAAAATAAGCGTAATTTTAGAACGAATCCTAACAACGGTAACAATGCGAGGTTGTTTCGAGAAGGACTCGGGTATTTCCATCTAATGATTTGATCCAACAATTTAGATCAGGTTACATAGAATTTTATTTTAGGATCAATTATACTCGTATAAACTTTCATAATTTAATCTACATTTACAAAAATTTCACTTTAATACAATAAAAGACTAGGTACTAAACCCAGTTCACACATTTTAAAGTATACTTTTATTACATAACTAAAAATAAAGTAACATCTTCGATAAAAATATAAAACTGGCAATGTGATGGGATTTAAAACGCAGAAACAAATTATTACAAGTCCAAAATAAACTGTTTTTATCTGCAAACGTCAGAAAAATGACACTTTTATGACTATATGACACAGGTAAAAGTTTTACTTTTCAGACATGGAATAAAAACACTGTTTTTACGCCTAGGCGTTTTCACTTTTACTTGACACTTACTTTGACATTTATCACTGTTGTCTCTTTCTTGTCTCTTTCGCTTTTTCAGCATTTTCTGGAGAGGTACAAGGTAGATTATCAGCATTCGACATTTTGCACTATAAACTACACCAGTTATTCACCAGAAAATCAATCAGTACTTTCGAAATCTCAACACAAATTCCGAAACTGACGCGTGACGTTTGTTATGATTTTATTGCAAAACGCCCTGATTATTGAGGTGATTTACTTGATTATTGGTGTGTTGCTCTTTTCTCTTCATCTGAATCGTTTGCAGATAGAATAGTATATGTTATTTGGAGTAAAAGTGAGTTTATGTGGCTCAGCTGAATCCATTTGCCTCACTCCGTTCGGTAAAATGAACGTTCAGCTTCGCCACATAAACAATCACTTTTACTCCTAATAACATAATCTACTATTTCCACTGAAACAGAATAATGAAATTTTAATTACAGGTTTGCTCGTTTCAGGTGAAGCAAAAAACGTTTTTTCTTTGCAGTTTTGGTGTAAAATAAATAATAAATATTTTCTTCCTTTTGAACTTAATCCAGGGACAGACTGTATAAAAAAGTCATTTTTTAATGATGTGAGGACTGGGGATTATAAAATCAATGTTTAAAAAATAATTTTATTGTGAAATTTCTAATAAATAATATTAAATTAAATTAAAAAAGATTAAAATCTAGAATCAATTTTTCTTAATTTAAAGTGTTAAAGTCATTAATTGGAGCGTAAATTACCTTAAATTATTTATGTAGATAACATTTTTTACTTCCTATTTTTGAAATAAAAAAATGTAGATTCATCTCCAGAGCAAGCATTCAGTTTTTTTCTCTCTACATCCATTTATCATACATATTAATAGGATAGGAACAATAAATTAAATGAAAAGTGTATTAAAAAATCTCCAATGCATGTTGACTCCATTTTTAAAAAATAAAGTTTTTTCAAGTGAAGTTTCTTCTCGCAAACATGCACTTCTAAACCTTATCAGCCATTATTTTCGAGCACTTTTTCATATTCCATCGACGTAATACAACCTTCATGTGAGGCTTCAGTATCAGTGTTTTTCCCTCGTAGCATTAAAATTTTATTTCTTGCATTAACAAGATTTCAGTTACCCAAAATGACATCTCTTGGTGTAATTTTATTGCCCTACTAAACTTGAGTGTTCCATCAGGGTTCGTTTTTTTAAGTCAAATTAGAAACCATCACGTAAAACCAAACCATGTTGTATGTTCCATGAATGCATTAAAGAATCATCGATCCAATACCACCAACATCACTTTAGAGACTTGCGAGTCCCCTAGGAAAATGTGTGCAGAATATATGTGTGTGCATGAGAAGCTTCCTGCTAGTCCTAATGTATTAAATTTCCCTTCAATTGGTATCTTCAGATACACAAAACATTGAAGATTTGCTATAGACTCTATAGCAAATCTTCAGTGTTTTGTGCTCTACATTGTAGAGCGTTCAAAAATTACAGTCACAGTTGCTAACCGAGCAGTTGAGTTTAAAAAATCGAAATAAATGATTTGTTTGTACTATGACTTTTGACAAATCAAGGACACGACCCGTAATTAAATAATAGGAGAAAAAAATGTCGGAAATGTGACTAATTTTTTATAGGATTAGGACGAAATTGTCTTATTTTTTTTACGACTTTCATTAGTGAGTAAAAATAAAATATCCCCCGTTTATCTATTAAACTCTCCTTAATACAGTAATTGCCCCCAATCACCTCTATCAATCCTTAATGCGTCCCACCATACGTAATCAGAAACTCATTATCTTTATAGATTTACCTCGCTGCTGAAATTTCCTTCCTCCCGCCGGATATTGTCTATGCAAGTTAACTTTCTAGGCAACATTTTAATATTACGATTCAGAAATAAAAACTCAAGTTCGCGATGCATCAGCGAGTTTCTCATTTCCTGGATTTACAAGCGTCTACTTAAAATTAGATATTTTTACGATTTTAATTGTTATTAATTCCTGTGAGCAACAGTCCTTGAGTCCAATAGTGATTCTGATAATGGACTGTCAATAGTAGTTAAGTGGCCGCTGAGCAGCAAACATGTCTATTACATCAATACAAATACGTCCTTAATCCTTCTGAAAGGATATTTGTGTCAGTGGCAATCTGTTTTTACAAATTCGGAACGCTTTAGTTTTGTTTCCGATGCATTCAGCAAATAAGGAAAACAAACTCGAAGTTGTTTGCGTTATGTATTGTTTGATTATTTAACAGTTTGCACAGATTTGCCACACATTTACTGTACAAATAAATTTATTTCAGCAAGTAAAAATTGTCACTTTAAAGACGTCGCACAATCGATAAAGATATAAAACAAAAATCAAACGACACGACTAACCGAAAAAGGGAACCGAAGGATAAGAAATCGACAAATCTCTATTGTCGATTCTACACATAAACATGGGCGCCCGCAGGAATTATGGCCAGGGGGAGCAAAGAAAAGAGTCGAAATTAATAATAACAGTTACATTTGTCTATTTTCATATCACTCAGTTCGTGATAAAAATGTAAATATTAGTTTCTTATTTTATTCATGTAAGAAATCAAAAAATCTTTTTTTTATATCAAATATAGCAACCACTATCGTCCCAGGGGGGGCAACGGCCCCCACTGCCCCCCCTGTGGACGCCCATGCACATAAATATACATAAAGTATAGAAAATAGTAATCTGTTGTTATTTTGACCTGTCATAAATCAAACACTAAAAAGATTATTTTCGAACCATAACTTTTTCCTCAAGATTGTTCTTTTGTGACTGATTTTTTAAGTTTCATTGCATTCATAACATCAGCATTTTTAACAGCAGAAAGAGTTCAATCATATATTATAGAGTTATCATATGTTATAGAGTTTAATCATGTATTACATATTTCTAAGACATTCACTATACGATAAATTTTTGTGTCTGGATTTTTCATTACAAGTGGTTATTTCGAGAAAGTTTTAAACCTGTCTAAAAGGTGTTCACACCACTAAAGTTTTATATAACATTAGCAGTTAAGTTACAAAATATTTTGTCTGATTTAAATATTGAACTTAAGTACAGGTTGATTTTAAAGTATGTGCAAATATTTTAACAAGTGAACGTAGAAATAGAGCTTAAAAGAAGAAAGAAAATAATTCAACTAACCTTATGCGAATGTTTTATTGCTCGAATAAATTTAAATTTGGGGCGCAGTCTTTAATTTTACCAACCCTAATTGTAAACAAATATGATATCTAAGATTAGCTCTTTAAAATCTATTACATTGTTTTAAAAAAATGAGCAAAAGTCAGCAAAAACAGGTACAGAAAAAAGTCTCCATTTTTTTGTTGAAGATAGCACCGAATTTCATTACTTCAAATGTTACTGACAACTAGCAACGTAAACTTTGGAATAAAGTACTTAAAAGCTTTAAACTTCGTTGATATTGCAGTTTTTTGACAATTTCTCCGACGCCAAAGTGGAGGTTGTACTTTTTGTATCTCAGAAACTATAAACATTCGAATGAGGCAAATTTTGCTATTTTGACTTCTTTTGAGCTCCACTTTCACCTGTTAAAATATTTGCACATACTTTAATATCACCCCGTATTAGTATTTTAGATTCTGGTCTACAAGTTTTCGAAAATTCTAAAAATAATTCATAAAATTCCAAAACAATCCTTACAGTTTGTAAAAGTTTCAGAAAGATCTACGAGGTTAATTAGCCTCTTCATGAACACTTTTTTATCTGTTCTCTGTCTTTGGGATTTTGATATTTCCCATTGTGACCAAGTGTTGCAAAAATCTGTGTTCCCACGGCCACATTTAAAACATTACAACATTCCATTTTTTCTTCTCAACAATTTGTAAAATAACAGAAAACCATTGTATAATCGCAAGTGTGCTTAATTGCAAATTACTATCGGAATATATCTCATTACTTACAAAATGCATTAACTATGCAAATAAAAAATCTCGCTAAATAAATACCTAACAACCTAACTGTTACACAACCCAAAACCGGAAACGCCAATCCCCTTGTTTCAAACCATCACAACACAAAAACTGTAACTTACGCCCCACTCTGTTCCCCATCAAAACCACTATTTTAATTCCGCGAAAAACCACCTGTTAGCACTTTTCCACTTTTATTTGCAGTTTCTTATCTTTGACACTATTATTCCATGCGCTGACGATTCAAATCGCGTTTTTATATTATCGCATGGTCGAATGGAGTGGCATCATGGGAAGCTGCTAAAATGACAGGATGCTGGACAGATTTCAGTTTCCTCTCGATTATTATTGTGTTTGGAGATGCATTGTGAGGGATTCTGCTGCCACCTGTGCTTAAATCCCGGAGAAAAATGTCGCCGAGCCACTTCCCGAAGCTATTTACAGCTATTTACACGGTAGAAATAGTCGCTCATAAAGACTTTTACTTGTACCGGAGATATAATTAAGCGAGTGCGTCACGTGGAGAAACTGGGGCCAGCTAAAAAATTATAGTTTGTTTACTATTTAGTCGAATGCATTTGGCAAAGTTTCAATTCGTAGTAAAATTTTTCACAATTTTAATAAAAAGAAATTTGTTTAAACCTGCTACAAAGGTGATCCCAAAGCCATTGTTGTTTCAACAAGATAACAAGACTAATTACATCTTCGTTATCACATTAGATATCTCTATCGATTCCTGTAATGGATATTTTGACCTGCTTCCCCTACGACGCTTCCGAAATTAATAGAATTATGCAACACGAAGAGTTTCTTGGTTTATCGAACCGTGAGATTAAATCACATTTTCATAAATTTCATTAAGTCTTTGTGTGTGTAAATGATTCAAAATTTAAATTGTTAATATTCAGACTGGAAATGAAGCAGAATGAGTTCTTTTAGAGTCTTGACACGAACAATCTTAACTGCTAGAAAAGAAAATGGAGATAATGGATGTAAAGACTTAAAAAATGTTTTCTATGCAATGAGAATATGTAAGTACGTAATACCTAATTAAACTTAATAAACAGAGCATAAAAATGTTACTTACATTTCTATAACTGTTGAGACGCTCCAATTTTTAGCTAATTTTCTAGTGTTTATAGTTGCTAGATGTGAAAATAAATAAAAATAGATATGTCAACATCAATTTATTTTTATCCTTTAAATATTTAGAGCAAGTAGAAAAATATGCAGCAGTAAAATTTATTTGATAATTGTTTTTAAAACCAATTTAAAAACTAACAAAATTATCGATTTTAATGATAAAGATAAGAATTTCAATAATAAAAATAAAATATTATTCCAAACTATATGTATTTGTTTATACAGAGTGCGCCAGAACTCGCGCCCCAGAGAAAAATGTCAAATGCCAGCGGCAATAGGTCGCCAAAAAGTGCAGCCGAAGAAGTAACTTTTGCTTGCATAAGAAAGTTGAGAGACTCTTGTACAACCAAACAAAAAAACAGTGGCGTACCGGACACTCCCGGAGATCCCGCACGGCGGAGGAGGCCGAACACCAAGAAAACCTAAGCCCATATGCCATTAATATTAAATTTGTCAAAAATAAAATAAATTATTTATAATATAATAAATACAACTTATAAATAAATAAATACATAAATTGTAAATACATAAATTGTACTTGAGTGTAGAAAACCAATCAATCACAGAAAATCATAATTCGTTACTGGATGCTTAATGAACTCATGTTTGGGTTACGATTTTTAAATTAAAAGTTACACCAAATTGCAACTTATTATATTATATACCAGGTGAATAAAAAGTATGGAACCAAACGTTTTTTGCTCAAACTATTTATTTTTTGAAAAAACTAATTGATGAGTGCTAAAGTACTATAAAAATGTGATGATTTAACAAGAATAAAATTTTTCGAAATTTCCTTTTATTTTTGAGTTCTACAAAAAAATTAATTTTTTTAAATAGCAACCCACTATAAAATCATTTTTCTCATAAAAGCTATACTCTAAGGATTACAACTATCTGCTTTATTTATAATTTTTTCAAAAAATTTTTTTCACATAAATTGCAATTTTGACAAAAAAATCGCATAACTCAAAAACAAAACAAAATTTCGTTCTGAAATTACGATCACATTTTTTATATTACTTTAATTTATATTAATTATTATTTTCCGGAGGCACATGATTAAAAATAAAACCGCTTGGTTCCATACTTTATATTCACCCTGTATGTACCTTATTAAGTTATTACTATTTATTTTTTAATCTTAATTTGAAGTTGAAATAAATATAGTCATTTCGTAAAATTTGTTCGAAGCAGTCAAAGCATTTGTTTGCTATTTTAAATAAACGTGCATGTTCGCGAAGTGGGAAACGGTGAATTTACTCATTACTTTGGTGATTAAATAAACTATTAAAAATGAGTTCACCTAAAAAAGTGTAATGAGCAGTAGGCAGAAAAGAAACAAGAGTATTAAAACCTAAAATACTTGATACTGTAGAAGTTATAGTTAGTTGAATTAATATTTCGGATACTTTTGACTCGCAATTTTCTAGAAAAATATTTATGGTAAGACAATTCTGTTTTTTTATGACAAAAAAATATATTTTTTATTTTTCACTCAATGCTAATTTAATTAATTTCAGTATATAAAGTAGTCTTTTATCGTCTAGTGAATTAAAGTAATTTCCTATCTACTGTTTATATTTTATCAACTAATTTCAGTAGGTAAAGTAGTCTTTTATCGTCTAGTGAAATAAAGTAATTTTTATCTACTGTTTATATTCAAGAAATTTTGGTAGGTGAGTAGAAAATAAAACGAAATATTATACACGACGCTAAATATTGTTTATCCACAATCACTCTATAAAGAGACATTATTCCACACTTTAGATGCGTATAAAGTACCACTTTATCCACTAGTAGAATAAAGTAACTTTATTCCACTGTTACCAGTAACCAGCGCACCGCGTAACAGCTTACTACGTTTAACCGAAAGCACATTTGGCGTGACGTTTAAATGTCAGTTTAATTTTTAATTAAGTTTGGAATAATTTGGGCCTGATGTGATTGTGGATAAAACGTTACATTGCAGTCGTGTGTTAGTTGCGTTTTATCCACTTAAGAAAATTAACCGTTCGAAATTAACCTTTTCACTCGTAGATAAACAATTTTTTATCGTCTTGTATAATAAATAACTATTTTATATTTTTTCAGTTTTGGGTTCATTTCAAAAAATTGACGCATTAGGTCGCTGCAGAAAAATTGACAAATTGACAAATCTAAATGACAAATTTGAAACTTTGTGGCCTGTAAAGTGCATTTTGTTTTGAATCAAGACGAATGAAATACTTTTATCCGCAAAAGTCACAAAACTGACCACTTTTATGACTAAATGACACAGGTAAAAGTTTTACTTTTCAGACATGGAGTAAAAATACTGTTTTTACGCCTAGGCGTTTTCAATTTTACTTCACACCTACTTTGACATTTACCACTGTTGTCTCTTTCTTGTCTCTTTCGTTTTTTCAGCATTTTCTAGAGAGGTACAAGGTAGATTATCAGCATTCGACATTTTGCACTATAAACTACACCAGTTATTCACCAGTTAAATCAATCAACACTTTCGAAATTTCAACAGAAATTCCGAAACTGACGCGTGACGTTTGTTATGATTTTATTGCAAAGCGTACTGATTATTGAGGTGATTTACTTAATTATTGGTGTGTTGCTCTTTTCTCTCCATCTGAATCGTTTGCAGATAAAATAGCATATGTTATTTGGAGTAAAAGTGAGTTTATGTGGCTCAGCTGAATCCATTTGCCTCACTCCGTTCGGCAAAATGAACGTTCAGCTTCGCCACATAAACAATCACTTTTACTCCTAATAACATAATCTACTATTATTTAAAATACTAAAAGTTTGAATTTTAAACATTCCTACGATAGCGTCATCTATCGGAAACACTTTATGTTGGTCCCAAAATTTCTACGAACGTCAGTTGAATTACGGTGTAAAGAAGTTAAAACACCGTGTATCTGTCATCGTCGTGTATAATATGCCAGAAATTTCCCAAACATATCTAACTTTGGTATTTTTTCGATATACACCAAAGAGTTGGTTTTGCGGGGGGGTATTCTGATATTGTATTACGCCAAAAAACCAAACCCACTCAGGTATATCAACGATCGGTATACTTTTTAAAGATTATCCTGAGTATGATGACTGATAAATTAAAAAAGCACCAAGAAGCATTTTTAAAATAAAAATATTGTTTACCTATGTGAAGAAGCGTCGTCGTAATAATTTCAGTCACTAGTAAATTAACACTTTTTCACGCTTTTATTGCTGACGATAATTTTATAACGTCGATATCACAATGATAAATTTCATGTCAAAATCGGTACCAACTGTCAAACTCAAACTTTGTCATGTTTGTCGCAGCCTTTTATGTCCACCGATAGTACCTACCTAATACCTATTGTATTTCTTCTTTGCTTATTTAATTATTAATAAAGAAATTTCTGAAGTAACTGCAATTGGTAATTAATTAATAATTTAATTAAAGACCGTGGTGTAATTGACAATAATACAATAGGTCAGTTGGTAACACATTTAGCATATAATTAAATCCAGTTACTTAATTAGTTATATCATTAATTCTGGTAAAGTACCTTGATTAAAACTGATGTCCGCTTCAATTTTGCCAACTTCCTTGAGATAAAGAACGACGAAATCCTGTGAACTCTTGACCCGTAAACTGACAACAAGCAATTCATTTTAACAAAGGCGGTAAATAAAACGTTCTCGATTTTTAACTGTCTTAATTCGTAAAATAATAGTTTAGTTATTGTTTAGAATCCTTGAGAAACCCCAAATTATCGATAATTAATCGGCTCGAAATGACTAGAAGTAAATTTTTGTTTGTTCGTTGAAAACAGCAATCACGACTGATCCCATGGTTACCATACAACTAGATAATAATAATTGTGGGTAATGGCGTCATCGTGGTCGTGAGGCATAAAAATTTTGAGGGCGTTCCAGTTTCGATGGCTACTTAACGGGACATGTGTACGACTATTCCTATCCTGCATGTATAAGTACATAGTTTTAATGGTAACCGCAAATTTGATTTTGGCCACGGGTTATGGGCGACCACGTGGTGGGAACCCTTAACTCACATTGTGTGCTAAGTGTTTTAATGAAATTATTTAGTGGTTCAGACATTCAGTGACCTAAATTTTATTTTTGCGCGAATTGAAGGAGTAGAGGTCAAGATGAGTGTTCCGGAGGCAATTGTTAACTAAAATTTATTAATACATGCGTTGTGGTTGAATTTCTTGGGAGAAATTAAACGTGTAGGCTACCAAGTGGTATGACTAATGAAGATGTATGTATTACGATATTACTGTCATTGTTATTGAAAGATTTTATAATTATTCGTGTTTTGTTTTTTGCGCAAACTTTTCAAAATTATATGTTATTACCATCACGCTACAATTTCTAATTAAGAAAAAATAAATAACAAATGTAGTCTATAGAAGCAGTCTTAAATTTATATAAATAAAAATGGCAATCGCAATATAATACATTTTATACAAATTAAATTAATCGGCACCGGATTATAGAAATTAATAAAACTACTAAAGAAGATAAAAAATTGGAGCAACTTATTGATTATGAAAACCACGATTCAAGTTATCAAAAATGCTAATCTTTCATGAGAAACCAAATAATGACCTCGGCAACTTTTCCAAGCAGATTAAAAATGCTTAAAACACGTGTGTTGAAGTTGAAAAAATCTGGTTTTAATTAAAATTTATTTTCTGCGCCTTTTTTGTATTTTAAGACATTTTAGTAATGAGAAACTTAAAGTTAAAAATCACAAAATAAACCATTAAACTCAACATTACTGTTGTTATGAGTTACGTATAAATACAAAATTCAGCACTATAAACAATAGGTAATTAGGGAACTTTCTTCCAGGTTTTCAGAAGGACAGTCACAAGAATTTTTTTCAACGGTTATCGTTCTTTATTTTTAAAGCAGATAAATGTAGTTACAAAAATCAGAACATCTTTATGTAAACAAGTAAACATAAAGTAGTTAAAAATAATAAAAAATAATAGTTATAAAATAAAGAAATAAAATAACGAGAAAATTGTTTTATTTGCTATTTCCATGTCCTAAGTTTAGTAAGTTTCCCAAAGTAGGAATACAATTATGAAATAGTTTGATTAAATAGGAGACATACCGTAACAAATACTGTTAGAATGCATTTTTCGGTTTAGTAAATTTTTGCTACCTGCAATATTTAACGCAGTTAAAATTATTGACCTACAAATGATAATAGGAGTAAAGTAAAACAATTCAAATTTTTGTAATTTATTTACACAAAAATTATCTCAAATGATGGTCCCACATGCAACAATTTACCGTTGAAAAACAAATTTTAATAAGGGACCAGAAATGAGGTCGTCAATTTATTCAATAGGTAAAGAAAACTTAAATTATAAAAAATGAATTTAAGCAGAAAATCAAATTCTTATGAGGCCGATAACAAGTTGAACAGACGGTGAACACATTATTTTAGTATCAGGGGGTCTTTTATGATCCATTACACTAAAAATACATTTCATAAATATTTATTTTAGAACAGTAAATTGAAGCAAGAAGATTATTGATTTGGGTATTCATAACTTTTTAATAAATTAATTTGTGAAAAAATACACCAAGTGAATTCAACAGGTGTCAGATCTGGTCAGTCCGCTAAACCGAGTCTTCAAGCTCTTTGTAACTTGTCGTACTTTCAAAGGGTGATTTGGGGTTGCAAAAATTAACTTACCTGTTATCGTTTAATCAGCATTTGCACACACACTATCACAGCACGCTGTCGAAGAGAGAGTTGTTGGTAGCCGGAGTGAGAGTCTGTATCATGTTGCTTGCACCTGAGTACAGGTAGATACCAAGATGGGCACTGGGCAGTTTCTCTACCACCGTCCTTGGACTGCAGACGCTGACTGCAAGAGGCACCCAACCGAGCCGATATATTTTTCGCGTGGTTGTCTTCATTTACGCAATGCTGAAGTCACTACACTCTATTTACGGAACTCGTACGGTTTCCTTAGGTGGGGTTCGAGGATTTAATTGAAAAGTCGCGTTTTTCCATACACGTGCGGCGCGAAACTTGCACGGATTCGAACTGGTTCGCGTCGTTAACATCCTCCATGGTCACGGCGAACCATCTCGGTGAAACGTGGCGGCCGCTTCGGAGAAGACGTCATTGGTCATGTACGGCTCGTCATACACTCGAGCGTTTGGTGGAGAGTGGAAGTGATCGAACTAGATCGAGATGGGAAATGGAACGCGAATTTGGTAGACCTGGTGCCTACTGAATTCGCCTGGGAAAGAAAGAGAGAACGCAAAAAAGGGAATTTAAAATTCAAATTGTCTGGAGACAGAAGTTATCATTTTTTGTATACAATAAATTATGACACCATATCCACATTTATTGTGCTTGGTTCACATACGATTTTTTTGCGTGTGTAAAAAACAATTCTTCAACAAGTAAGGATTTTACTCGAATTCTAGATATTGAGATAAGACTCATAGACTTTATGTAAATAGCAAAAATAAATACAATTCAGCAAATGTGGAAACACAATACAAACTCGTATATAATAGTAACATTTCATCACTGCATCAATGCATAATAGGTACATTCTTCCGAAATATACAAATTCTTGTCAGTCAGAATGTTATTATTTACCTAAATGCTTCATTTTTTATTTATTCAAGCCCAAAAAATTGAAGCTATGACTTTTACACACATTATTACCTCTTAAAATATTAACAGTTCTGTTAACTTTAGTTACCAAGTTTACCTACTAAATAAATAAACCCTCTTCACAAGAAATGTATTCATATTTTAAATTCAAGAAGCTCGACTACACTACCTTGTCAGCTGCATTTACCCGCATTATTGTTATGTAGACTAGAGACGAAAATAGTAAATAGGGTTGTAAACATATATGGAAATATTTAACGGTGTATTTTTGAATTTGCATTATTCAAACAGTCCTTGGAGTTGTTAGATGAGCAAAGATTGTTATTTATGGTAACAAATTTGCTGATTATTAATTACTATTTTATAACAAAATTTTGGTTGTAATAACTAACAAATAATAAATAAAATTTAGAATACATTTAAATACATTGCGCTCAAAGATTTATAGTAGTCCATCTGAAATAGTGAATATTGACTAAAATAATAAATCTTACAACAGTGCAGCTTAGGAAAGAAGATCTACAAAAGTCTACAGTAAAATACAAATTAGGGTTTCCTTGGATGTTTTTGCGAAGTAGGTTTCAGTTCAGTAGTATACACCATGAGCAATAATGAGCCTAAATATTTTTTTGAAGCAATCAACATAACATTTTAAAGATAATGTGGATATTGAAATATTTGTTTTAATTACTTAAACATAGTAATCGTATTTTTATTTTTTATAAAGTTTATACTCGGAGCCCGTCTATTTGGATATCGCGCTGCAGCCTGCGAAGCGTTTTTTAAATACTCTTCATAAATGAGAATCATGTCGATCTTTTCTTCATTACTAAACATTTTAGTAAATCTCACCAAATTAACTAAGGTTTAATTTCTTATAAACTATAGTTGAAGTGCTGTCTGGTCCCTATGTTTAATTTATTAAAACCAAATATTTTAATATTGACGTTATATTTTTTTTAAATGTAATATTGGTTGCTTCAAAAAATTTCAGGCTTATTATTACTCGTAGAACAGCCTGTATTTGGAGACAGTATATCTTCGTAGGTTCAAAATCGTAGTTGCTTTTTGCTTCTACATTACAGAAAATAGAAACGGTACAGATTTCATTGCCTAGAAGTTTGAAATCATGTTAATTTTTGCAAAAGTAAGGAAGAAACGAGTGATCCAGAAAAAAACTGAAAAAAAAGTTTGGCAATAGTAAAAACAAAATTTTTGAAAAAATTTTACTGGGTATTTTAAAATATTAACAATTAACAGTAGGTTATATGTAATAAACAAAATGTAAATATTCTAACATGTAATTTCTAATAAGAAAAACAATAATTAAAATAAAAATATTTACACATAGAATAACAAAAGTGAAGTAATATTTTATCTGCTGTTTGTATATTTAATTTTTTGTAAATGAATAAATAGTTCTTTTCAAAGTCTTAGAGCTGTTTCAAAAAATTTAATTTTTATTCAAAGTAGCAAAATAGACATACTATACATACTACCTAAATGACCACAATAGAAAAAATCAGAAATAAAAATTATCACACTGCGTATGTAATACACATCAAGTCTTGATGTGTAAAATTTTATATCTGAATAGTAGCCTAATTACAAGTGTCAAAATAATTATTTATGTCATTTTTAATCTAGTGGAGTGAAAATAAGCATTTAATAAAGTAAAACGAGAAGTTTTCAATGAAATGGTCATAATGATGGGCTATTTAAGTAAAAAGTAAGTGATTTTAAAAATTAGTTAAAATTATTGTTTTAAACACAATCTTCTCTTTCTTAAATTAAAAACGATTTGAAAAAATCAGTGCCGATTTTTGCTATCTTGTTAAAATTAATGTTGATGGATAAGATAAATTACTGCTTTATAAAACTGTGTTATTAACAGGCATTAGGCATAATCTCTGGATATCTCATCCACCGACATATCCAATTATCAATAATCCGGTGCAGGGAATTATACAGTGGCCTTGTACGACTTCGTTTTATTCCAATTAAAATTATTATCTTTCCACTTCAATAACAATGCAATTAAAGAGACTACAAGAACATGAAGCCGAAGCAAAATTTTTAACTTTATTATATAACATATGATTCTAAAATCAAGAACTTGCCCTTATATGTGTACTTCCCCTACTCGGTGCGTTGTTGTCGCCTCGAGCATTTCTCCGTCGAGAAGCTCTGCGCCGTATGTCCAGCTTTAAATAAACAATGCTAAAATAAAATGAAGGCAACATGTATCGAGTTCGGAAAAATTCGGTCTACGTACCGAATCCGACATAAGAGTGAATAAAATAATTGGCTAGAAATTGATGATTGCCACGTAATCACTCACATCGTCCGGAAAATGGAAAATTGTTTAGGTTATGGAAAAACCTGTGGAAAACTGAAAAGGCAGGTCATGGCCAGTTCCCCAATCATTCAATCGACGCTTGCGCTATTTTGCGTCATTCTATGCCCTATCTTAACCTCGCGATATGAACATCTTTACGCCAAATAAGATGATTTTTTATCAGTGCGCTAATTGTGACATAACATAGGAGTTAAGTAAGGTAACTGTTACGTAACTGTTAGCACTTTGCCGGGCTTAAATTTTAATTTATTTATGTAGTTTGGTGTATTTTTAGCGAGGCCTGTAAAGGCAACTTGTATTTGCTCAGTAGCTAATTGAGTTTAACTTAAAATTTGTTGCGAACGTCCTTCACCTCCGCTTGAAATGTCGCCGCATGATGAATAAATACATACATTTCTCGGAATTGGTGCGTATTGTTCTTTTAGTTCGGTATATTTTGTTGAATCAACAATTGCATTTGTTAGATTTTATCAAACATTGAGTCAACATACAGGCTGCTTCAGAACTCGAGCCCCAGAGAAAAATGCCAAGTAAGATATTATAAAATATCAAGAACATAGAATAAATGTTAAAAAATTTCTATCTATAAAAATTTCGAAATTATGGGGGTTTAAATTTTGCACTTTGACAACTTTTTTCTGTTGGAAAAATAATTTTGGGTACATGTTTTTTTGCTGCAAGCTATTGGTAGAGGAAACAAAGAAGTTGTATTGTTGTAATTGTAACTATATATGTTTAAAAAAAAAAACAAGACCATAGCCATCGGTAACCTTAAAGAGACATAAAAAAGGCCAAATGTCAAAAAATAAATGTCCTGTTCCTGGCATCTTATCTCACTTGGCATTTTTCTCTGGGGCGCGAGTTCTGAAACACCTGTATATCTATCTACCTGCTTAATGTAGCCTTGAATTATTATTTATCAACGTAACAAGTTTAGTAAATAAATACTGTAATCATTAAAAAAAAAAGTGTTTTTATGGTGGGTTTTATTTTTATTAGAAGCCACTACGACAGGTAAGTTATCAGCATTATTTTGATAAAGACAATTATGTAGGTTTATAAATACTATACATACTATTATGTATTTATTCATGTATATACATACCTACTTCTTTTTAAATACATACAGCGTGTTCCAATGAAAACGAGCCACCCCGAATATCTCTTGTTCTTAAAAAGGTATTTTTAATGTTATACACTGTGTCAATTTTAAAACTTGCAATCGGCAATTTCTCTCAACTGAAAAAGTTATTAATAATCACTCAAAACCGTTTTGGTGGTTCCTAGGGGGAATTTAAATGACATGATAAGCGACCTCCACCCACCCTTGAATATAATAAAAAAATGAAAATTTAACGTCTTCGTTTTTGAGTAATTGGAAAAATGGCTTTACCAAATAGGTTGTTGTATGACATTTTTGAAAAGCGCTTGTTATGAGCTTTCCAACGATGTATTACAAGTAGGGTAGTGCCATTTAAAAGTTTTGGCTTGAAGGGTGGGTGGAGGAGCGTCATGCCATTTTGATTCTCCCTAAAAACCACCGAAACCGTTTTGAGTGATTCTCAATAACATTTTTAGTTCTAGAGATATTGCCGATTGCAATTTTTAAAATTGACACCCTGTATATTTTCATGTATTGATTAAAATGTAATCAAAAAAAAAAAAAAAGAAATAAATGTAATTACAAAAACATAAAAATAGCATTTGAAAAGTAAGTAAGTATCAAAATTCAATAGTACCTCCGCTAAAAATTCAATAGTACCTCCGCTACTTGATGAGAAAAAATAAAAATACCGTAATCATTAAAATATAAGTTGATCAAAGTTTGGTCTTTTCGAAGTCACAGTGCTACTTTTTTGAAATGTCACGTTGAAAATTATTTAAAATTAAAGTTAAAATCTAAATTCGGTGTTTTGTATACGATACAAAGTGAGTAATTCCTTATAGAACTGAATGTAAGACAGTCATCATAATTTATTGAAGCCGAATTTGATACTTAAACAAATTGCATAAAATCAAACAAAAATTTTTTGTCCATGACAACTGTAATTGACGCTTTTACACATTTATTTTTACAAGACATTTGTGCAGTTTTGCACACGCAGTGATGTAGAATAACAAGAAAATTTTAGGCTTTCAGAGACTCCGAAAAAATGATTCTTTATGGTAAATAAAGTCCATTAATGCTGAGATAAATTACCGCACAAATTTATTTATTTAGTATTCAAAAACACAATTCATTTTTTTTTGGCAAGATTCTATTCAACGCTATCTACTTGTGGTGAAAATAATGCATAGATCGTCATGTTTTGACAAATAGAAATTTAAATTAATCGAAGAACGGTCTTCGGCCAAAAAGTTTTGTACATTATTTGTGCGTTAGGTATTTTACAGCTTCGCTTCAAGTTTCTTCACGCTGTAAAATTATACCTACCGCATAATGTAAATAACTATTGTATAACTTTTGCAAGATTGGTCGGCTAGTTGCTGACACTATAAAATAGGTGGGGACAACTCTTCTCACATTTTATAGACTATAGCTACTCCAAAGAATCAAATTGTATTTTTATTGTTTTAAAAAATAATTTTAGTTTCAGTTTTCAATAAAATTGGAATTAAAAAATATATTTATGGAGTTTTCACAATACTCTGTAAATGCGCTCTTTTATAAACACCCTGTATTTTTCATTCTTTAAGTAATCGTATAGATCTGATAGAAAACTATCTGTGATACTGCATCCGTAACAAATTAGTTAGTATAGAAATATTTATAACCCTCTCATTCAATTTAAGAATTTGTTCTTATTTTTTTATTACGTAGGCTTTGAAAATATTCAGAAAACAAATAGTGCGTTGTGTTGCTTGTGATGTGAGCTTTCAAATGAGGTGCCACTTGTCATACCATTACATTTGAAAAAAAAGTTATAGGCGACTGTGCATTTTAGAAAGCAGATAAACAAAAAATATGTGTCAAATGATACGCAAGGAAAAATAAAAATCGACCTGTTTCAGGATTTTTTACAAAAATTGCTTATATTCAAATTATGAATTTTATTCCAGATAAAAATTCCACTCTGTATGATTAGCATGTGGTATTATTTTACGTATTTCATAGTTACATACATATTAACAATACAAATCCTGCAATATGTTTTAGTTAATTTTGATTAAACTTTCGCTATAGGTATTAATACCTAATATGTAATAGTAACTCTGTTACAGTATTTTGTATACGAGTACACCTACTTTAAAATAAAAAACCCTCTTGTTTCTTTAACTTTCTATAATGCAAAAGAATTTTTAACAATAGTATTGATTTTTATAAAAAAATCTGTAAGTGTAAAGTAAATGTTTGAGCGTTTTCTCCATAATTTTTATAAGCACTTCTTTATCATTTTACTTTACTAAAAATTTATTCAATTGCTTTCACCCGAACTGATTTCAGCTCTTATCTACCGTCCTATCATGACGTCCATTGCGCGCTCCGTTTCTCAATTTAAGCGATCTCAAATCGTGCGAGACCTTCAACTCATCAACATTGTTCGTAAAATGTCTACTAAAATTTTAGACATCGGTAAGGTACTTCTTTATTTGTAGCCTTCACTATCAGGGAATCCCCCAGATACTCCTATCGTACCTCTCGCCGACGCTCACCGCTTCATCAGTGATTGTATGGTAGCTGTGGGAACACCAAAGAAGTATGCGGATATATTAGCTGCCAATCTCGTCGCGGCGGACTATCGGGGGCATTACAGTCATGGGATGAATCGCTTAGGTGCGTTTTAATATTTTTTGAAAAGAAATTGTTCAAGCATTTATTTGGTAGATATGTATGTGAGAGACGTCCAAGGGGGACTTTGTGACTGCAAAGCTACCCCCTCTGTAATCAAAGAAACGGCCGCCACAGCTTGGGTCACTGGAAATAATGGTCTGGGGGCAGTAGTGGGAGAATTTTGCATGGAATTGGCCATTAAGAAGGCGAAATCTGTCGGAATTGGGATGGTAGTGGCCAAAGGTAAGAAAGTTACCTTTTCCCACTTAACACTAAATTGAGTTTTTAGAGTCAAATCATTATGGTATTGCTGGTAAGTATAGTTTACAAGCAATCGACCAAGGGGTTTTGGGGTTGAGTTTTACGAATACATCTCCCTTAATGGCCCCGACACGAGCCAAAGGCGTAAGTGTGTTATTCTCACTTTAAACATTGTTCTGAATTGAATTTTAGTCGGCTTTAGGAACAAATCCACTATCTTTGGGGGCCCCTGCTGCCGGTGGAGACTCTTTCGTGTTGGACATGGCAACAACAGCAGTCGCAGTTGGAAAGGTATTCTCATATACAAGTTGTTTCAACTTTAAAAAAACAATTTGCAAATAGATCGAGTTTCAAAAACGAAAGGGTCAAGCAATTCCTGAAGGGTGGGCCCAAGATGCCCACGGCAAAATCACAACCGACCCGTCAGTCGCTTACGACGCTAAGCGTTTAATGCCTTTGGGAGGGTCCGAAATTAATTCGGGATACAAAGGGTACGGTTTGGCAGCATTGGTGGAAATATTTTGTGGAATACTTGGAGGTAGTGCTTATGGTCCGAATATCCGCAAGTGGGGAGATTCAAGCAAGAAGGCTGACTTGGGGCAATGTTTCATCGCGATTGATCCCGAATGTTTTGCGCCAGGGTTTCAAGGCCGGCTGGGTGATTTGTTATGCAGCTTGAGGAATATGCAGCCGGTAAATGGGTGATGGGTTTCAGTGGGACCACTTATGGGTTATTTCAGGCTGATCCTGCTAAACCTGTTCTGGTAGCTGGGGATCCCGAGAGGTTACATATGGCGGACGCGGATAGAGCGGGAGGGGTGAGATATGTGGAAGATCAGCTCAACACATGTCGGGATTTGGCTAAGAAGTTACATGTCAAGCCTTTGGTGGCCGCTTGAAGACAAAGATCTCAACTGTAATATGGGCTGAGTGAAAATTTGTTGATTTAGAAAAGTGTTTCGAATACAATGGCTGTTGATTGGTGCTTAATGACAATGAAAGTGCCAAAGTTATGTTACTTAAGACGTTTATTTATTAATAAATGCTTTTTATGCGTTTTAAACTTACTTCTTATCAAATTAAACATAAGGATTTTTTAGCAAACAGTCCATTACATAATTAGTAACAAAATCTTATTTACAAGTCTTATCAGACAATACAATAATTCAAACATGTGGAAAATTTATTCATACTCGTATCTCTAACACAAATACTACAGATACATTATCCTACATAATGTCAACGAAACTTCTCGATACCAGTAAGTTTTAAAATTGTATTTAGTGCCACTTAATTGTTTTCATTTTTGAAGACACTCCTATAATCCCCTTGAGAGAATGTCGCCGTTTCATCACCGACTGTCTCCTAGCTGTGGGAGCCCCAAAATCCAATGCCGAGGCCTTAGCTGATCTTCTCGTTGAAGCAGATTACAGAGGGCATTATAGCCATGGCATGAACCGAATCGAAATGTACTTATCAGAGATACAAAATGGAATCTGTAAAACCGATGCTACTCCAGAAATTTTGAAAGAGTCACCAGCAACAGCTTGGGTTGATGGTCATAGTGGTTTAGGGGTAGTAGTTGGCAATTTCTGCATGGACCTAGCTATACGAAAAGCCCAAGAGGTTGGCGTGGGTTTTGTGGTCTGTAAAGGTTCAAACCACTACGGCATTGCGGGAAAATATGCGATGCAAGCGATGAAGAAAGGCTTGCTCGGTATGAGTTTCACCAATACTTCACCAGCCGTTGCCCCCACAAGAACTAGACAAGTATAGCAAAATAACGGAGTCGTAAAATCTGTTTAGAGCCGTTTTTTAGGCTGCTTTGGGTACAAATCCGTTATCACTGGCTGCACCGGGTTTAAATGGTGACAGTTTTGTGCTTGATATGGCCACTTCGGCTGTTGCGCTTGGTAAAATCGAAATGAAGAAAAGAACAAATTCAGAAATACCTCCACAATGGTGTGATTCTCAAACTGGTGCTTTGCATCCTTTAGGAGGTAGTGAAGAAAATTCTTCGTATAAAGGCTATGGCCTTGCCGCTCTTGTTGAAATATTTTGCGGCATTTTGGGTGGAGGCGCTTATGGGCCGAATATTAGAATAATGGGAAATTTTGACCGGCTTGCAGACCTTGGTCACTGTTTTGTTGCAATTGATCCGTCTTGTTTTGCTCCGGGATTTGAGGGGCGTTTGAGTGACCTTCTCAATTATTTGAGGGAAATGCCCGCTGTAATTTAAAATTCGGATTAGTCGTGATCCAAAAATGATTTGTGATTTTAGGTCGAAGAGGAAAAGCCGGTTTTGGTAGCTGGCGATTCGGAAAGACTTCACATAGAAGCTGTGGAAAAAGCCGGTGGAGTGAGATATGTGGAAGATCAGATGGAAACTTGCAGAAGAGTTGCTGAAGCTCTTAAAATAAAACCATTAACGCCTCTTAAAAAATAAATATTTTTGTGTTGAAATAAAAATATTTTCCACCGTTTTTATGCTCTTTGATTTCATCAATTATAAATTCTGAAAGTTTGTCTTGGAAGATAAAAGTTTATGTGAAAGTGTCAGAAATTTTGTCAATTTTTTAAAATGTCAACTGATGGGGGATCACTTTCAAGTAATAACGTTTTCATCGTTTTTATTAGTTTAATTTTTTTTCTTAAAGCTTCAACATTCGGGGAAGGTCAGATATACTCTCTTGAAGAAATCCATCGGTTTATTAAAGACTGTGTGATGGCCGTAGAGACTCCAGAAAATTATGCTCAAATTTTTGCTTCCTGTTTAACTGAAGCTGATTACAAAGGTCATTACTGCGAAGGACTAAATAAATTAGGTTTGTTGTTAAAATTTTTAGTAGAAATTTTCACCACTTGGTTATAGTATCGTACATTGACGAAATCCGACAAGGTGGTTGTAATCCTAGTGCGAATCCAGAAATTTTAAAAGAATCACCTGTGACGGCTTGGGTTAACGGAAATAACGGTTTAGGTGTAGTCGTATCAAATTTTTGCATGAATTTAGCAATAAAAAAAGCAAAAGACTCAGGAATCGGATGGGTTGTTGCAAAAGGTTCTAACAATTTTGGAATCGCGGGGATTTACTCAGTTAAAGCTCTTGAGGAAGGTTTGCTAGGCATGAGTTTCACAAACGGATCGCCGATGGTAGCACCAACACGTGCTATGGAAGTACACATATGCCAAAAAAAAATATTCTAGAATTGTAGTAAAATTTTTAGGGTGCTCTTGGCACAAACCCAATTTCGGTTGCAGCGCCAGGTTTAAATGGCGATAGTTTTGTGCTGGATATGGCAACAGCTGCTGCTGCAGAAGGAAAAATTGAAATGCTTAGTAGAAAAAAAATGCCAGTCCCTATAGATTGGGCAAATCCCAAAACCGGTGCTTTGAGACCTTTAGGAGGGCATGAGCCGAACTCGAATTATAAAGGATTTGGGTTAGCTTTTTTTGTTGAGGTTATTTGTGGAATTCTCGCTGGCTCTGCTTATGGTCCCAATATTCGGAGATACGGCAATTTGGGCCAAATTGCAAATCTTGGTCATTGTTTTGTAGCGATAAATCCGGTTTACTTTGCTCCCGGTTTCGAGGAACGGTTAAGCGATTTATTGAATTTTATCAGGAATATGCAACCGGTGGGTAGTTGCTTGTTTGAATTTTGTTTAATGAGATTCTAGGCCGATCCCGACAAACCTGTGATGGTTCCGGGAGACCGGGAAAGGGAACATATGGCTACGGTAGACCAGGAAGGAGGAGTACACTATTGTCGGGATTTGATAGAATCTTGCAATAATTTAGCAGAAAGTCTAAACGTCTTACCTTTAAGTCCTTTAGGATAATAATTGATTTATTAATTCTCTTGTAATGTAAAATATTTTATCAACATAGACTTAGAATAAAAATTTACAATTGGAAGTTGTGGTGGTGCAAATTGTGGGGATGGGCGTAATGGCCTGAATGAGTGGATCTCGGTACTGTTCTTTGAGAAAACTGGGAGTAAGTATCGTCCAGTCCTGGATGCATCAATAGAACAGGATGGAGGTTCAGGGACTTTCTGGAGCCCGCAACACTGGCAGTGTCGGCCACAAAGGCACTATTCATCTCGCCTGAAAACAACAAACATTTTTTTTATTTTTTTGTTGTAAAAAGCTGTGGAATTACCTTTGAATAGACTAGCTGGAGCATAATGGGGGTCAGGCTGCAGCCTGACGTGTCTCGTCGCGAGAATGAAGGCTAAAGTAGCCAAAATAACGGCATCGAGGCACCCAATAGCGGCCAGTAGGTAAGCCCATCGTATACCACAATTGCCCAATTCGTACTTATCCGATGCCCCACAAACCCTACGGATGCTGTCTTCGGCCCATCCGGCCGGGAAGCACACGCAACCCGCGATCATGCAAATCGCTGAAAAACCGAAGGTTATTAGTTACTGGATTGGCAATAGTGAAGTAATTCGAGGTAATTGAACTGTGAAATTGCTGTTTCATAATACACCACGTTGCACTTCCTAATCATTTGAAGAATTAGTCGGATTTGTTAGCAAAATTATGAAAGCGGTCGCATAAAACGGGCGTTCCACTTCTTGATTCTTCACAAAATGGAGAGATTATTATCGGAAAAATAAAGATTTCGAGATTTGATGCAATTAGAACTGGAGGTAAAAAAAATAGTTATTGCATAGTTTGCAAGGACAAAAAGCCGAAGTTGGAAATTCGAAACAATGACACTGATTCTATTAATGTGTAAATAATTTATTCTATTTTGTTCGAAAGTGTGAAATTTTTCTTTTCACTCAAACAGAAAAATATAATCAAAGAGTTCCCATTGTGATTACATAGATATTAGAAAATCTTGTCACAAATGAAAGAAACTCGTAATGATATCTAGCAGCAATAATTGAATAATAACTTTGTTTAAACATACTGTGTGATTTTCAAGTATGTGTAAATATTTTAACAGGTGATAGTGGAGCTCAAAAGAAGTCAAAACAACTAACTTGCCTTATCTGAATGTTCATAGTTTTTGAGATACGAGTATAGGCGTTGGAAAAATTGTCCAAAAAAATGCAATATAAACGAATTTTAAACATTTTGAGGACTTTATCTCAAAATTTAAATTGCTAGTAGCCGGTGACATTGGGGTAATGAAATTCTACAAAAAAATGGATCCAAAATTTTTACCATAATTTTTTTAAATTTTGTTTGCAGTGAATCTATTTTCTAAGTCTTGCACGTTGTGCTAATTTATTATGTACAGTTATGACTACTCATGACAGATGTAAAAGTAACTTAACACTTAGCTGTAACAGTTTAACTTCTGACACTCAATTTTCAACAATTAAAATGAAGCTTATTTAATGAAATTATCTCTCCTCTTTTATACGTATCTCATAAATCAACCTTTCCTGACTTATTACTCATAACTTTATCAAAAAATTAACTTTCTATTTGCGCACTTGCAATCATTATTCATTTACGCCTTGACAATTTTTACCTCATTCTTACTTGCTCGTTTATGGTCGCAAATTTAATATCAATGTGTACCAAAATTGTTACGTTATGCAAATCCATGCAAGAATTATGCAAGAAATCATTAGATACATAATAAATAATTTATGTTATGTACATATTTATAAAGACATCAAGATGTCATTCTCGCCATTTTTGTTTTCCTTATATCTACAGCTGCTTTCACAATTGAACACTTTAACATCGCATTTCAAATGAATTAAATGCATCATAAGCTACACTTTTACCAATTAAATTTTACCAATGGTCGTGTGGTTTCAACTCGATTAATGACCCACGCAATGTTTTGATCGTATGTGGGTTGTAACATCGTTTTCACTTTAGACTTTTTTTTTGGTAACACACTTAACCCGTAGTAAGATTTAGGTCAATAGGTAAAAAGTTAAATTTTTACTAACAAATCTTAATTTAAATCAAAAAAAATATTCAGTGAGAATACGTTATGTAATGATCAACACGTAATAATAGACAATAAAAATCCTTAGATTGGCATAACTGTTTGCCCAAGTATGGGAAGAACTAGAAACAATAAGTATTGTTTTTAAAGTTCAACACGATCACTTTATAACATGCACTTTGAGAAAATTTATTTTGTTAAATGTTTCACAGTTGACCAATCTGAACCTGGATTTACTTTCATTATTTTAATGCGAAATGCGTTTAGCTGCCGGAAATAGAAACTAGTTTCAAACGCCAATTAATGACTTTTCTGCTCCAAACTTGAAAAATTTTGCATTTCTGAAAGAAAAACTTGTTTTCATAAAACTGATCGCTCTGTTAATTAATTAGATGATAATCACGATAGTGTTTTGTATACAAGAAAATAAAGAAAATGTGATGAAAACCATGGGGAAAGTATAGAAAATGATTGTAATCAGAAGCTTCGGTTGTAATTTGTGATGACTCGTGTTTGTTCTATAATTAATATCTAAATATGTATGTGATTATTCATGAAATCGTGTTCTTGCATTTCTTACCTACAATTGTAAAAAGTTTTATTTATGTAAAAAAATAGCCATTCAAATTGCAAAAATATAAATTTTCTTTCGCTATAATCAAAGATCTTCACGTTTCTTCACTACTTTCAGTATGGTAATGCTGGCACATTTTTGCCGTTAAAAAATTACGGACATTAGAATTATAAAAAGATAAATCTATGCTCATCAGTTAGCAGTCGACACAAAAATTCATCAAACACATTTTGCACAGTTTCACCATGATGACGATTATTGTAACTTTTAGATCATTTAAGTGTAACAAAGCAGAAAATCGTTTTATGAAACATGTTTTGTAGATTGTCTTCGTCAAAACACAAAACACTTTCATTTAGAATAAAATGTCATGCTTTTTCCTAGATTGTTATTGTAGATAGATTAGTGATGAGTGTTTTTTTGAAAGAATTAGCAGCGCAAAACGTTTTATTGCAACAAATTTAATTATATGTAAACTGAAAAGAGCATGGTTTTCTAATTTTGTCTCTTATAACATAGTTATTATTACACTGCAATTTTTAAACACTGACAAATATGCACTAAGTTAACTTAATTTGTAGGTGTAGTGTTTTCTCTAGACACAAAAATAAAAAAAATATAATTTCAAAATCAAGCAGATGTTGATAACCTGTTACAGTTTCTTTTTTTCATAGGATGTTAACACTGACCTTCAAAATAGTATTATACTGCTCTCACCAAATTTTGTATAAGATCGTTAACACGAATTATAAAGGTAGAAACGGTAAAAGTACACCGTTTCCCATAATGACGTTATCATAAAACGTTTTATTACAATTTCATTTTTGTCGTTATCTAACAAAATAATAAAGTAATTTTTATGCAATTTAAGAAAAGTTTTCATCAGATTTTATTGTTTAAAGCTACAGAGAGTTCTATCAATTTTTAAATTTACTGAATCTACTTTGACACACATTATTATATTGCATTTGATATTTTTATATGTACACATTTACTTTTATTTATTTTATATTTATATTTCATAAACAGAAAAAGGAACTTGAAACATCAAAACATTAAGAGTAAAGTAAGGAAAATATTTTGCCCAAAACACAGTTTCTTTTCGCTTCAATAGTTTTTACCAAAAGGCAAGAAAAATCAGTGTCGTTAACATTAATGACATCACACATAAACCAAATAAAGCCACTTTTTATACATTTTTTTCTAAATTTGGCAGTGGAGTTCAGTTATACTTTTTAATAATTATAGAAAGCTTATTCATTCGGAAAAAAAAACATGAAAAGTAACGGAATTTTTATAGAAAAGTTGCAAGATGTGATACTATGTTCATACATCTGTTGGCAATATTTTGTATGCAAGAACAAACTAAAATCCAAACACTTGGACAATTATTTAGTTTTTAGTTACAAATGTTTGTTTTATATTAAATCAGTTACAATTATTTTATTAGTAAAGATGTAAAGTGAAAAAATAAATATAAATAATGTATGTAAAACACAGATTATTATTTTTTAAATTATTTAGGTAAAAAATATTCATCAAGTGGTCAAAACATTTTGCTAATAGTGCACTTTAGCTTTATAAAATTGAAGAATCACTGACAAAAACTAAAATTATGAAAGTTTTCTTAAACTTAATACACTGGCGGACACGGAATTTTATACATCAAATTTATTCAATTCAAAAAATGTCAATGTAAGGCACGCTTTATTGTCATGATTGACGTTTGAAACTAAACTTTGAAAGTTTTAGTTGAAATTTAATTTTGGCGTCGATTTTCCGAAACAATAATGCCAGCAATACGTGTTTTGATATAAGTTCAGTAAATTATTTTGATTTATTGTCATTTATGTTTTCTCTAGATATCAGGATAAAAAGTACAAAAATCAAAAGTGAGGTTAGTTGCCTAAGGCCCGTTTTACATTTTTATGTCAATCGAATGACAAATTGTCCAAAATTCCGTGTCCGCCAGTGTAAAAGTCGTGTCATCACATACCATTCTAATTTAAATGAAAAAAAAAACTGACAATTTTTGAAAAACAGTGACTATACTAGTTTTTCTCCGCTTTTCAAAATAAATTGTTTGGTGATTCTAAATATAAATGAATTCTTAATTTTCTTTTCGAATGTTGTCTTACTCTTACCCGAGACCAACTGCGTCCACCCGCAGACGTGAAAAACAGTCGTCGAATGACAAAAGAAGAACAAAATCATGGCACAAATTGTCAAAAGGGCACTGACCACCGCCAAGCCGACAAAAACAGTCGCGGCCTGAAAAGCACTACTTGTGATACTCATAAAATCGTCCAGTCTGCCCTTGCATTGTTCACCGGCCTCTTCCGCATAGCACACCGACCACAGTCCGAACTTGCCTGGAGTCTCCCCATCGATGTCCCCGATCCATTCTGGGGTGACGAACGACACTACGCCGATGATGGCGTAGCAAATGGTGAAAATGGCCCAGAGGACTCCTATGGCCTTTGAATTGCGCACGTAGCTGGTGGCGTAGATCTGCGACGAGTCCACATACTCGATTTTGGAACCCATTTTGGGAGGCTTTACGGACACATAGCGCGAAGATGGCGATGGGCTTGTGGAGACACGAACGAAGAATGATTTCACCTTCTTTTACCTGACACACCTGAATGCCGATGCTTCCCACCTGGCAGGAGGGGGGTCGGAGATAGGTAAAGGTATAAGGTAAGTTGGTTTAGCTAAGTGGGACCAAGTCAAACAAAGACTTAGAAAAGAGGTTTTTTCGAGTTGTTTGGTATGTGGAGTAAAAGGGATAAAATGGGGGCCAAAAAAGTCGTGGGTATTGTGCAGAAGTATAGAGAGGGTCAGTTATTTATATTTTATTGTAGAATTTTTTGCAATTCTGTAAAGTATATACCTAACGCAATGTTGTGGAAAGAGTTATCTATCGAGCAAAATTTTTGCTATAATTTGTATATTTTAGCTGCCAATCAATAAATATAACTACGCTGTGTTACAGTGATTATATTACAGTCATTGGAGTTGGTAACGAGTGTAGCTACCTGTTAGCAGGAAATCGATAAGAAAGCTTGGTGCAGCAGAATTCCTAAAGATGGCACAGCACTGGAAACTAGAGTTTATATAATTTATTACTTGAAAATTCTAAATATAAAAAAAGACTTTCTGTTAGTTTGTTTATTGTTTAATTACAAAGTTACTGAATAAATTATAAACATAATTACATATTAATCTAACAAGAAATTAGTTGAATAACAAAAAGTAGGTACAAAGTAACAGAGCTATATACACTATCAATAAATATATTAAAAAAAAGGAACACAAAAAAGTAAAGCAGGCAAAAAGGTAAAACAGCGACCAAAGCGATGAAAAAAGGACCTACAATAAAGATAAGTAAGTAATTGCTTTAAAATCTGAAAAATGGAAATATAGCGTGATCATTTAGAACTGTTTAAGTTGGCAAGATTTGAAAATATTTTTGTTAATAATTTGTAACACTGTAACCGAATACTGTTTTGCTTGACAAATACTGAGTACCTACTCTCTTGTACGAGCCACTCTTGAGCTAGAACCACAAATTGTTGTTAATTAGAAGCAGTGTACTCCAGTGGTTTTCTTTAAAAAATAAAGTTAGGATTGCCAACAGATTTATTCATTGTTGATTACTTTGTGGTTTATTTAATTTACGTTTACGTTTAATTAAAAGTTTTTTAGAGCATTTTTTGGACAAAATTATTTACAAATAAAAAAAGTTGTTACCCACTCTATTTCTAAAATTCCTAGCGGTATATACATATTAATTATTTTAGACTAAATTTATATCACTGCTCTCTGTTTACATTGAATTTAGTGCTAAAATATTGTTCTCGTTAAAAGGCAAACAAAACGCAATACTTTTTATTTTAATATAATTATTTGTGTTTTATATAAACCCTTTTTTAATTGCAAGTTTCATTATCGGGAGAGTCCTCTCGGCATACTTGTTTCGATTTTTCACCGTTTTTGTAAAAGTTTCAGTGATATCCTGATCGGACTCTGCTACTTCCGCCAAATCGCTCACTTCGTCTTGTTCTGACACACATATTCTAGCAATTGCCGGCAACATCACCAGTCCAAACAATGCGAATCTCTTCCATTGATTCATTAACTCCTCATAAGGAAAGACTTTCTCCGGATCACTTCCCAACTCTTTAAGAAAATTCGATAAACTCTCGTAGTACGCACCCACGAATTCATCAAATCGTTCGGTGTCTTCCTTTGAAAGACATGTAAATAGAAAATAAGACAAATCGTAAACGGGCGACGCTAATCTGCTTATTTGAAAGTCCAAAAGACATACTTTAGTTAACTGCATTTTCTTGTCATCCTGAAAATTGAAATAATTAGATTAAGTCATGGTAGTAAAGTGAATTACTTTATATTTAAACATAAAGTTGTTATTCCAGCAATCTCCGTGAAGGATTACAGCAAAGGGATCGGTAGGGTCGGTTATCTCGTTGTATTTTTTTGATTTTTTATGTAAAAGTTCTGTTTTTTCAACAATTTCGTGTTCATTTCTTTCACGTGCAAGAGTTATAATGTCTTTATAAAGATTAATATCTTCGTTCACTTTCATAGATTCTTCCATGAGTTTCAAAATATCTCTTAGTTCCTTTGATAAACTTTTAAACAGTTGTGGTTTTTGATCTCGCAAAGCAAAGGAAATTGCATGAAATTTTCCATAGGTTTGAACAACTTCCAAAATGTGCTCTTTATTCATACTATTGCATCTATCGTGTAAAGAAAATCCTCCATTTTTAACATTTTCCAGAATTAATACTTCCATATCATCCATGATAAAAGCATCGTAACACTTTGGTACATTACTGAAAGGGTCTTTAACTCCTTTCTCCCGCTGAAACTCCATAAAGACCGGTAGAACTTTCGTGTAGAAATAAATTTCATTTTCGAAAACACTCCTGATCGGTATAATGTCTCTCAATTGCGAACTCTTCTTGCCACATTTTATTACAAGGCTGTAATTTTTAGTTTCGGTTTCAGTTTTGCCAGAAATTTCAACGAAAGTTATATCTCCTAAATAATTGTCACCTTTTTCAGAACTACCGGAAATGTTCACATGGAAATTTTGCACGTTTTCTTTTACTAAAAAATGTTCCAGCCATTTCTCGATGTCACTTTTAGTTGCACGATTTGCAGAATTCATTGTTTGACTTGATAGGAAATTTTCAACTGATGCTAAAACTTGAGTAAAAATCTATTATCATCTCTGATAACAAATTTTTAAAGACCTTTTATGAGTGCTTATTGCAAAATATTATTAAAAATTACAAGGACATACAATCGTGAATTTTCTTTGTTGTACAATTATCGAAATTGTATTGGCTGAAATAAAAAATTGTTGATTTTTCCCACAAGGTGTATGTTTTGTTATAATTTTTTTTTTTGTAATAAAACAATGTTTTGATCACAAGGAGGAATGAAGGAAGCACGCATTTGAAATGAAAAGTATAAAGCTTTGCCTAGGGTTGTATCACAGACGTGAGAAATTTAATTAAAACATGTTTTCATTATTGAAGAATTTATTTTTTGAACTCAGCGCCTTCAAAATAACATTTCGCAACCGAAACAGTTAATCGCGAACGTAGCAAAGCAAGCAATTTCTTCCAATGTATTTGTCAAAATATTTTTTTGTTCTCTAAAGCATCAACTGGCAGTGGTGTGGATGTAAACACAAAACCATGTGCCTTCTTGCTTTGCAATCAAATAAATTTTGTCTTTCTCATTGGTCTTCGCAAGAAGAAAAAGTTCTTTCTTTAATTTTATAACGTCAACTGGCGTTAGTTTTGTTTTCAAGAAAATTACTTTTAATAAATTTTGGGATCAATTTTGTTCTTCCTTCTCTTTATTTGTTGCCGTGGATATCACTCATTCAAAATTCATACTTTTTTCTTTCAAGGTTATGCGGTGCGGTGCTCACTTTAAATTAAAATATCTTTAAAACGGTCCATTTTTCGGGTATTGAAGGTTATGTGTTTTTTATTCAAAATTGATGACTCTCTTGGTTTGAGCAATAAAAAAATAATGTTAAGAGGCCAAAAAGACGAAAAAACACAGAAAACATGACCTGCAACTGCTGGAACCGGAAATTAAGTAGATGTATCCGGTTTCCGTGACTACTAGTTTAAAAGGTATGTTCTTGGAAGTAACTTTTCCAAATTTTACAATATTTGGTCAAGTAGTTTGAAAGTTGTTACAAAAAAAATAACAAATTTCCATACCCACATTTCGAGGGCTGTAAAATTCTTATCACTAGAGATAGGACACGAGATATTATTTGAATTAACATTAGTTTATAGCTCATTTTTGAGATTCAAATATTGCTTTATATTTATGAATAACCTTGTATAGCAGGACTTTAAGTTTAAGAGACAAAATACAATTTCAAAGAAAATTCCAATTTTTGACACAAAAATCACAATTGTGTTGCTCCGTTACTACAGGTTAGTAATACATTTTATCTACCCTTGCGGTTAAAGTGAATCTTATCTTAATTTTATAATATTTAAGATTACTCATGGCATAAACTTAGTTTTAACCGATAGAGATACTAGAGCTATCGGATTTAATATTTGATAAAATTAATAAAAATGCTATCTAAATGTATCGAAAAAGATTGAAAATAGAAACTTCAAAATAAGTGTGGTCTTTTAATTCAATAAATAAATTACTTTAAATTAAAAGAAATAAAAGAACTAGAATATCAAGTTGGCTGTGTCTTATTTTGCTCTTACTACAAGCCAGTATAGATAGCGTCGGGTCGGCGTTTTATATGTTTTATACTTATTGTCTATGTATAAGCCAAGGCCATATGAATCAAAAAGCTGCGCTTATAAGGAACGTTTCTGTTTACCGATTTCGATCGCAGTCGATTGACACTTTTTAGACTTTTTATTTTTAGGTTAAGTGCTTAAAACATCAATTAAAACATGAATGCTATAAACTATCCAAAATCCGAGCTTATTTTATAGCCTAAGAGCCCGCAGTCGCAGACCCTCGTCATTTTATAAAAGTTGAAAATTTGTCAGCGCATACTACCAACACAGGTAGGAACGATGGGCAAGTATGAAGTTTGGGTCATCGTGGCTTTGGGAGATAACAGGTAGCAAAGAAGTAAAAAATATCAACTTAAATTTATCAAATAAAAACGCATAATTTTTTTCACCTCATCCACAAATTTCAACTTTTATAAAATGACGACGGTCTGGCGACCGCGGGCTCTTGCTCTATTAGGTTCATTCTGGACTATCAAAATACTAATAAATTAGAACTGCAATAAAACATGAAATCATAACACGAGGTAGGTTAGAACAATTTATAACTTCAATATTTTTCTGCAAAGTGATTTGTTAGTTTGTTGAGTAATCTGTAATTTTTGTAGTGTCTTTAATAGTTTTTGCAAACCGTTTAGTTTAACGCTAACCTTAACGACAACGTCATTTAATTGTCGTGTGTACGTCTTTCAAGGGCAAAAGGCGTATTCCGTCAATTTAAAGACGTTTACGAAAACGTCTTATTTTTTAATTTCTTAGCAACGGCCATTTGTCGTAATACGTTAAACTTTTTTACGGTTTGCAAAAACTCTCTATTATTACAAATACAAAGTAAAATGCTGTCTTATCATTTTCTGCATAAATTTGCTTACCGCAAAACATTTCAAAAGTTTGAAACGGCCTTATAAGAGTAGCTTTTTGATTGGTAAAAGCGTAAGAGTAAGCGCCATCTATTATTCATTATGGTAACAATCAATTTTATTAATCAGAAAAAACGCTAATATTCGTCTAAAATAACTGTACAAACACTACAAACCTCGAAGCACTCCTTCACCGCTCGTACCTCAAATAAAGCGCTCATGCGCAAAAAATGTCATCTCGCTTTTTCTTGTTTTTAAACAACGTTTTGATAGCTTCAGTAAAATCCGAGGTAAAATCTTTTTCCGTCTTTGCCACTTCGGCTAAATCTTACACTTCGTTCTTGTATATCTATTAATTTATTTAAAACAGAAATATTATTCTGGTCTCTATTTACCTTTAAAGAAACACTACAAACATCAAGAAACTCTTCAAGTCTAAATTTGCGGCTAATAACAATGAAATAAACGTACATGTAATAGGTATACGCCAGCTTTCAGGGGGTCTGGAGCCTTAATAATGTTTGGCATCATGACTCAAACAACAAGAAATTCTTATACTAATTTAACAATTCTTCACAGAGAAACATTTTGATCGGATCGCTCCCTATTTTTCTGAGAAAACTACAAAGGCTTTATTAATATTTAAAAAAAACTTCATATTTAAACATGGAATTGTTATTCCTGCAGTCTCCGTGAACAAAGGCTGCTTGTATTGGGATAATTTTTCTCAATTCAGTACCTACTCTTCTTCCCACATTTTATCACTAAGTTATACTTTTTATCTTTATTGGTTTTAGTTTTAGAAATTTCAGCAAATGTTAGATCGCTCATGTAATTGTTCAACTTTTTCTTAGTTTCGACGTTGTGGTTGTTAAGAACTTTTTTTGTACGAAAATTTTCAATTACTTGTTCAAGTCTTCTTTCGTTGTTCGATTTGAGGAATTCATTGTAGAAATCTTTAGATAGCAACTTTCGCACTAACATATTTTAAAGTGTACCTATTAGGTCGATTACGTGGATTTCTTGAAACGTGTAATCTTTTATCACATTTATCTGTACGAGCCGCAGTCGTGGTATCTTTTAAAATGTTTTATTAAAGTAATTACTTTCCACTAGTACTTTTATACAGTGGGTCCCAGATAGATGAAATGACCCTTGTAAAAAATAAAAAAAATCAAATACTCTTCAAGTTTATCAAATAAATTTTTTGAACCCCCGTATAAAAAAAGTATGATAAATCATAGATAGGAGTACCACTTGCAATCATTTGAAAATCTAATAAATTTATATCAATTAGTTTCAATTTTGTTGAATCCTAAAAAATAGATTTTAATCATTGTTTGTCCCAGAAATAAAACTAAATATGTACCTGATATTTGAACATCATGTTATTAGACCAACAATCTCCATGAATAATTCCAGAATAATTTCCTTCATAATGTCCACTCTTTTCAAAATTTTCGGCACAATTATTTTTATACTTTTGAAACTTTTTTTAAAACTTCAGAATCTTCTTTTGGATCTAAACTTTCAGATACTTTTTCTGCAATTTTTGCAAGCAATCCACGGAACGTTGCTTGTTTAGCAAACACCATCCAAATATTTTGCAGAGACTTTGTCAATTTCTCAGACTTTTCAAAATCCTGTTCTTTTATACAAAATGAAATTGCGTGAAAATGTCCATAAGTCTTGAAAATCCATTTCGTATGTTGGTCATCAAGTAGTAAATCTTTTTCTCGCATTTCAAATCCCGCTTTAGTGATGACTCTAAAAACCAAAACCTCTTGCCCGGGTTTTTGCAACACGTTACAAATTCCGAAATGGAGTCAAAAGCTTCAGAAATGTGGTGCTCTTTTTCAAGTTGTTGGAAAGCCGGGTATATTTCAGTGTAGAATAAAATTTCGTTTCTATAGACTTCTTCTATGTTGTCTTTGTTTCTTTCGGTTTCTGTTGGAGCTCTCTTTACCGCCAAATGGTGAATGAGGTTAGTTTCATTGTTTGTTATTGAAACTTTGTAGAATTCACCCAAAAATCCATCACATTTGTTTGCATTAAAATTTAGAAATGAGTTGTTGCTCAAAATTGCTAGGTGCACTCATTGTTAATTGTTTACCACTCTACTAAAGTGAAACTTAATGGAAATAAATAGAGATAAGTTTACTTTTAAAGCTAAAATATTATCAGCTGATTCACCTATTGTCGAAAAGGAATGATTTTGTATATTTTGCCAAATTTTTGGAACACTTATTGTATAAATGCAAGTAATGCCAGCAATGTAAATAATTTTCTTGAACTTTTTGATTAACAGAATAAAATGGTTTTTTAATAGAAATCGCCTTATTTTTTACTGTTACAAAGCTCCAATCTTATTCATGCGTACTAAAAAAATTAAAATTCTTATATTAGAAACATCATCGTTTACTTTTGCACTCAGTGGTTTATTGTAATTCTTTTGGCCTGTCGAGTGGGATAATGTGACTGTTTTTTCTTTATTCATCACTTTAATTTGAATTAAAAAAATATCATTAACATTCCAAATTGCGAATATTTTTTTCAGTCTTCTCTAACTACTCTCCTAGGTAAAAGCTTCTCCGGATCATTAATTGCTAATTTTACTAAATATAAGTATACTATAGATAATAAATATTTAAGAAAGTTTTTAATTTATCAAATAATTCTCTAGAACCTTCGGTATAGAAAAAGTAGGACGTTTTTGTGGTGTTTGTTACAGCGACCATTTCTCTGACAAGTTTTGGGATGTTATTGAATATTATTTTGTGCTGTTATCTATTGTTCAGTAAAAGCAAGGAGAATTTCAGAATAGAATATAATGTTGTTATATGCCTATGGTATACATGTCGCTGTTCCAAGTTTTTGATCAGTGGATGCTACTTTGATAACATCGTTGATTGTTATTTTTTTCGTCGATTATAACTGTTTTGTTATTTATATTTATTCATATTTTGTTTTTTTAAAAGACGTAAAATATATACTTCATATTTTTCACTTCATAATGCATCCATTTCGTACATGTGCAACAAAATATCACGAACTCGTTTTTTAAACAACTCTTCGTTATATTTTACTTGCATAAAGTGTTATCCAGCATCAACCTCTTCAATGTTTTGTTGCTTATCAGCATTTTTCACCATTTCAATATGATCTTCTTACTTACGAGTTTAATTTTAGTTACAAGCAATGCAAGATCGAGCGATCAAGAAAATTTGTAATCGAGTCATTCTAAATCCGAAAACGTATGTCTGTAAAATGTCAAGTAAAATGACAAGTCGAAAGGTAAAATGGCATGATCAAAAAGATGATAATTATAAGAACTAAATTTATAATTTACCTTCAAAAAAGAACGGTCCTACTCGTATTATTATACGTCGGCGACTAATTTCAGCCCATTTCGCCGTTTTACCTTACGACTTGTCATTTTAATTGACGTTTAACGTGAAGTTAGACATACGTTCTCGGATGCAAAGACAAATTTTCTTGATCGCTCGATACTACGTTTATTGCAATAGCAAGATGCAGTGCCAATAACTAAAAACAAGATGACAACGATGAATAAGAAGATGTGAAAATTTCTTCGGGTAATAGTCTTCTTATATATCCCTCATTCACACAAAACACAGTTAAGCCTAGCTTTGATCTCTTCTTTATGTGATAAACAGACTTCGGCAAATTAATTTCGCAGGAATAGGCAACCAGTGCGTTTTGCTAAAGGCTAAAAACCATTAATAATAAAAATTATGTTACTTACTTACAATAGCTCGAGTAATTAAAACATTTATCCATAGGCGTGATTTTCAAACAACTAAAACAAATATCTATGAAAATAAGTCGTTATAAACATAAATTTATGTTCTTAGTTGAAAATGTGAAGTCACTGTTTGCTAAATGAGAGCTTGGGAAATTTTACGGACTGGTGAATCTTGATTTAGTGGCCCTCAGGGTCACTCATCATTACAAACGTAGAGAAGACGAGGGAGGGGGCAAATACATTTTAAACAAACAAATTAGGTTGCGTAAAATATAATTTATTTATAATGAAATTTTTATTTGTACATTTATATAATACTGTATTTCACAAAAAGAGTAATAAAAAAAATCACAAATAATCAAATTCATCCATAAAAATCACAATATCCGTAATACGTTTATTAATCTCTTCATTATTTGAAGCACTTGACAAACTGACTGATTGCAAAATATCTTTTCCCTCTTCAGCACCTTTGCTTAAATCTGGAACTTCATCGGCTTTACTCAAAATAACTCTCATTACAAACAGTGCCATAAACAGGCCGTATCTCGCATAGAATTTCCATTGATACTTCAATTCATCATACGAGAAAACTTCATCGGGGTTTAATCCCGCCTCTTGAATCGTAGACGATAAGTTTTCATAGTAAATTTTTAATAATTCCTCGATGTTGTATAAAACCTCCTTTGAACTGTTAGCACAGAAAAAATAGGCGAGGTCAAACATTGGGGATCCAATGTAGGCGACTTGCCAGTCTAAGAGACATATATCCGTAGGTTTGTCTGTATTTGCCTTATCCTAAAAAAACAGTGGCTTTTGAAAAATTTCTCAAAAATAGAATTTGTTTTACCGTATATTTGTACATCATGTTGTTGCACCAACAATCTCCATGTAAAATTGTTGAATATTTATCGATTTTTTTTACATCTTCTCCAAAGAACTTTTCGCATTGTTGGGTGAACCGAGTGAGGGCTTGCGTGGCTTGTTCATTTCCTGCAACTGCCTTGAATCCGTTTCCAAAAATGGTTTTCGATCTCTCTTCAAATCTCGCTTTCTCTTCTGGTGTTTCTACTTCATTGTAAAAAATGTGTTTTAGGTTTTTGCTAATTTCTTCGTATTTTTCCGGTTTGAGGTATTTCAAAGCTAGACCAGTTCCGTGAAATTTGCCGTAAGTGGCAAACCCTAAAGCGACATGATCTGCATTCATTGGTACTGTACGATCCCACAGTCGGTAGTCAATTTCTTTAAGATTTTCTAAAATGAGACATTCTTCATTTTCTTTGAGAAAACTTCCATAACACTTTGCAATCTCCTTGAAACCGTTCGTGATGTTCCTCTCGTATAAAAGTTTCTCAAACTCGGGGAAAACTGTTGTGTACATATAAATTTCTCTCTCGTAGGCTTTCCTAATAGGAACTTGTTCTCTTACATGTTTCCCACAAAGTGCTGATTTAATCACTACATTAACATATTTGCTGTTATTCCAGATTTTAACCCTGTTGATGATTCCCATATAGCCATCTCCTTTCAAAGATCCTGCCTGAACATCAATTTTATAATCTTTAAAGCCTTGACTCTCAGCTACTATTTTCACAAGTTTTATTTGTTCATCAGATAACGAAGCACTCATTTTTGTTGATGTTTCTACTAAAGATTGATTAGTACTGATGCAATAACTGACGACAAATCATTATTACTATCACTCCCACTTTTTAGCCTTCGCTTTAACAAATTTTGATTTGTCGATGATGAGTACCATCATCGGAGAGGTAATTACTGTAATTTAAAAATAACTGACTTAGATCTAGTCCAAGTTATGCTACAGCGAATAATTTTATTAAAGTATATTAAAAGACGTTAGGCTTATTTAAAATATTCATATCGTTGGAGGGTCAAAGCTCATGTATGTACGAGTCTGTTTCGGCAAGATAAATTGTTTGTTTTGAATATTATAGAAGTAGGATGCAGGCAACAAAATATACACGCTTGATTAAATTTAGTATACAATCAGATAGACATAACAAATCTCGAGCGCCTCTACTACCAGAGATATAACAGTAATCGTATACAGAGTTCTAATAGTTACCCAAGTAACATGTATAAAATTCAGCTTTTATACGTACACTATAACGTAAGTACAGTTACAAATTATTAAAGTTTAAGGGCGTCTGACAAAGGGTTGCCACGATATTAAGTGTCTGGCAATGAATGAGGTGACTTCTAATATTATTCCGAAGAAAATATAAAAAAATTAAGCTTTATTATTTGATAAATTTAAATACGGGCTATTAGAGGTGACGTCACAGACGCGACTGTACTGAAGCTAAACATACAGTGTTGCCAGTTGTGACACTAGAGTACCAAATTGATACTAGATTTTTTTTACTAGATATTTATATTTACTTGTAAACCAATAATAATTTATATTCTCAGCCAAATACACATTATGTGAATGTTAATATTTTTTATTTTGTTTTGTTTTGGTACGACCTATCCACTCCTGTCGTTTGCAACATTTTGGCAATGCTGTACACATATTTTTGACGTACACAGAAAGTGAGGTTAGAACATATTAAATTACAGAAATGTTGACTACAATTGTTAAAACCATTACGAAACGACACACATTTTTCATAGCAACTATTTCCTTAGTAACAATCTCCCTACATGTCCAGGATTCAAGAAATAAACTTTTATTTGTTTAGCTTCAAAGGTACAGTCACGTACCTTGCTGACGTCACACTAATAGAGCGTATTGGTATTTTTTACTTCTTTGCTACCTGTTACCTCCCAAAGCCACGATGACCCAAACTTCATACTTATCCATCGTTCCTACCTGTTTTGGTAGTATGCGCTGACAAATTTTCAACTTTTATAAAATATCGAAATAGCCCTATGTATACAGTTAAAAAAAACGGGTCAATTTCATAGGTAGGCGACCAACATTTCAAGCTTTTAGAGGGTACTACGGGTAGATATTAAAATATTCAAAACTAAAATTTTGTGTCAAGTTTGTCTTAAAGCGCAGCTTTAAAAAGGTAATACCATTTATGATACCATGTACACCAAAGTGAAACGAGAGATATAGTCCCATCGCATAGCCCCCACGATCGCTAGACTTGGCACCTAACGATTTTTTTCTTTGGGAGTATTTAAAAATAAAAATTTATACTAATGTTCTAATGCAAAATTTAGAAGAGCTGAAAGAACGTATTCCTACGGAATGTAATAATATACAGGATGATTCTTAAATAGACCGACAAAATTTTATCTCAGCTTACTAAGGATAAATGGAGACAAACCCTTTTTACCTTTTAGGGGCAAAACCCCCTTGATCCGTGCCACTTACGGCGTTTATGAATTGTTGCAATGATCAAGTACGTTAATGCCATGGTTTCCATTACCTGTGCTAACACATCAGTGGCGTACGCTTTACTTCGAAAATAACTTTAATAAATTTTATTTGATGAACTTTGAAACAAAGAATTTTTTAAATATTTTTTCCAGCATATTCTCATTTGATACTACCAAAGATAAAATTTTGTCGGTCTATCTAAGAATCATCCTGTAGATCCTGAATGTATCAGGAATGCAGTGGCTGGGTTTTCAAAATCGCTTGGGTTTATCGTGTGATACATCGTTGTAATCAGGAACAAAAAGACTTTTCAAAAATACAGATGAAATATGGCGTCTATAAGAAAATCCAAAGTTGAGTGTTGTAACTCTGATATCAAGAGCGCCTTGGAAAATACGACGACAGATTTAGATTCCTTGTAAAAAAAGTGCCTTAAGAACATTCTAGTTAAAAACGTCTAGGTATTTTAGTTTTTGCTTGAAAAAATAAAAACGAAAATTACAAATTTCCGTTTTTTTTTTCAAATAATTCAAAAACTAAAAATAAAACATTAAATTTTCTTTCAGATTATTGTTCAGCATAAAAATGCGCAACTTTGTCCTAATTTAATCGACTTCGTTTCTCTTATAATAACTGAAATCCCCATGGTGGATCTCGAAAAACGAACACCCTGAATACGTCAAGGTTTATAATCATTTTTGAGTAATACGAAGCGTTTCAAATTGTTTTATCGCGAATATCTTTCGAGAAGTAAATTCGCCAAAATTCTATAGTTTTGAAAATAAAAATAAGTACATTTAGGTAATTTTACAAAAAGACAGTTTTGGAAAGTTTTTAAACGGTGATTTGATAAAACCGCACAACTATTTTTGTAATTGCAAAAATTCGTATCGGATATGTATGTACTTAAAAGTCTTGCTCGTACCTACTAGGCATTTAACGCTCAGAATTTTAAACAGTTTTTTAATATTGCTAAATTTAAATTAGAGTTATCCGTAAAAACCCAGTTTGGGTTACGCAAAGCAGCAATATTGGAAAAATGAAATCAATGTTTTTTGTTGTGTAATAGGTATGAGGATAAATTCATTGAACATTGTAGTTATTAGAAAAAATAAAATTTTTTTGAAGTCTATTATACTTCGAAACTCTCAGTAAACTTAGTAATTGTTTTAACAATGACAAAAATAAGTAGACAATTATTTATTAAACATTTTATTTAAATTTGTTATACAATACATTTTACACGTAGGTATTCGCAAGGAATAAGATGTACAGTTTTGGCCACATAAATCTCGTACAAAATGTCATTTAAATTTATGTTTTGTTGTAATTTATACTTTAATTTGTCAAAGTGAGGTTTATTAAATTATTTTTGAGAAATTAATTATTTAATTTGGGAAATTAATTATCACAGCTTGCAAGAAAACTTTCGCAAGCTGATAAAACACGAATTATAGCGGATACACATAGGTGCGCCAGAACTCGCCCCCCAGAGAAAAATGGAAAAAATGTTAAAAAAAATTTATTTATAAAAATTTCGAAGTTATGAGGGTTTAAAGTTTGCACTTTGACTCAATTTATTTCTGTTGGAAAAATACTTTTCCTAGTTTTTTTGCTATAGGCTATTAAAAGAGGAAACAAGGAAGCTGTATCCTAAATTGCAACTCGTTTATTTGTGGCTTTTATTGACAAAATTTTTGTACCTTTACTAAATAATTGTAAAAAAACAATACGATATCATCAGTATCATTAAATAGACATAAAAAATGTCAAATGTCAAAAAATAAATGTCAAAATTTTTTGACAGATAGATTTTTTTAACATTTTTTCCATGTTCCTGGTATCTTATCTTACTTGAAAATTTTCTCTGGGGCGCGAGTTCTGACGCACCCTGTATACTACGTTTCTATGAGGAATTGAAGAATTGAATTCGAATTGAAAACGGTTTAGAGATTTAATACTGCCATAGAAACACTTTAAAATCGGTATTGAAATCGATTTGAATCTCAAGGTCGATACGGCAAATTCTGGGATTGTATCCGGATTGAAAGTACAATTTTATACATGGAAACAGTATCGTACTGAATCCAACTTACTTTGCCGGGCTTGTGTCAAAAAGTTGACGTTGAAAAGCTTTCGTTGTCGTGTGAAGTCATTTCGGTTTAGTTTTGCTTTTTTTTTTCAAGAGAAATAGATTCCAAACTACTTCATGGAAACACACACGGACTCAGTCCCAATACCGCTTTCAATTCGAAGTCAATACCTCATGGAAACTTAGTAAATATTAGACAAACAGCAGAATTGCACATAAATAAAGCTGCTGTACTGAACGTCAAGAAACGGTAGCAAAATAAGGGAACCATAATCAGAAAACAAGGCACAGGCTTGACCAGAATTTCTTCTAGAGAAGAAGACAACAATTTATTACAATATTCTAGCGACCATTCTTTCGAAATCCCAATAAAATTTCATATTTTTTATATCAAAGTTTGTTTTACAACAAACATTATTGATAAAATTTGACATGATGTCAAAATGAGGTTGTATGAGATTTAAGTGGTGAATTGTACATTCGTGAGTTTGATTTATTGAAATAGTGATTAGAGTTATACTATCGTAATAAGTAATACCTAACAATAAGTCTGATGAATATTTTTTATTAATTTTTAATTTTAATTAACATTAAAAACACTTATTTAGTTACTGTTTTCTCTGACTTTATTGAAAAAACTTTACAAAAAAGTGTTTAAATTAAATTGGTACTTACTAGTATTAACAGACTTTGTTTTATTGCACAATTATAACAACGTTTTATATGAAATACAAAAACATTACATAAGTACATAATAGTATATTATAATACTAGTTTATAAGCAAGCCTTTAAAATACGCACGACGGGTTTAAGAGAACGACGCGTCAGCGGAGTGATTTTAACGTCGTAAGTGTTTTAAAGGCGCTTATAAACGACTGTTATACGCTATTTTTTATTATACCTGCCCATTTACTATCTTTCATGAGCATTGAAAAAATGTGAATTTACACAATAAAATTATGAAAGGTTGTTTGTGAATCGTTTTCGTAGAGACGGTTACTAGTTTACGTTAAGCACATTTTTTCACGTTGTAATTGGTCCAGACATTTCACTATTTTTTGTTACCTAGACAACTTTAAAATTTCAGCGTGCTATAAAGGCCAAATTACGCATGCTGCAGCGTGTTTTAATTTAGGATTATGATGCAGGTATAATAAAAAATATTTACAATTCACATGAATTTATCTATTGATATTTTAGAAATACATACATGCATTATTTTTAAATCACAGATTTGACAATTTCTGACCTTGATAGATGAAGTTTTGAAAAAAATATACCCTGTTTTATAATACATTATAGAATATCTGAACTCTAGAAACACTTATGAGAACAATATCGATTTTCACAAGTAAACATAATTTAGAGACAGGTGTCAACAACTGACATTTCAGTGGCAAAATCGTGAGTGCAGGAACACATCCGCTGTCATTTACCGTTTACAGTGCATATACCCTCGTTATCAACAGGAAACTCAAATGATTCTCCACAGCTCAAACAAATGTCCCTCTGTCGACGCATTGTTGTTGCCACTTTCCCTTGCGCTGGCTTTTTCCAAGACACTAAACAAACCACGTCTCCTTTTCGGGGAATACGTACTTGACTCTCCGAATCTATTCTTTCCGGAATCTGGAAATATTCAATAATTCTTAAATCTGCAAATTCAAATGTGCAAAGAAGCTTTTGCAAAGAATTGTGCAGACATTTTTATTGAATATAAGAGAGAGAGTTGACTTTCTTTTTACAATTCTCTGTATTTACTATTAAGTTTGCACATGTTTGTGTCGAGTCTTTTGTGACCGACCGAGAGTAAAATGCTAAAATAAAGAAGGTAGACAGCTTCACTTAGAGCGGCAGATATTTAAATCAATAACAAACAAAGACTAAGAAAATTGTATTGCAGATGGATTTATTTAGACAGCGTTGATTTTCACTGCAATTAGACACATAAGTAAGTCTGATCAAGTTTAGTTCAATTAATAAGTTTTTGAAATAAGAATGTAATTTATTTTTGGGAAATTGTAAAGAAATCGCCTTACCTAGCTAATCATTTTCGATGTCAAAAGAAGTGTTAATTCGTTTTACTCAACTTTTCGGCAGGTGGAATTTTTCACAGACCATTTGGGAAGGAATGTTATCTGATGCCTTAAAGAATATAATGAAAAGTTAGTTGGAACTAATTTTGAATAATTTCGAAGTTAGAGATACAAGTTTAAACATACTAATTTTCAAAATTCGAAAACATCTATTGTATCAAAATTTAATTAATGACACATATTTTTTACTCAAAAACCTGCACTAGGATAACAGAATCACTTTGAATTCTGTTTTTGTTTCCATAAGTCTTGCAACTTGGGATGTTTCATTGTTACAGTCTTAAATTACAATCATAAATCTAATATGACTCTACTTTGAACGACATTTGTGATCAATGACACGTTATCAAGCTATTAGGACAACCCACTTTGTGTAGATTAAAGTTTTGGCATTAAATTTAATTTAGTTCGAATAAATGAAAATCATATAAACTGCCAAAAGTTTTGTTCCCATCGCACCATTTATTGACCACAATTCGAAGTAGAAACCTCACTTAAACTCAGTCCAGAGGCCGACAAAATCTTTACTTTAAAGCCCAAACTATAATAAAAAAATACATTTTCATTTTTCTGTTTGTTAAATTTTGCCTCTAAGGTAATATTTTATAAAACAAATTTATTTAAATTTACCTGAAATAACTACAAAAGATTGACTCAATTGATTTTTTTTGTCTGTAACAAAGTGGAATGTAAAATTTTTAACGTGAATTTCGACTTATTTAAATTTTGCTTCTATGAAATTCCGACTGGTATTAGTTTTGAAACTGTAAAATATGGAGGGTGTTATCATGTCAGGAATATCCTACCGCAGTATGTACATACAAGCATGTTGATAGATTTAGGAACTTGCTTTTTGTTGCTAGTCTCTCAGAGGAGATAAGTTTTTACAAGGATGGACCGACGGCATTTGCTAGATAAGATAAAATATTCCGCTTTTAAGTGCTCTGGCAATCTTTTGCTTACCACTTTACACGTTTACAAAAAATAAACATTTCTTAGGTAGAACAATTTATGTATGTACAGTGTGTCCCCGGATAGGTGTAACGACTCTTATACATATGAAAGAAAAAGAGATTGATTTAAATTTAAATTTTTTGGAGTGCAGCCCTGCTTGGTTAAAGACTAATTTCTAACATAATTTTAGATTTGAATAATTAATGATGCCTTGGAAATTTTCAAAAAACCTATTTTTTTTTGTAGTGTAAAATGTCTTTTATGTGGCAAATAAAGATAATTGCATTTTATTAACAGAAACGTCAGAAATCTATTTAGTACTAATAATGTAAATGTAATTTTTTTATTCTTAATAAAGAACTGTTAAAAATGAAATTATTTGATCTGTGAATTAATAAACATAAAAAAATAAAAAAACCATAGTTGGCCGACGATTTTGAAATTTGGTATAGGAGCCTAGATGTTGATTCTAAACAACTTTTCTTAACAACTTTTTGTCGTATTTGCCGCATAAAAGACTTTACTTTACAAATCAGTTTTTTGAAAATTTTCAAAGCAAACTTGATTTTTCGAAACTAAAATTACATTACAAATTAGTGTTTAACGAAGTAGAACTGAACCCCAAAAATAAAAAGTTTTAATCATTTTTTTTTATCTTTTACAACAGTCGTTTCACCTATCCGGGGACTCACTGTATAAATTTGTTTTTACTTCACCGATCACTTTATTTATTTGATCTCAAGGTAATAATTTTATTATTCGGCTCTAACGTGTCGTTTTAACTTCGACCTTGCCCCACCCACAACATAGTCAATGAAAAATGAAACCATATTCAATTTAGAACACAGTAGTTAATCTAAACTTGCAAATAAATTTTTATTAAAAATACCTACATATAATAATTATCGAAAGTTTTTTGATCAAATATGAAGCTGCTGAACAAAGGCCCAAATCTCTTAGACGTGTCAGAAATTGTCATTAGGACAGTGTCATATACAAAAATTACCTTCACGAGTATACAATTATTTTATAGTTTAAATCGTGCCTTAGCGACCGATCTTATTGGTAACTAAAAGACATTGCACTGGGCAGGGCAAGTTAGATGTTATGTAGGGTGCGCCAGAACTCGCGCCCCGGCAAAAAATGCCCTGTTAGGTACGATACCAGGAACATGGAAAAAAAATTATTTAAAAAGTTTTAAAGACATGAAACTTTGCACTTTGACTCTATTTATTTCTGTTGAAAAAATAATTTTCCAAGTTTTTTTGCTAAAGGCAAAGAAGAGAAGAGGAAACAAGGAAGCTGTATCCTAAATTGTAACTCTGTTTAATGTTATTTATGGCTTTTATTGGCAAAATTTTTCATCTTTTCTAAATAATTATAAAAAAAACTTATACAAGATCATCGAATAGATCTAAAAAGTATCAAATGTCAAAACTTTTTGACAGATAGAATTTTTTAAACATTTTTGGTATCTTAATAGTCTAAGAGACCGCGGTCGCCAGACCTTCGTCATTTTATAAAAGTTGAAAATTTGTCAGCGCTAACCAAAAAATCTAACATGGCCGGTATAGGGCACGCTCTGTCCAAGGATGGTAGACACAGAGGATTGCTCAGGTCCTATGCTGCAATGTTAGCTGTATTTCATCATCCCCACCACATTGCGTGACGTCACAACTGGCCCACATTGTTTGTTTACATCAGCTGTGCTTCGTGTTTTTTGGTGTTTTAATGATATTAGAGCATATTAAGATCATACAAAAGAAAATTGTAGTACGAAATAATGCAAATTTTAGTATATTTAAAGTAATTCCAATAATTTTAAATAGGTACTGCATATATCGTCACTATATGCCTGGTAGATGGTATGCTGTATATGGTTGTAACAGCAGCCAAATAAAACCAAAACAAATGGGTGACAATCTCATTTTTTATCTTTTTCTATCGGCAACAATATGGTCTCATCAACGATGAGAAAGGAACGGGCCAACAGGTGCAGACGAGCTAATAAGTTCAACTCGATTCATAGCTCAATTTGCTCCATTTCACAAACAATGATTATCAACGTGATCTAAGGAACAAATTATTATATGCATTCATTTTTGGTTTAGACTAGAGTAAGCTATTTTATTGTCATACAGCTACAGTCGCCAAATTTCCATAGCCGATTCTGATCTAAAACAGAAATGAATGTATTATAAGTAGATACATATTTTATAAACTTGCATCACTAACATTACACCAGATACAATGTGTTTCAGTATAATTTCCCAAGCATATTTTTGATCTTGTAACCCCCAGAAATTCTGTATTGTTTGTATTAAAATTATAAACGTGGGGTGTTATAAAATTGTTAATTGATTTTTAATTTATGTGATCTCTTTATTTTTCAATAATTTTAGAATTACAAAATTATTTTTTTACTATTGTATAATTTTTATAATCTCTAAGTCATGTGGACAAATAGAGAAAGCAAATATTATTAATTTAATCTTTGTTTAATTTTTGGGATATCATTTATCTGAATTTTGATTGTACCTACGCTGGTTTCAAAATTCAAGTTTAGTGCAGCTACCAAATGTTTTTATTTGAAGAAATAAAATTTATATTGTGTCGTTTAGTTTTGCTCATTTCTTTCTTCTTTAAAGTCTTAAAGTTATTATAAAAATGATTTATTTTGTTTTACATTTTTTTACCTATTAGCCATTATTAGATTTTGTATTATTATTTATCAACAAAATTTATTGCATTTAAAATTGTCAAAAATAAAACCCGTTTCTATTTTGTATGTATACCTAGGAATATTATTGATATTTTCACGACTTTGTGACCAAAAAATTTCAATGGCAATTTATTTATTAAATCATTTTTGTTTGAGCATTTTAAAACGTAAAGAATACCCGTCAATATAAAAAATAAAAAAATTGTTCCTATTCTTAATGTCCCGATTAGAAAACAGATTTACTCAATTTTTGGACACAAATAAACAGAAAATTCTATTTTGTATTACCTCAAATTATAACTACAATAATTTCATTATAAATTCAAAAGCGATTTTAACAAATTAAAGTCATAATTCACTTTTATTTGCATTATTTGGTATTTGCTTCTATTAACTCCCATGTATTTGACGCGATTAAAGACCAGTTGTGACGTCACAGCATGTCTATGGACCACGTGACGCCGGCTGACAGATTCGTGAGCCTGAGCAATCCTTTACGTCTACCATCCTTGCGCTCTGTCCAATTGTTTCTCTCTCCACGGTTAGCGCATACTACAGAGTGGTTATAAATGATTTTCATTTAGCCAGCTTTGGAATTTTTTTGCATGTAACTTTATTTGTGCCACTCTACTTTTTTGAAAACTCTAGTTCTGTCATTAGTGTCACTTATTAATTAATTATAAATTGTTGTTAATTGAACTTTTATTGTTTCAACTAATTTCCAATAATAACTGATAATGATGTACCTATACTTTAGAAGAAATCAAGTTTATAATTGAAATCTATTTTAGAAGTGGACGCTTAGTAAACGGCGATTTTTTGATTTTGAGTTAAAACAAGTAGGTACCTCTATTTTCGTAAAGCGGCATTTTTTCTTTTACATGGGAAATTCACAGCTGGCTAGATGAAAATCATTTATAACCACTCTGTACTAACACAGGTAGGAACGATGGGTAAGTATGAAGTTTGTGGCTTTGGAAGATACCAGGTAGCAAAGAAGTAAAAAATACCAACTTAAATTTATCAAATAAAAAAACGTAATTTTTGTATATTTTCTTCGGAATAATATTAGACATCACCTCATCTATTGCCAGATACTTAATATCGGGCAACCTCTTGTCAGACACCCAAACCTTAATAAATTGTAACTGTACTTACGTTACAGTGTAAAAGCTGAATTTTATAGATGTTACTTGAGTAACTATTAGAAGATGTTTTCTCAGTACCCAGACAGTTTTGACAGTTCTAACCCCCGGCCAGACAAAAATATAGGGTAGCTGTAGGCCTCCAATGATGATACTTTGTCAAAACTGAATCACATTTATTTTATAAACTGCACTTAGCACTGTCGAAGCTGTCTGGCTACTGAAAAAACATCTTCTCATAGTTACCCAAGTAACATGTATAAAATTCAGCTTTTAAACTATAACGTACAGTGATGGACAGTGAATTTCGTCCACCCAATTTCTATGAATTCACAAAAATTCACTGTAGTTTGTGCTTTATTGTCAGGTTGACTGACATTCAAATACGTATTGTCAAATTTAATCAACTTCGAACATTCCAGCAGTAAGTGCGTTTAATAAAATAAAAATTATCTCTCTGGTATAAGAAGGTATGTCTCAAGGACGTGTCTCTATACTTTTGGGCATACCAAGGAGTACCATTTCAAAAGATAAAGGTAAAAAGTAGCAAGAATTATCGAACCTTCTGTCAACATGACAAACGTTAATCAAAATTCTGAAACAAGGTTAGGAAAAGACTAATTTACACTTTTATTCTGTCAAGGAAATTGGGTGGACGAAATTCACTGTCCATCACTGTAAGTACAGTTACAATTTATTAAGGTTTAAGGGTGTCTGACACTGATGAGGTGATCTCTAATACCGTGCGATCAAAAAAAAATTAGAGTAGGCGTTGATTAAATTCTACAGTTGGCAACACATTGGCTAGAAATCTGGGCTGCAAATTTTCCACACAAACTGAAAGTAAAAATGACCATTTACCTTTTCGTCTTGTACAGAATTTTTGGAATAACTTGCAACAATAAAAATAATTTTCAGCTCTAAAGTGAACATTATTTCACTCAAAATGAATAAAACGCAAACTTGTCAAAGTTTTCGCTGACATTTGATGTCTAAAATCAGTATCGCCATCTGAAGGACTTTAATCACCGCCTACTCTAATTTATTTTTTTTTGATCGCACGGTATTATTCCGAAGAAAAATAGAAAAATTACGCTTTCTTATTTGATAAATTTAAGTTAAAGCCACGATTACCCAAACTTAATCGTTCTTACCTGTGTTGGAAGTATGCGCTGACAAATTTTCAACTTTTATAAAATGACGAAGGTCTGGCGACCACAGGCTCTTGCTCTATAGCTTACTTAAAATTTTTCTCTGTGGCGCGAGTTCTGACACACCCTGTGTTATAACGGCACCACAATATGAATTCGTATTTTGAAAAATAAGAACGACTAAACCGCCTTAACAAAAACTTATTTCTGTGTATAAATAAAATTTGTTGACAACAGCAGCACTAATGAAACTGGCCCCCAGTATCAAATAGAGCTGGATAGGGCCGCTGGGAATTTTTTCACTGTGTAGTAGTATCTCATCCGCTCCTGAGCATGAAAGCACTGTGTGGAGTGTGAGAACTAAGAAAAACTTTGGTAGGAAAAGCATTCAGGCAATATAATCACAAATATATTTATAAAAACACAATAACAAGAAAACAATAAAACACCTACAACTAAAGATACATAAAATTAAAAATATCGAGCAACATATATATCTACTCTAAAGTCTTCAACGATATTTCAAGAGGCGGCAATCGAGAGTCGCCATTTGGGGTTGGGATGCAGGAGGTGTGTTTTATAGTGTTGGCTCTAGGGCTCACCTTCCGTCCAGTTCGTCTAGCCCTGATGTTGAAAACCCCATACACGACTGGATTCATGCAAGAGTTCGTGCAAGCGAAGAGAAACAGTGCCTTTTGTATCCTCTGATCCACGTTTTTTGCCGACTCTCTGTCTAACCAATACCTGCAAAAAGTTTCACTCTGTCATCATTTGTCAAACGTGCCGAGTTGTAAAATGGACTTGTTATTGCTTATTGACAAAAGAGACTCTCAAGGACTCTCGTTAGAGATAATCTCAAGGGACAATGCGTATAAACAAATCTGTCAGTTGATGCTCGACTGGAAATAATATTTCAAATGCCTCACGTGTGGCTATTGATAAATATTCACTCAATTCTATGATTCATCGAGGGAAAGATATTACGTATAATCGTTTTCATATTAATGTGCATCGAAGTAGTCGTTGAAAAGGATCATTTGAAGTAGTGATGGGCAGAATGGAATGGAACTTAACGAATAATTCGATAGTTGTCTATCATTCGAATTATTCGATAGTAGAAAATACATTCATTCGTTAAAATTCATTCGTTAAAAATCATTCGTGTAGATAAACGATTTTGATTGAGTTATCGAATCATTCGATAAATGATTATTCAATAGCGAAATTCAAATCCCAACCTCAATCTTCACTAAAAATTATTTTCTCAAATAAATATGTGTACCCGACTTTTTGAGGTAGTAAAAAATAATTAAAATTAACAACGTAATTAACATAGGGTGACAAAGATTTAAAAAAATGTCATTATTGATGTGATTTTTGTTCTGAATGATATTAATGAAACTTTTTGTGTGAATCGACCTTTAAATTAAGGATGCATTTAGACTTCCACAATCCACTTGATGCACATTAATATGAAAAAGAGTATACCTGTTAACAGTGTTAACAAATTCAGGAAACATCAATCGGAATTTTCAAATTATTGTTTTAATTCAAATTCTGTAATTTCGATAACGTGAAATTTATTTGTTGTCAATTTGAATACTTTTTTCTTTAAATAAATTGCACCCAATCGTAAATACAGGGTCCCTGACTTGATTTTCAGACGCAAACCAAAATACATTCTCAGATACCAATCTGCATTAATTGATTTAGGTACTATTTAAAAAATTTTGAGGTTATAAACATAGATACCTATGATAGCTTTCACAGTTTTTGTAAAATGACCTCCTACGGTGTACCTTTGACGGTACAGCAGGGGTAAGCCGACTAGTATACGTATAGCCTGTGAGTATAACCAAGACCGTTTTCACTCCGTTTTTGATAAATTTTAGTTCTGGCCCGGCCGTCAGAGATCGCCATTAACATTATTATACCAAGGCCATCTGAATCAAAAAGCTACGCTTATAAGGCCGTTTTGATTTTTCCATATAAACTTTGTTTCTCTGAGATTTCGGGCGTCAGCACCTTATTGCGCTCCATCTACCGATTTCGATCGCAGTCGATTGAGACTTTTTATTTTTAGGTTAAGTGCTTAAAACATCAATTAAAACATGAATGCTGTAGTCTTCGACCATATATTAGATAGACCAGGCATACTCTGATTTGTTGTGAAGCCAACATGTGCAGGGAAAATGACTACTAATGACTACTAATGGTACGCGAATTTGACCCTTAGAGAACTCCTTCTCTGATTGGTTCATTCATAATATGTGAACCACCAGTGGCGTCGTAATGTATTCTAATATTCCAATATTACATTGATTTTTTTTTTATATTGTAACTCGGGCGATATGATTGTAGATTGTTAAGTGATCACACCAAAAGAGTCAAGTAGTTTGAAAATCTCGAAATACCACCAGTTTTAACAAGCAACATTATTTATGAAACTTATAATATTTTTCATTTTCTGCCCCTTGCCTATGAGCCACCACTGAACAAGGAGTAAGGAAGAGTAAGCATCCTCTTGCCCCTCACTCCTCTTGACAATACATGTTGGCTTCAAACAAACTCGCTGGATAGCGTGTCTATCTAATATATGGTCGAAGGCTATAGTATAAGATCCGAGCTTATTTTAGATGTATTCTGGACTAGCAAAATACTATTAAATTAGAATTGCAAAAAATATAAAATCATAACACGAGGTAGGTTAGAACAATTTATAACTTCAATATTTTTCTGCAAAGTGATTTGTTTGTTGAGTAATCCGTAATTTTTGTAGTGTCTTTAATATTAAAATACAAAGTAAAACGTTGTCCTTATTATTGTCTGTATAAATTTGCTTACCGCAAAACGTTTCAAAAGTTTCGAACCATTTTTGCCTTTGTTGCATATTGCTTGGAATTTCAAATAAGCGAACATTTTGCCCCACAAATGAAACACGCTTTTTACCATTTTATACTATTATTTTATAAAATTGAAGGGTGCCGCCAATGCTTATAAATTGAATAACTGTTATTAATTTAATTTTGTAGCTTTGATTCGTTAATCGACTACCGAGGGCGCACTTTTTTTTATGGCCGCTCTGCAGAAACAGTTATCACGGAGAATGAAACGGCCTATAAACGTAGCTTTTTGATTCAGACGGCCTTGTCTCATAATAAAGTTTATTTATTTTTTGCGAATGTTATTTTTATTTTAAATTTTCATTCAAAGGTAGACGATAGGTATAGACACACAACATAGTCCGGTCAAATTAGTCATAAAAATAGTGGTCAATAACGAAAATTCCGACAGAGCTAAATTTTGGTGGAGACCTTGGGTACACCATTAGATATAAAGTGTCAAAAGTCCCCATCGATCCCATGTGTGCTAAAAAAGTTATTCGGGGTCAAAGGTCAAAATCTGAGGTTTTTTAAATTTTTTTCGAGAACGGTAAGTTTTATCGAAACAGTAGCCCAGACAAAAATTATAGATCTTAAAATTATCTACAAAAATGGTCTTTATACTTTTTTTCTAAGAATCACCATTCCTGAGATATAGCGATTCTAAAAGTTAAAGGAGTAACGTTCTACATCATATGCACATACAGAGTGCGCCAGAACTCGCGCCCCAAAAACAAATGCCATGTAGGGTAAGGTACCAGGAACATAGAAAAATTTAAAAAAATTCTATCTATAAAAATTTCAAAGTTATGAGAGTTTAAATTTTGCACTTTGACTCTATTTATTTCTGTAGGATAAATAATTTTCAAAGTTTTTTTGCTACAGGCTATTAGAAGCGAAAATAAGGAAGCTGTATCCTAAACTGTAACTCTGTTTAATGTTATTTGTGGCTTTTATTGACAAAATTTTTGTACCTTTACTAAATAATTATAAAAAAAACATATACAAGGTCATCAGTATTATTAAATGGACATAAAAAAATGTTAAATGTCAAATTTTTTTGACAGATAGAATTTTTTAAACAGTTTTTCAGTACTCTGGGGACTACCCAATTACTCCCTTTCAAGGGAATGCGCGATTTTTTGAACATCCTGTGTGTATTACCAAATAAATTCTTTTTAATTCTAATGGAATCCGGATATTTATAAGTTTAATGAAATAGAAGAAAAATTTCAAGTAAGATAAATAAACATGAAAAAAATATTTAAAAATTCTATCTGTCAAAAAATTTTGACATTTATTTTTTGACATTTGACATTTTTTTATATCTATTTAATGATACTGATGATCTTGTAAACATTTTTTTCATGTTCCTGGCATTTTATCTTACTTGAAATTTTTCTTCTATTTCATTAAACTTATAAATATCTGGATTCCATTAGAATTAAAAAGAATTTATTAGGTAATACACACAGGGTGTTCAAAAAATCGCGGATTTCCTTGAAAAAGGAGTAATTGGGTAGACCCCAGAGTAACTGAAAAACTGTTTAAAAAATTCTATGTCAAAAAATTTTGACATTTATTTTTTGACATTTAACATATTTTTATGTCCATTTAATAATACTGATGACCTTGTATATGTTTTTTTTAGAATTATTTAGTAAAGGTACAAAACTTTTGCCAATAAAAGCCACAAATAATATTAAACAGAGTTAGAGTTTAGGATACAGCTTCCTTGTTTCCGCTTCTAATAGCCTGTAGCAAAAAAACTTGGAAAATTATTTATCCTACAGAAATAAATAGAGACAAAGTGCAAAATTTAAACTCTCATAACTTCGAAATTTTTATAGATAGATTTTTTTTTAATTTTTTCCATGTTCCTGGTATCTTACCCTTCTTTGTATGTATGTGCATATGATGTAGAACGTGACTCCTTCAACTTTTAGAATCGCGATATCTCAGGAATGGTGATTCTTAGAAAAAAAGTATGCAGACCATTTTTGTAGATAATTTTAAGATCTATAATTTTTGTCTGGGCTACTTTTTTGATAAAACTTACCGTTTTCGAAAAAAATCTAAAAAAACGTCCAATTTTGACTTTTGACCCCGAATAACTTTTTTAGCACACATGGGATCGATGGGGACTTTTGACACTTTATTCCTAATGGTGTACCCAAGATATCCACCAAAATTTAGCTCTGTCGGAATTTTAGTTATTTGAAATGTCTATTTTGACGGGACTAACATAAACAACACATTTATGTTCCAGCTTTTTTTGTTAGATTTATAATAAAAAAAAGAAATCTAATTTAACGGCGTGAAGTGTACGGGATTGAAATTTGAAACAAGTTGGTCCTGATTTCACAATCAATGAAAAAACACAAATTGAAGTCTTGTTTGTAAAATAAATTCCTGGAATTTGAGGTAAAATTGATTTTTGTACTAAACTACGATAATAATTGCTAATTGTTTAGAATGAGTTTAAAAATAAAATTTTGTCTAAAACATGTATTTTGTATTTTTAATTTATTTTTAATAAAGAATAATAAATTGAAACAAATAGTATATTAAAGTACAAGTTGCAAGCACAAATACGAAATTCCGAAACGAGCCGCGTAGCGGCGAGTTGAGGAACAAATGAGTATTTGAAGAACCTTCTGCAACAAGTTTATTTTGCCGCTTTATATCATTTTATAAGTTAAAAAACGAAAATTTTAATTTTTTTTTAGAGAATTTTGCGACGGTTAGCATTGATTGACATTTATGTGCAATAATTTTAGGCGGCTGTAAAAAATAAAAATAATTCTTATTTTCACATTTGAAAATGAATTGTGAAGAAAGTCCGTAATTACAATTAAATTAACGCCAACGACTTATTCCAGCACTCAAATGACGTCATTTGGGTGCTGGAATAGAGTTATTCTAACACCGAAATAGAAAAACATGTTTTCAAAATTGTCGCTTTTTCTAGTTCTTGGGCCAGACGTATGGTGACGCCATACAAAAACTTTTAAAAACCAGGCGTTCTATTTTGTAGGTGTTCTGTGTGCGGTACAGCCACAGCATTTGTGTAGCATTCTTCATATACAGGGTGTTTCACACAACTTTACGAGGCTTGCGCCTAATGTACGCACCCAAATATACAAATATCACAAAACACTAGATACAAAAAAAAAACATTTTTAATTATTTAATTTTTGGAAAACCATGTCAGTCAGTAGTTGTTAAAGTAATCAAGGTATCATTAATAGTCATAAACTGCAGTTTTTCAGAAACAATTATCATTTGTTTTATCACGAGACGACATGAATATGATTCTAGTTTACCTATCTTAATCACCAACTAACTAAAAACGTTGTAATTTTTTAAAGGGTGAACAAACTAGAGAAGATTATCCAATTTTTTTAAAATTTGTAATCGAGTTCGTATCGGAATATGAATTATTGATTACAGGCGCAGGCTTCGTAAAATTATGTGAAACACCGTGTCTTGTCGGTTTTTTCATTGTTTGAGTATACATTTTGAATTCAAGAAGATGAAAAAGTATAATTGCATTTTGTGCAACTATTTTAAGTTACATAAAATTCTCGTTGTGACACTGAAATAGAAAAATTTGTCTTCCATTTGTCATTGTAAAAATTTAATTTTAGACACAAAGCAAATAATAAATTTGGGATAATTACACCAACGCCGTTAAGAATTTCTTATTATATTCCCATCATTTTCATTAACATCATCAACATAATTATATGTATTTAAGTTATTGGGTTTAATTTTTAATTTGAAAGATACTAACATAAAGATCACTTAATGGCCTTTTAATTGCTACAATGTTACCTACGCAACTGTCAGTTGGATATTGATCTCATTATTCCAGAGAATTATTGCAGAGCTTTCAAAATATAACCTAATATGATACGTGTCCTTTCTCCAACTTTTTGCATTTGTCTTTTTATTTCCTTACACATGCAGGACAAATTTAATTACTAAAATACCATTATTCGTATTAGCAAAGTTTGATATTGTTCCACAAACAGGTTTAACACAATTTAATGATGTAATGCATGTTTTTAGCTTTATAAACAATAAGTTATATTCTCTCATATTAGTTATGCAAAGTATGATATCTTCAAGAAAGTTTCGAAACATATTTGTTCTTCTCTAAAGTTTTGAAGTGAGATAAATTAAGTCGTAAAGTATAGTATATTAAGCATCAAGAACGGTAAGGACATTTTACCGACCGAAGACAATTGGGTCGTCGCACATATTTTTTTTTATTGCATATCTTTATCTTTATTAAAAAATAATTAACCCGTGTTTTCTTTTTTTTTTGAAATCTTAATTTTAGTACAAAAAAATATTATAAAAACTCGTAAAATGAAATAAAATCAAGACGCACGCGTTTTATTTGCTGTGAGGTAATAATCCGTTCTTTGCTCTCATTGGCTGTTTGAATGTCGGTAATGCAGATTGCAGATCTGTTTTAAGCTTCGACCATATCTATTTAATGATACCGATGATCTTGTATATGTTTTTTACAATTATTTAGTAAAGGTACAAACATTTTATCAATAAAAGCCACAAATATATTAGATAGACACGCTATCCAGCGAGTTTGTAGGCAGTTTGTTTGAAGCCAACATGTATGGACAAGAGGAGTGAGGGGCAAGAGGATGCTTACTCTTCCTTACGCCTTGTTCAGTGGTGGCTCATAGGCAAGGGACAGAAAATGAAAAATATTATAAGTTTCATAAATAATGTTGCTTGTTAAAACTGGTGATATTTCGAGATTTTCAAACTACTTGACTCTTTTGGTGTGATCACTTAACAATCTACAATCATATCGCCCGCGTTACAATATAAAAAAAAATCAATGTAATATTGGAATATTAGAATACATTACGACGCCACTGGTGGTTCACATATTATGAATGAACCAATCAGAGAAGGAGTTCTCTAAGGGTCAAATTCGCATACCATTAGTCATTTCCCCTTGCCCCACCTGCACATGTTGGCTTCACAACAAATCAGAGTATGCCTGGACTATCTAATATATGGTCGAAGGTTTTAAGGTTATATTTTGGTGTTTGTTTGTTTCAATATCTGTACAATAATAATTATGATGTCAAAGATGAGTACATTTAAGCGTTGTGATTAAACATCCGCCATATTATTCCACTTGCCACTGTCAGTTGTTGTCAGTGCTTTTGGGATTGTTACGTAGTAAACCGGGAATTTATCTCGGATTTAAATTCTACCCCAAACTTAATAATCGAAATTATAGTATTTCAAACTCTTCCAAGTTAATTTTGCTTCTTCTTTTTTGTGTGATTGATTTTTGTTAGTTTTTTAAAGAGTAGTTATGCCAAGGGCATTATTGGATGTTTATGGCCTCCGAGGGCGACAAGTTTGCAAGAACGTGGACCTCCAGTCCGAGGTTTTTGTAATAAGTTCCCCAAGGACCATAAACATTAAATAATGCCTAAAGTTCTTAGAAGGTTTATTGTTTTATCTGAAATTAAAAATTTTTAATATGAAATGTTAAAATAAATGACAGTGGATAAATTAAACCATTAAATTCGTCACGACGTTTCGAAACCTTTACTGTATCTTCGTCAGGCGAAGAATTTTCGTTGGCTGAACGTGGGAGGCATGGCACAGTCAACGAAAATTCTTCGCCTGAGGAAGATAATAAATGTATCAAAACGTGGCGACGAATTTAATGGTTTTATTTATCCTTTGTCCTGTAAACCATCTTCTACAAAATCAAGAAAATAAATGACAGTGAAGTAGCTTATAGTGCTCTGGGAAGTAGGTAAAGTATCCTGGTGAATAAATTATAGAACTTTAACAACCCTGAATGCCCAAGAGCATTATTCCTTCATAATATACCTCAAATATTTCAATAATAACTTTAATTAAGTAATTAACTTTACTCTAGAATGTAACATTAACATTTTTATTATAATAAGCGTATTTAAGATCTCTCTGATATTATGCACTTACCCACTTACCATTATCAAAGTCTTACTTTTTGCCTCATTTGAACCAATATATTTTTTGCGCGATTAGACTCTGTTCTATTGTGTGTTTACTTTACTACGTCTGTTTCCAAGACAGTAAGTTGTATTTACTCGTTGCTATCCCAAACTGGTCGATAAGGATTTTGTTTTTTGTTGCTAAGTCTGTAAGCATTCAAAATACTTTGGAGTTTTAGAATATTTTTTAGATATTTTATTAATAAAACAACAATTTTAAACCAACGAAAAGTTGGAAACAATATTTTTTGGATTGACGAAAATAAAAGTCAAAGCTCAATCTCCTTTCATTTTAAATTATTGATAAATGAGTAAACATGAGAAAGCCTTCTCGTGCCCCGACAAATTTCCATTAAATTCAACAACAAACCAAATATAAAAAATACAATAACAACTTGAACAAGAAAGAAAAAAGTAAGAAAGTAAACGGTAGCATGGAAATATTTATCTTTACATCCTACAATTGCGTTTGCGTATGGTTAGCCAATATTAGAGCAGGTAAAGTAAAAAATAAACCTTGGAAAGCGCAAAATAAAAGTTAAGTTCTTTTTTTTTGAGTTTTATCCCGTTACAATAAAAAGTGTAAAAGTTAACTTTCAGTGAAGTTTATTAATTAGGTTGACGTAATTTGTAAGAATTTTCATATTTCTGCTGTTTTAGGTGTAAAAAGCTCATTACAATATGAGGAATATTAATTGTGCATGAAGAATGTATGTACTTACATAGTTTTTAAGACATGTACAGGGTGATTCTTAAATAGACCGACAAAATTTTATCCTTGGTAGTATTAAATGAACGCATATTGGAAAAAATATTTAAAAATTTTTTTGTTTAAACGTTCTCCAAATAAAATTTATTAAAGTTATATTCGAGGTAAAGCGTACTCCACTGATGTTTTCGTAAATAGTATTAGCACAGGTAGTGGAAACCATAGTATTAACTTGATGAAAATGTGCTTCATCATTGCAACAATTCATAAAGTGGCACGGATCAAGGGGGTTTTGCCCCTAAAAAATATAAACGCTAAAAGGATACAGTTTGTTTCCATATATCGTTGGAAAGCTGTGATAAGATTTTGTCGGTCTATTTAAGAATCATCCTGTATGTATGAACGTGTGTATGTCTGTTTTTGAACTAACTGCACGTGAAACGTCGTCAAATGAAATGAAAAGTCGAAAGGTAAAACAGCAAACTGGGCTGGGCTGGAATTAGTCGTTCACGTATAATAATACGACCGTTTTTTGAAAGTAAATCATAAATTTAGTTATTAAAACCATCATCTTTTTGATCATGCCATTTTACCTTTCAACTTGTCATTTTATTTGACGTTTCACAGACATAGGTATACTCGTTTTCAAATTAATGTGCATCGAAGTAGTCGCTGAAAGGGATCGTTTTAAGGTGGCACCCATGCAAACATTCAAACAATCCTAACCTCAACCTTCCCTAAAAATTATTTTTTTTAGATAAACCCCAGGTAGCAAAAAATAATTAAAATTAACAACACAATTAACAAAACAATTTTTGTCATTATTATTGAAGTGATTAAATTTGTTCTGAATGACATTAATGACACTTTTTGTGTAATTCAGTCTTTAAATTAAAGATGCATTTAAACTTCTACAACCTGCTTGATGCACATTAATATGAAAAAGAAAGTACGTTAATGGATCCAAAGATGACTTGATTACAAATTATCTCGATCTCTTATATTTTAATATAAAATTTCTGTCAAACTAAACAGCGAAAACGGTTCTAATTAATATTCTTTTTCTACAGTCATGTGTAAATTTCAACTTCGAAATCAATTTGCAAAGTTAGCTCTTTTTTATTGGAGGGGCGAAATTCACAGCAGTGCGAGGCAACAAAATTTTAAAGCATTTTAATTAGTTAAATTAAATATTAGAAAAAACGTTGTTAACATTAGGTGTACAAAACTGTTTATCAACGCTCAAATGCCTTTTTGTCCCGACCTTCGGTCTCGACAGAAAAAGTATTATCTTGCGTTAAAAAACAATCGTTTTGTGCGCTTAACACAAAAATAACTTATTCATAAAATTTATTTTTTTTGTAATTATTTCTTGCATGGACTAATTAAACATTAATAAAACAGCAAGATTCAATTTTCATTTGAAACAGTTACACAATAAAATCGAGTTCTTTGGACACGTAGATACATATTTTAATATAAAATCTCCAATAAACTAAACAGCAAAACGGTTCTAATTAAATATTTTTTTCATAATGATTTCAATATTTTTATTTAAAACAGTTGCACGTCTGAATAAGTAATTTCATAAAAAGAATGTTTATTATTGTGTGTTTAATTGAACTGATTACTCACAGTTATTCGTTATACAAGACGATAAAGAAATTGTTTATCTACGAGCGAAAAGGTTAAGTTTACGATTGACGAAGTCACGAGTGGACTTTTTTGACGAGTAGATAAACAGTCTTTATCGCCGTGTATAATATATATTTCGTTTTATTTTGTACTCACCTAGCAGAATTTCTTAAATATAAACAGTACATAAAAATTACTTTATTTCACAAGACGATAAAAGACTGCTTTATCTACTGGAATTAGTTGACAAAAGCACTCTTTAACATTGAGTACAAAATAAAATCTTTTTCATCTATTAAACCAACATCACATTTCTAGTTTGTGCTGAAAATCTGGATTACTCACCATATACACATGACGTAATAAGGAGTCCAACAGACAAAAAAGACCAGTACGATAATGATGGTCATTTTCAAAGTACGCACTTTGGCTTTTCCTAGGAATGCCAAACTCGATCTTGTGATACTGTCTGCTGAAAAAAAAAATCTTGATTAAATATGCTCCTAGACTTTCAGAGATAGTTTCGATGTCATTTGTGAAATTCCAGCTCAAAATTACATCCGCTACTTGTTTGATATCTAATTGCACACCCACATCCAAGTCAAAAGACAGTTTAACACGGAGTTTTTAATTTTATAGCAAGTTCACAATTTTCCGATGCCGGAAAAATAGATTGCTTTGTTTTAAATGTTCTTGAACTTTGAGAAATGCGGTAACAAATGTTTTAGTTGCCGGAGTATATTCAATTTATTCGGGTGTTTGTCAAAAGCGCGTGTCCTTTGAAGAGAGAGTCCTAAGCTAGACAAATTATAACAATAGCACATTTAGACTGGAAGATAAACTGTCGGCCTGCCGTTAAGAGTGTTTAGGTGGACGAAAAATATTTCTGCTTATTCTCAAGCTAATTAAAATTGTTTTTTTCAACCTAATGTAGATTTGATCTCTTAATTTCTTTAAAATTCGTTTCTACTACACCACACTTACATAAATTTGAAATAATTGTTATACAGGATAAACAAAAAGTATGTAACCAAGCGTTTGTTTTTTATAATTTGCTTTCAAAAAATAATAATTAATAAAAATTATAAAGTGCTTATAACATTAATGATCGTATTTTAAAAATAAAATTTTGTTTTGTTTTTGAGTTGTGCGATTTTTTAACAATTAAAAAAATTACATTTTACAGCAAGCTAAAGCACACATGGTTTTGTGAATGACATGTCTTGACGTTTCTTGCCAAAACTAGTTTCTCCCTGTTAATCAAATTTTTGTAGAAAAAAGGTTTTATTAAAAAAAAAAATTGGAAAACTCAAAATTTAGAAAAATTTAACTTTTGATAAAACGTCACATTTTTATAATATTTTATCATACATCAAATAGTTTTTTTTTCAAAAAATAAATAGTTTAACCAAAAAAACATCTGGTTTCATTACTATAATAGTGATTACTGCTGCAACAATCCGGATCAAAAACTTCAATAACTTAATTAAGTTTGAATACAAATAAATATGTCGGTAGTTTTACTTATATATTGTTGTATTATGTTATTATGTTTTGTACTTTATGTATGTATTGTTTTAATTAATCTTAGAATCCATTTACAGAAAGCAAATTAAAAATTTTATTTTAGAATTTTAATTAATGCAAACGTAAATTAATCACGAATTAACTAACCAATTTTGCTTAATTTTAATTATCCAACATATGTTTAGTTTTTGTAAATTCAAGTAAATAAAATAATAATTAAGTCCTTTTTTTAATTCCTCCATTTGTAAAATATTCATTTTACAATACAAAAATGGTGGATGCGCCGGGAAAAATTATTTTTTCTGAATTAAAAACTGATTTCCAACTGGAGCATTTAGATCTAAGTCCCATAAGCATTATGAAAAACATATTCCTAATTTTGTGTTAAACTTGTTATTTATTTAAAAAGTGGTATTTTGTAACAAAAGGAAGTACATACCAGGTGAATAAAAAGTATGGAACCAAACATTTTTTGCTTACACTATTTATTTTTTGAAAAAACTAATTGATGAGTGATAAAGTACTATGAAAATGTGATGATTTAACAAGAATAAAATTTTTCGAAATTTCCTTTTGTTTTTGAGTTATACAAAAAACAATATTTTTTTAAATGGCAACCCACTATAAAATAATTTTTCTCATAAAAGCTATACTCTAAGGATTACAACTATCTGCTATATATTAAATTAAAAAAAAAATAATTCACATAAATTGCAATTTTGACAAAAAAATATCGCATAACTCAAAAACAAAACAAAATTTCGTTCTGAAAATACGATCACATTTTTTATATTACTTTAATTTATATTAATTTTTATTTTCTGGAGGCAAATGATTAAAAAAAACGTAATAATGTTTCTGTTCACTAGATATTCCAATAAGTTGTGGAATAAATTTATCCGACAATTGTAAAAGCGCCTCAATGAAGACAAATAATCGATAAACACGCCACATAAATTTAATCTGTCAGGTTATGCATTACTATCTACCTGTTATAAATTTAGACTGGATGCCAATTTTGTTACACTACATCTCGCACTAATCAAATTTTTACAGTTGTAAAATATTTGAAACTCAATATTCTTCACTCACCGCCGTAAGGATTGCGCGTCCTGCGTCGTATTTCCAAGAGTATTGATGCGTAGGAAAATATTATCACCGCCAAGGGCAAGGCGTACATCATCACCATCCCAAATAACAGATAGGTCAACTCATGTGCGTAGGTGGGAAACACGTTATAAGTCACACACTGCTGATACCAAGTAATGTTCGGGTGCGATTCGACGTGGAAAACCACCATCTGAAAAACGAGCCCTTTTGTCTCCAACCGACCGATAGGTAACACTTACTTGTGGAATGCTGCAGAGGGTGGCTCCAACCCAAGCCCCGATCAGCATGAATTTGTCTCTGCGGTCGAGGGCGCGAAGGTATAATGGCTTAAGAACGGCGTAAAATCTGCAAAAAAACAGTTAGCTGTGAAGTGAGGGTGTATCAAAGTATCACCTGTCGATGCTGATACAGACGAGAATGAAGCTGGATAAGTAGAGACCGAACATTCGGAAAAACATCATTATTCTACACATTACGTCGCCTGCATACCAAGACACGGTCGAAGCCCAACCGATTTCTAAAGGCATCATCAGGAATGTGACCTGCAGAAGAATTATTAGTTCCAAGATTGAATGGCAAAAAAAGAAAAAAGAGCGAAACTCGAACTAGTTTGTATGTTTACTAGTTTTTTAATAGTTTCATAGTTGACAGAGCTCTTTTTAACTCAAACATACATTGTTCATTTCTATTCTCTTCTTTTAAAAAACATTATCAAACAACTCTGAATGGGAAATTATCAAAGCACTATCTGTATTGAATTTATTTGTGTGTAAATACAGGGTCAGTTACAGGAGAGTTACTTTGAAAATTAATTAGTTTGCAACCAAAAATACCTTTAGCGTAACTGGATATAATACTGTGCAATCAAAAAAAAATTAGAGTAGAGTAGTAGTGATTAAAGTCCTTCAGATGGCAATCCTGATTTTTGACATCAAATGTCAGCGGAAACTTTGACAAGTTTGCGTTTTATTTCTTTTGAGTGAAATAATTTTCACTTTAGAGAAGAAAATTTTTATTGCTCGACAAAACGAAAACGGTGGATAGTCACTTTCAGTTTGTGTGGAAAATTTCCAGCCCATATTTCCATCCAATGTGTAGCCAACTGCAGAATTTAATCGACGCCTACTCTAATCTAGTCAGATTTGGAATTTTTTTGCATGTAACTTTATTTGTGCCGCTCTGCTTTTTTGAAAGCTCCAGTTCTGTCATTAGTGTCACTTATTAATTAATAATAAATTGTTGTTTATTAAACTTTTATTGTTTCAACTAATTTCCAATAATAATATACATGATGCGTTAGAACTCGCGCCGCAAAAAAATTTTCAAGTAAGGTAAGATACCAGGAACATGAAAAAAATGTTTAAAAAATTGTATATCTGTATCTGTCAAAAAATTTTGACATTTATTTTTTGACATTTCACATTTTTTATATCTATTTAATGATACTGATGATCTTGTATATATTTTTTACAATTATTTAGTAAAGGGACAAAAATTTTGCCAATAAAAGCCATAAATAACATTGAACAGAGTTACAATTTAGGATACAGCTTCCTTGTTTCCTTTTTTAATAGCTTATAGTAAAAAAACTTTGAAAATTATTTTTCCAATAGAAATAAATAGAGTCAAAGTGCAAACTTTAAAGCCTCATAAATTCGAAATTTTTGTAGATAAAATTTTTTTAACATTTTTGCCATGTTCCTGGTATCTTACCTAATATGGCGCGAGTTCTGGCGCACCCTCTATATAATATACATATACAGGCTGAATATAAATTATGGAACCAAGCGGTTTTATTTTTAATCATGTGCCTCCGGAAAATAATAATTAATATAAATTAAAGTAATATAAAAAATGTGATCGTATTTTCAGAACCAAAAATTTGTTTTGTTTTTGAGTTACGCGATTTTTTTTTGTTAAAATTGCAATTTATGTGAAAAAATTTAATATAAAGCAGATAGTTGTAATCCCTAGAGTATAGCTTTTATGAGAAAAATTATTTTATAGTGGGTTGCCATTTAAAAAAATATTTTTTTTGTAGAACTCAAAAACAAAAGGAAATTTCGAAAATTTTTATTCTTGTTAAATCATCACATTTTTATAGTACTTTATCACTCATCAATTAGTTTTTTCNTTTTTTCAAAAAATAAATAGTTTAAGCAAAAAACGTTTGGTTCCATACTTTTTATTCACCTGGTAAATATAATTGATAATAATGTATACTTTGGAAGAAAACAAGTTTATAATTGAAGTCTATTTTCAAAGTGGACGCTTAGTAAACGGCGATTTTTTAATTTTGAGTTAAAACAAGTAGGTACCCTTTTTTTCGTAAAGCGGCATTTTTTATTTTACATGGAAAATTCACAGCTGGCTAGATGAAAATCATTTATAACCACTTTGTATTTATTGCTCTATGCTCATCGAGATCTTTAGCTAAGCAATGTGACCCCAAGTAATGAAAATTTAAATCGAGAATTTTTTATCTTTTTCAAGAGTCGTTTCACCTATCCGGAGACACACTATACCGGGTGAGTCATATACAGTATGTCCCCGGATTGAGTTTACAAAAGGAAAATTTTTTTATCTTTGATTTTATGCAAACTGCAAATGAAAAAAAACTTTTTGCTTTACTTGAAAGCAGCAAATCTGTAATTATAACTTCAGTATTCTAACTCAGTAGAAAGAAAAATTCATTTTTCTCTGCTTTTTAAGTCTTATCACATTGGCGATTTTAATTATTTGACAACTATATGTCACTTTTACAATTAAATTAAATAATGATACTTCTTGTTAAAAATGATTTTAGTTTTTACCCTAAAGATATTTCTTTGAGTTGCTTTTTATTAAAATTATGTTTTTCACAAACATTTTTGTTATTTAACTTGCGTAAACTCTTGTGATAGGACTTAAAAAGCAGAGAAAAATTATTCTAAGTCCAAAATCAAGAGAAAAATCAACTTTTCTTTCTACTGAGTTAGAGTAATGAAGTTTTAATTACAGATTTGCTGGTTTCAAGTAAAGCAAAAACTTTTTTCCTTTACAGTTTTGGCGTAAAATCAAAGATAATCTTTTTTTCCTCTTGTAAACTCAATCCGGGGACACACTGTATAATAACGACCCTAACCGATTTTCAGACGCAACCCAAAATACATTCTCAGATACCGCCATGCATTAACTGATGTTCTAGCTGAAATTTTTCAAAGATATAAACATAGATACCTGTGATAGTTTTGACAATGTTTATAAATAATTGAAGTCCTACCGTGTACCTTTGATAGTACACATGTAGTCACATCATTTTTATAGCATTCTCCACTTATCAAGCTTATGTCAGTTTTTTCGTCGTTTGATTACATTTTGAATATAAGTGGAAAAAACTGGAATTGATGACACAGTCAAATTTAATTAATGACATATCAACAATTACTGTGATTTAAATTTAATAATCTAAAGTTTTCAAACGTAACAAAAGCCAAGTTGTCTATGAGAATGTATTTTGAGTTGCATCTGAAAATCGGTTAGGGTCTTTATTATAAATGACTCACTCTGTATATTCTAAGGCAAATGCTATCCTATCTCTTTTTTGTGACTAAGCCAGGTTTTTCTTGCTGCAACAGAAGCTGGAAAATCGGTAAAACGAATGACTTTCTTTGTCGACGAAAATAGACGATCTTATATCAATTGAATTAGCGTCGGAATTAGTGCTTGATCTTTTTCGGCTATGGTGACCTATTTTCCTTTTTAAAAATCTACGTTCTTTCCAATTTCTGACTATTTTATTTATCGTACTCTTTTTTAGAAACTCCCACTTCAGTCGCTTCCGGATGGCCATTTTTGTCAACAAAATTATTTTAATTATTTTTTTGATTAGTTGTTAAGAATCAAATTAATGGCAAATTTAAGTATTCTATAAACTAGCTTTTAAGTTTGTATTTATGTATTAATGTACCAAAAAAGAAGAATGATATCTATATACAGTATGTTATTGAAATGCGTTAAGAAAATTTAAACGGTGATAGAACTCATCAAACCAAATTACTTTGCTATTTACAATTTTTTCGAAAAATCTTTCTAAACCCAGATAAAATTTTAATTAGTTTCAACGTAAATTCTAGTACCCGCCAATGTCTCCCTGCGTACATTAAAAGCGAAAGAAGATAAAAACTTGATAGCCAAGCAAAAACCAATTTTTTATTCGTAGTAAGTGAGAGTGACATTCCAAGTTACGCACCACACTTGATCAAGGGCACTAACCTTCAAATTAAATGTTCGAAAAGACGCCCTCCGTTATCGATGTATGCTTGTGCCTTTCGAGTCATAGAAGTTTTAGTTGTCACCAACATGTCGGAATTTCGTTGAATTGACTCGGCTGCATTATTCACACGAACTTCGAAGTTCACGAATTCTTCGAAGGTGTTAACTGGAGTCTCATACACAATCAAATACAATCTGTTTTAAATGGTCCCATAGAAAAAAGTCACAAGGATTTAAGTCCGGTGAACGAGCTGGCCATAAAACTGGTCCATTACGCCCTATCCACCGATTTTCAAAATTTTAATTTGGCGACCGCGAAATCTCTCCAACAGCATTCGATTAAGCTTCCCCGTAGATCAGCACCATGTCTGTTAACTCCGGATTAGTGTACTGCACCGTTTTTGACGATTATTACGGGAAATTCACTTTCCGATAAATTGTAAACACGGCCGCATGCAGGTGAAGAACGTGACTAAATTGTGTCAGTAAGTTTTTGCAAGACCTATCTGCCTGGGTTTTTGCCGTATTTACTTTTTTGCGTACCGTGCCATCCATAAACGACTCGATGACACGGAAAACGGTGAAAATAAATGTAAGTAAAAATTTGAGTTTTCGAAAAAATGGTAAATAGAGAAGTAATTTGTTTTGATGAGTTCTATCACCGTTTAAAGTTTCTTAACGCATTTCAATAACATACTGTATATAAAGAGGCTTGTCCTGACTGACCTATCAACCCACAGCCTAAACCGCTGGAGACAGAAATTTCAAATTTTCACAGTAGATACCTTTTATAACGCAGGCATCCAATAAGAAAGGATTTTTGGAGAATCAACCCCTAAGGGGGTTAAATAGGGTGGTGAATTCGAAGTTTTAAAGCTATAGCCATGAAAATTGGTATTTAGGCTTTCGGTTAAAAATAAAAAAATACGTATTTTACCATTTTTGGAAATTTCACCCCCAAGGGGGTTGAACAAGGGTAAAAGGTCGTAAAATATTTGTATTTTTTTTTAAAGTTAAATTCATGAAAATTGGTAATTGGGCTCTCCGTTAAAAACAAAAAAAACACGTGTTTTAGAATTTTGGAAAATTTCATCCCCAAAGGGGTCAAACAAGGGATGAAAATTTGTATAAATATTTATAAATTCGTCATTTTTGAAGTTATATTTATGAAAATTGGGATTTGGGC